>NC_073693.1:210441103-211041103 GCF_029784155.1 Uranotaenia lowii | reverse complement strand
TTAGAAGGTTCATTTAAAAAAAACATTGAGAATTTTATTAGAAAGACTTTTTTTTATGGCAAAAAGCGGTATGGTAGGATTCAGGAAGAATAATAGTTCAATGTGTGCATGGAAGTGTCTTCATCCTATTTTGACTCCTTATAAAATCATTGTCATTCGATTTTGGGATGAAATGTCAATTAAAGCTTAGTTCTTTTAGAAATGGGACACTTTCTTTTGCTTATAGCTTTTATGTATACTAGTAATTGGACATTCAAAATTAAAACAGCATTTTGCTCAATACTGATGTTATGAAATCGTTTGGTACATCTCTGTACCTGAAAATAATCACATTTTCGTAGATGACGGAAAGAATTAGAGAAACATGAGCTATCAAAGAACGAAAGAACATAAGCCGTAAATACCATGAAAGATACAACGGCTCACCGGCAGGACTTGAACCTGCAATCTCCGCTTCAGTACAACGGCGCGTTAGCCAATTTCACCACGGTGAACGTGATATACATTGGGGATATACATTGTGTTTTCGATAGAATGTCCAGCAGTTGATCGGCAGAGCTCGATTGCTCGGGTTCGCCGGTTTCATCACGTTCACCGTGGTGAAATTGGCTAACGCGCCGTTGTACTGAAGCGGAGATTGCAGGTTCAAGTCCTGCCGGTGAGCCGTTGTATCTTTTTCGAAAAATTCATGATATTTACGGCTTATGTTCATTCGTTTTTTGATAGCTAATGTTTCTTTAATTCTTTCCGTCATCTACAAAAATGAGCATTTTGCTGCCTGTAAATAGTAGGGGAGAGTGGGGTATCGTGGGCCATGGGGAAACGTGGGCCACTTTTAATATCTCAGATGTGTGTTGAGATAAAAATCTCAAACCAATTGTCATCGTCGTCAATAGTTTACTGAAAGAAAAATCTAAGTTTTTGTATTCCAACCTGTTTTATCTGATTCAAGATTAACCCAAAACGTTTGTTTCATCATTTTACGTCATTTTAATGCATAAATTAAGCAGTTCGATAAAGTTTTATAGCTCAACTGTAAATTTCCTTTTTGTTAGAGGCAAAATTCTTAACCTTCGAAACACTTAAAAACTCCTTAAATGCAATTATCTATTCAAATAGTCCAAAGAAGCGTTATAATAGACTTTAATACAGTAAGTTTTAAGAAATAATCTTGATTTTTGCCGAAATATATACAGTTGCGTTCAAAAAAGAATGAAATCGCATGAAGCTGCGCACCCACTTCCAAATTTGACAAGCTGCCATTTCTCTCTCGGTTTATATTTTTCATGAAAATTTAACACAATCTAGTTTAACTATCCAACTAACATTCCACTAAATTTGAAGTCTTTTCAATGATGGGAAACAAAGATACAGATTTTTCGTAAAAAAGGTAAATTTGGAATTGCTTCACAAAATTTGCTGTATCTTTGACAATTTTCATTGAAAAATCTTGAAATTTGGCTCAAAGATGTAAAAATGTGTGATCCAATATCAGGTCAAGTTTCGTCAAAATCGATAAACGTGATCAAAAATGGCGCCGGATTGAAAATAAGGTTCATTATTGCCCAGCAGACGATTTCATTCTTTTTTGGACGGATGTTTGTATGGAAAACATCGTAATCCATGTATTCTTGGTTTTCTCTTTCACAAAACCGAAAGTTATCACAAAGAATGTTGTAAATTGCTAAAAGCTTCATTCGTACTTTGTTTCGAAAGAGAAAATGTTTCAACAGGGTTCAAAATAAAAAAAACAGAGATTCAGAAATGGCCTTCCTTATTATACCGATAAACAAATTAGATGCACAATTTTAGCGAATTCGCTCGCCGAAACACGCAAAACACATCAAACGTATGCTAGTTGTGTTCAAATACGAGCGCGTTGAGACAAATGGAACCAACACCAATTTGTTGCACTTAGTTCAAGCTTCAATGTGGTTTATTAGTTTTAAAAATCCACTTGCACGTTTTTGCAATAAACGCTCGTGAAATTGAGTAAAAATAAAATTTAAAGTTGCAATAACTTGGTTAGAAAACGTCGTAGAAAGCTAAAATCTTGTGCAAAACGTGTAATTTAAATGCTTCAACAAATGTTCAGAACATCGTATTCATGTAAATCCTCATCTAACTATAGTTAAGTTTAAAAAACTAACTTTTAAATAACTTTCAAAGTAAAACCTTTATAACTCTGCTCTGAAAAGAGATAGAGTTTTGATGTATTCAACAAAGTTTCATATTTTCACGTGTTCTACAACTTTGTAGTATAAAGTAAAGCTCTATCTATTGAAAAAAAAGGTTAGAATTTTCAATTTTTTTATAGTGGACTTTAACTAACTTTTGATGCTTTCAAGTTATGAAACATGTTTGGAGAAGCAAATGTTCTGAAGACACTTAAGAGATAAGATGAAAGACAGAGGCGCTACGAAAAAAGTTCCACTTTTAGCCCTTTCGGACCACAGTGATAGTAGTATTATTCTTGTTTCGCTCACTGTGTTAATGTTAAGATGTTTAAAATAATCGTGATGTTAATTTGTATTCAAACTTTCAAGCACCCTGTAGATCAGTGGTTTTCAAACTTTTTCCACTCACCGCCCCCTTCAGCAAAATTTTCGAGCTCAACGCCCCTATGGGCAAATTTTCAGAAAATTTTAAAATAACGATAAGCTGGATCGTTGAAAAACCATAAGGTTTTGGCTTTATGTTGTTGAAAGACTTAACTTAAAATTCATTCAAATTTATATGAGGCCCTCAGAGACAAAGGGGTAGAAAGTATTATAAGTGTATAAATGGTCGATTTTATTTTTATAATGTCAAACGATTATTCCAATACTCAAATTCCAATCCACATTTCTTTTTACTATAATAGTTCAGCTATCCAACGTGATTAAAAACATAACTCAAAGAAGAGGATTCAGGGAGAGTGTATTGGCAAAACTAAACGATACAAAATAGTACACATGTAGATTGGTAGTAGGTACATTTTCAGAAACAGTAATAGAATAATCATCAAACAAATTATCATACAAAATGTTACAAATCAAAAGATTTTCAATCTTAAGTTGCATAAATTTACAAATGAATTAAATAAAACGATTTTTCATATTTCAACTATATTTCGTGATTTTTTCGAAAAATGTATGAAAAATGACCATACACAAAAACATGAGAGCGCGTTTTCTCGAAATGAGCTTTTATTAACTTATGTATACGCTTTGGCTCCAAGGGCCTAATTTTGCTTCACACCTCCAACAAACAATTCTATGTAAAATTTGCTGAATAATTACTTAAACTGATTTATTAGATTGTTTTGAAATAATATCATATATGTATCTTAAATTTTGATAAACAAAAATTGTATTCATCATAAATTTGCATTATTGAATAAAAACTTACAAACTTATTACTGTCCAGCCGCACAGTGGTCCAATTCTCGAAAAACCTGGCAAAAAGTCTGCTTTCAACATTTTTCGCTCTGAAACCTTAAAAAGTTGTTCAATAATCATAATATCACTAAAAATAACATATTATTTTCATATTTTCTGATAAATTGCTTTTTAGTTGTTGTTACTGTAAGAATTTTAAAATTTGTTGAAGCTCAGTAAGTAAATTCTCGCATTAAAATTTTCCTAAAGATTGCTGCAAAACCTCTCACATCCTAGAAAGGTTCATTGAATCCAAAATTATCTCAAAATTACAATACTTATGAAATTTAATCAAAACAGATTGACTTGACAACGCTCTGGTGCTGACTACTTTTTTAATTTTTCATTTATAAATGAGTCAATTTAGAATTTTTATGACAGATAAAAAATATTTAACAATTTCGCCAAAACCGATCAAAATTTCGAAATGAAAGGATATTGGCTTCTTTTTAAATGATCATTCATTCTATCAATGGCTGTTTAACACAAAACACTTAACTTACATTTGAAACGAGAAAAACAAACTTTGTGCTTCAGATTTTCTTAATTTTTTAATTTAACTTTTAGTTTTAATTTTAGATTTTATTTCATATTGCATATCTTTTAAGTAATACCACAAAACTTGTCAACTATTTTTCGAGTTTCAACTGATTCTTATGAATTTTGACCAGCAAAAAAGGGTTCTATGATTTGCTCAATAATCAGAAGAATATTTGAGAAACCGTCATTTAACTGTGTTTTGGGAGTTAGTCCTAATTGAAAAAAATGCACAGAAATTCATACTGATAGTGCTTCAAAATATTAAAAGGATGTTTTATGAATGAATTTTTGAGAAAACTCAACCTGGAGATCCAATAAAACATCAATTTAGTTCGTGAATCGGGAAGTTATTGGCTCGGAAGTCAAATTTGAAGAAAAAAGTAGTTCAACTCTTTGAATTCGTTCTCCAAAAATGGCAAAAAAAGGCAGCCCAATTTGCAATATTTTGTAGTCCAGAAATGTCGGAATCTATCCATCGTAAAATTAGAGTGGAGTTATGTGGAGTTTTTTTTAAATCTCTATTTGAAGTTAAAAAACTTTAAATATTTATCATTTTTTGGAACTAGATTCCATATAAAAAATTTCAACTTTATTCCATAACAAAAATTTTTATTACATAAGGTGTAAAATATGCCTCACAAAAATATAAAAATAATTGCAAAGCAAAATATATTCGCGATTTGAATATATATTCGTTTTTCAATGTAAGCAAATCTTTGCGAAATTTTCAAAAAATATTCAAACTTTTCTCAGCATTTCTTTGAGAACTCTAAAACGGATAAACTTATGACTATCATTTTCATGGTTTCATGAAGCTTGAAAATGCCGGAACACGATGAAATATTTGGATAGATGATTATGAGCGCTTCAAAAATCGACTTTCTGCCAGCTTTTCTGGGTTTTGGACCACTGTGAGCCGGTGAAATAACGTAAAAAATAGTATTATTTCTTGTTATCAGAATTTGAGTCCTGTTCAAAGTTTTGCAGCATTCCCGGGTCTTAAAGTTTAAATTAGATTTTGATAACTGATTCCGGCAATGTAAGTAATAACCGAATAGATTTAAAGATTATCGAATGCAAATGGTCCAATTAAAATGAAGATGAACAAGTAAAAACTTAAAATAAAAATTCTCGCACCTAAAAAATTTTTACAAATTTTCTTCCCAAAAAGCTATCACTTATCGCAGATGTAAAAGGGTGTCACATATTTTTTCTATGGTTGATAAATAGAAATATCAGTTTTTTAAGACATTTTAAGAAAAAAAATTGAAATTGAAATAAAAATTTGCGTGCAGCTCTGTGAAATTATCGATATTTTAGTCTTGAACCTGATGTTTAGTTCTGTAACGTAATTTTATTGTTTTGCATCGAATTGATTCGTTTCTAAATCTACGTTGTTTCGTGATTTGTGAAAATGTGAATTATGACCTCACCGCCCCCTGAGCCCTTAAAACGTCCCCCAAATTTCAAAATTGAGCTCATCGCCCCCCTGGAAGATCTCAACGCCCCCAAGGGGGCATTAGGGACCACTTTGAAAACCACTGCTGTAGATGATCAAACTTGATACATAAAAACTCAATTCTTCATACCTAGATCGATAGGCAGTTAATTTAAAATAGAATTAAAAATTCTCAAATAATAGCGGTTCACTCATTTGTAAATTGCATTTTTCCTGCCACGCGGAATTAAATTACGCTACCTCAACTGAACTAACAGTTCCCATTTATTCTGCTTGCTCAGTTGAAAATCCCCGCATTGCTCCGGCCGGAGTGCCTCAATTATGTGTTCATTCTAAAACTCCCGGCGAGCCTTCCGCAATCCCAGTCCAGTTTAGGTCCTACCGTTCGTTGCTCAGACTCGCCGTTCAATGGCTCATGCATATCGATTTTCCTCCAAGCTCCGCTTTTTTCCGAGCCCAGCCTCCTGGAAGCAAGCAAGCAAGCAAGGCAATCGGAAAGGCTAATGCTGTGCGGTGGCTTGTGGATGCTGTGTGCATGCAATTGTGGTGGATTCAATTGAGGCTTCGCTGGGAAAGAGAAGTGGAAGAACCTCGGAGTAGGTCGTCGAATGAGAATACGAAAAAAAGGCTCGCAGTGTCGGGTCTGTCGGAGATGAACGTCGAGTCAGAACCAGAACTTTCCGTTCTTCTTTGAACCCCGGCCGAGATGGAGCTGTTTGGTGTGTGGTTTGGATGTAGTTGTGCGTGTGCCTTTTTTCCTTCCTTTTGCTGTCTGTATGTGTGCTGCTTGAGCTTGGGGTGGTGGCGGCGAAAAAAACGTGCGATTACTTTCGTTATTTTATTGTTTTCTGCATAGCACCCAGGGTGTGGTGTCATCGTATCGTGTTCGGTTTCTTTTTTCTGCTACTCGTTCTATGTTTCTGTGTCTCTTCATCCCTCAAGTCTCCTTCAAGCGAATGGTCCAGCCAGGGCCTCCGGGATCAGAATCGAGTGAATTCTCAATCCATTCAATTTGGCCGAAGGCTCGTGGAAGTTGCCAAGTTTATGGGCCTATAAGAGTAACGTTAAAACAGAAATCTCTTTAGAAAGTGTGTAAATACACGCAGTTGCTGACGGGACGATGCTCTGCCATGATGATGCGTCTTCTTGTGCCGTCGCATAACAAATGGGTCGAAATTGTTTTGATCTAGGCGGACAATTTTCCGAAGTTTGGATTACGGATTTTTAGGGGATAATTTATTGCCCCATGTGGTTTATAGGCTCGAGGCGAGGGCTTAGTTCTGTTCGGGTTTATAGCATTTAATCTAAATGAATGAACAGATTCCTTTGGCAATCAATGCTATCCCAGATGGTTTGTTTTGTTTCCTAGTAAAAAGATTACATTTCATGATAGAATTTTAGTCTTTCTCTTTTGAATGGGCTGACACAGCAAATTCCCTGATAACTAACATTAAGGATAGAACACAATTGCAATGTTTCTGAATTATGGAGACATTGTTCCTAATGCATTGGACAATAAAACTCATATTCTCTAATGCCATATTCGTTTTCATCTGGTGGAAAGATGGTTGTGCACCAACTGCTGTCATCTTCATATAAAAAAAACGCTTTGACAGCACTTGGTGCACTACCGGTGCACCACCAGGATGAAAACTAATATGGCATAAGATTACTTTGGTTATCTCAACCAAGCTTTCTAAAGATTTTATAAATGTTATAAGGATGATAAAGTTATAAGGTTGGCAGAGCTACACGCTAACTTTCAGCTACTCAGTTCAGAGTTCAGAGTGACTGCTACTAAGTTATCGCGAAAACCGCACTTACTCAATTCTGACTAAAAGGCCTTTACTCAGATCTGACTAATCGCCCTTTTCGCGACAACTGAGTCATGGTTACTCAGAATGCGCGAATGATTCCGCAGCGGTTTTTGGCTGGTTTTTCCAAAGCAGTGTTCAAACCCAGTATGATTATCGATAAAAAGAATAGAATTTTTAAGTTCAATAATAAACCAATCAAAATTTTGCACACAATAATTTATTTTCAAACATTTTGCCATCGTTTATTCAAAACGTTTTCTCTTTTCGTTCGCTCCGAGCAGGAGTTGTTGCGCATAGGGCTGAGATAAAAGATCTCAGCCCTATGCGCGTCTTCACTTGCTGCTAGCCAAGGTTCTCGTCAACTGTGCGGATTTCAGCGGCTAGACTTCGCCGACACGAGCTTTTGGGCCTGCCTCTTCTTCGATGCCCATCTGGATTCCAGTCAAGCGCCTCTCTGCAAATCTCGTTTTCATCTCTTCGCAGCGTGTGCCCAATCCATCTCCACTTACGTTCCCGAATCTCGATTTCTAGCGCCTTTTGATGACACCGGCGATGAAGTTCAACGTTTGAGATCCAGTTGCCAGGCCACCAAGCGCGGATGATGTTCCGCAGGCAGCGATTCACAAAAACTTGCAGTTTTCACGTCGTCACCGCACAGGGGCGGTCCTAGAGCTGGCTCTTGGGGGGGTGATTTTCCAATTTTCAAAAATCGGTCTATTTGAAGGAACGTTAATATCTGGTGAAAAAACAATCAGTTGAGTGAGTGAAAGGAGGGGGAGGGGTTGCGAGGGGGATGGTCAGTTGCAAATGAGTCTACAATATAAGCTGCACACTGCTCCTCCTTGCCCCATGAATTGCACTGAACAACAGGTATTTAAAAAAAGTATGAAACTAGAGATGAATAATGAAAACTTTATCAAAATTACTCTATACATCTACTCATTTCAGTATCCTTCTACACAACTTACACATCCTATTATAAATTAATCGGCGAATCTATAATATCCACTGCGAAAAAATGTTGATAGTTTTTTTTAATTTGAAGGTTTATCTGGTATTTTTAAATTGTCACTTTAAGGGCCCTTTAAAAAATTTCTCGTTATAAATGTAATTTTTTCAATGAAAATGTTGTTGTTGAGAGATGAAAATGTACAAGAAAACTTCCAAGCTATCTTGATTTTTTCCTGAGCTTCCAAATATTAGAGCTCTGATATTTTAAAATACATCGAAAGTATTTTACTTTTCACCGATAAGGCCGATAAACTTATAAATAAACATAACATACGGGCATTAAATTCTTCATTGAATTATTTTACTAAATCGTGATTTCGAAATTTAGTATTATTATTTTTTAGAATAAAAAACGATTATTAAAATTAGTTTCTGAATATGAAGCTTTTGGAACCTAATTTTATTTTAATTTAATTTAAAATTAACATTCTAAATTTTCAATTTTAATTGTACAACAACAAATAAATTTAAAAAAAAAGTGATTATTTCTTTTTAATTGTTCATGTAGGTACCTTCGCAGAATTCCTTATATATTTAATTCTGAATGTTAAAATCTACTTTTCTTTAGTGTAGAGTCTCAATCATTTGCAGTTGAAATAGCCAAGCTTTTAGATTGAGAATATCAAACCTTAAGCATAATTTTACCTAAAAACTTCAATATTATTGTGTAGATCAGCTCAAAGCAGTATCGGTGACATAATTGCTGTAGATCTTGAAATCCAGGAGTGTTGGTTAAAAATCAATAAAAGATCTTCTGACTGTTTTGTATGATAGATTGCAAAGAGAAAAATTAAAACCGAGGCAAACTGATTTTTTGTTTTTTAATCTGATTTTTTCTATCCTTTCTTATTTTCAGGCATTTAGTAATTTTAAAACATAGCAGTTTAGAGTGAAATCGATCAATGAGAAACCTACATGAACAACAAAAAATATGTAAAATCTTTTCAAGATCCTTTATTCCTTCAACGATACAGATTAGAGGGAAGAATGCCAAAAATTGACAAATTCCCGGAAAAAAACATTACAGATTTCGTCTAGATAATCTTCGTATTTTACAAAATGAGTAAAGATACTTAATTCTATAGTTTTTTCTCATTAAGTTAAAACCTTTTTTTTTATCTTTTTGATAGTTTACACTTTTGCTAAAATGCACACATTTTTTAAATGAACCTTGTATTTTCAAAATTTATACCGGAAACAAGAGCTGAAAAAAATACAAATTTGCATTTAGTGCTCCTAAATAAGTCGAAATTAGTTTTCAAATTCTTTGCACCTCGGAAAATGAGAATTTTATTTCCTTCAGTTTTAGTTTTGAATGCAGATTGTGGGTTCTGGAGATGAATTCCTTCATATTGAAACAACTTTTATAAATACTTTTTTGTTCCTTTTTGGCTCTAAAAACTCACAGGGAACGTAAAAATCATAACACAATCATAATCTCTTTTTTCGATTTATTGTTGCTGAAATCTCAAGAGAAGTTTGTTTTTAAATTTAAGCTCTTACTATGAATATTTTATATTCGATTTCTGTTTGGCAGTACTTGTAGTTTTTTCATGGTCATCCATAATATGAATGTTTGATGTGATACATTTTAAACAGAATAAAATAAAATCAGATTTGAAATTTAAATTTATGTTTTTGAATTTCATAATATAAGTTATTAATTTAAAGTTTATAATTCATATTTGGATGGTAAAAAATTGAGGGTGATAAAAACTCGTGAAAGAGAATCTTTACTTTACTTCAGAACCTGAATTCTTTTTTTGCAATAAGTAATGAATTCCTTATAAACGCAAGTGAAAAATAGCACTACTTTAGATTTTTAAATGAGGTTAGCATTAGACATCTGATATGACTTTGAAAAGTTTAAAAAATTTCAATAAACCAGCTGTAAACAAAGGAAAAAAAATAGAATTTTAAATTCAAATTTATATTTATATTTCAAATATGTATTTGCTATATATTCTTAAAGTAAAGCTATATTATACTAATTTTTCCTGATTCTGAATTGATAATTTTCCTTCGATTTAAGAAATATTTTGAAACACAAAAATAATCCTAATGGGAAGCTTTTTGCTGCTCAAAACTTCATCAAAAATAAATTTAATCCGGCAGCAACACTTGTTGTTTATTACGATTGAATTTGTTCATTTATGTGACTAAAAGACAAACAAAAAAGATTAGAAAGTTAGAAAATTGAAGTCATACGTTTCTTAAACGCCTACTGGAAAACTGAACACTCCGATGGATAACTTGACTAAAATTTAAACTTCTTACAATAAAGGCAATTTAACACTTCAAGGTCAAAGGTTTTTTTACTTATTAGAACGTCCAAGATCTGTCATTCCATTAAACATGGTAGAAATTTCTAAAAATAAAGAAAATTGAAAATCACATGATTTCGTACGTTTATAGTTTAAATTTTTTTTTTCCTTCTAAATCTGAGCAAATAAGAAAAAAAGCATATTGAAGGCAAAAAGTGTATGATAACGGCAGAACAAATATTTCAAGTATTTCAGTGTTATAACCGTATTCACCCCTCTATAAGACTTTTTCAAATTTGTCATTTAATTAAAATTCAAAACAAAATCATGAATTCAAAAGCTCTGAATTTGAACCAAATATAAAATTTATGACGATTTGCTCGTGTTAATTTAGACTTATGAGGGAAATTAGTGACAATTTTAAAAAATTGTCTCTATATTTCATTAATAGCAAATTCAAGATCAAAACTCAACAACACACATTGGTTGAGTAACTTATCAACAAAAGTTATTTGATATAATTCAGTCCAGGGAATCGCAAGTTACAGCTGCTTAAGTTTGGTGGTCCTACTTTTTTCAGTATTGAACCTTTTAAGTGATAAATTAACTGTTTTGC
The DNA here is from genome assembly GCF_029784155.1 of Uranotaenia lowii. Taxonomy (NCBI): domain Eukaryota; kingdom Metazoa; phylum Arthropoda; class Insecta; order Diptera; family Culicidae; genus Uranotaenia; species Uranotaenia lowii. The sequence continues at coordinate 211,029,977 of NC_073693.1, read as the reverse complement.
TGAATAAACACCCCCACGGAGTGGAAAATTTTGAAAATTTAAAAGCACATCTACTAAGAAAAGTTCCAACTTTTTATAGAAATTCGAGCTTTTGCGGGTATTTTATAACGGTTTTTTGCCGCTTGGGGGGGGTGATCACCCCGATCACCCCCCCCATAGGACCGCGCCTGTCACCGCATATGTGCACCAAGTTTCACACCCGTACAGCAATACGGATTTGACATTTGAGTTGAAGATTCGGATCTTACTTCGTAGAGAGATCTGACGTGAGCGCCAGATGTTTCGGAGACTCGCAAACGCAAATCGAGATTTTCTGATCCGGGTTTCGATGTCCTTCTTGGTACCACCATCAGGCGTTATCTGGCTACCAAGATACTGGAAGCACTTCACTGTCTCAACCTGTTGTCCAGCTATCACGAAATTGGAACGATTTTCTGTATTGATTTCCATCGACTTGGTCTTCCCGACATTGATTTTGAGACCTGCTGCCTTGGAGCTTTCGGTGAGGTCATCGAGTTTGCTCTGCATGTCTTGTTGTGTTTGGGCAAGCAAAACAATATCGTCTGCCAGGTCAAGGTCGTTCAGTTGCTCCATTGATGTCCACGGCAATCCTCGGTTTGGTCTACAGTCAATCGATTCAGCGGTGTAGCGGAGAAAAAGCAGCGGTGACAAAATACATCCTTGTCTCACTCCAGCAGTTACCGGGATAGGTTCGGACAAGACACCGTCTTGCAGAAAATGCCTCGTACTGTGTTTCGATGAGATGGACTAGTTTCTCTGGTGCCCCTCGTCGTCTTAGAGCAGCCCAGATGTTTTCGTGATTCAGTCGGTCAAATGCTTTTTCGAAATCAACGAACACCAGCAGAAGAGAGTCCTGGAATTCGTTGATTTGTTCCAGTATTATTCGTAGCGTTGTGATATACAGGGTTTACTGAAGTAAATTTCAACGGATTTTTTAAACTTTTTTTTAATGCACCGGAAATATCAGCGCATATTGTAGTTTCAAAGACCTGCTCGCGCGAGAAATTGCTCAAATACGATGAGAACTGGAACCTGTTGAAAATGGACAATTAGTGAAGAACTACGAATTTGCGCTGGTTGTTCGCCCATGTATAGGATTTGTATCAGGAGCGAACACAGTAGCTGCTGCTGTAAGCAAAAATGGTAAAAAATAATTTTCCTCTTCACAACATACAGAAATGTGGAATTTTGAATGGTCGTACTTTTACCTCATATCATTGGAACTTTTACCCCAGAGGGGTAAGAGTACGTTTCGATAGCAGTTAGGCATTTTCACTACTGCTATCAAATGCGTTCATCGATTGTCTTCGAATTTTTTTAGAAGAGAGATAAAAGTCTAAGGAATCAAATGCTGTTCTTGATTTTTTTGGAAAAAAAACATCTACAAATTTAAAAAAAAATATAATAGCACTAAGGTCGTTCTTTTACCCCACCATACTCTTAGCTTTTTTTTGTTTGTCCTCTATAGGTTCAGCTGCCTTAAAAGCTAGAATGCTGAAAATTGACATGGATGCTCATTACGAACAGGAATTATGAAAAATGTTTTCAGATTTTCGGATGATCCCTTTTGAAGGGGGCGCCAATACAAAATAATTATGGTTTTAGCGATATTGGCGTTGTTATATATCGGATTTAGGGGTGAATGACACCAGTGTTGAAATCCCGTAAACAAATCAAACTATAATAATAATGATATATAGGATTTGTGCATGGTATAAAACATTTTTATATCTGAAAACATAAAACTTTTGAAAAAGCCATGAAATATCTAGAAACAGACTTGTTTTGATTTAAAAAATCCGTTTTCAAACTATTTTGTTGTATTCGGGTCCTTATATGTCTTCACAAGTAGCTTTGGTTTTATAAATGTTACATAATAACTCAATGGTGGCTGTTACGGGCAAAAAGACCCACTGTGTTTCCCAACCAGATCAAAACAAACGGGTAAAAAACACTGAGTTGCACGAGATCGATATGTCAGTAATATGGGCGCTGACATTTTGAAATATTATTCGTATTTGAAAACTGGTAGCTGCAGTTCCAGTTAAACACGATTTCACAAATGATTAGTTGTATTGCTGATATGGTTTGAAAAAAAAACAGAATTCAATAAACAATCTGTAAGTTGCTTAACGCCTTAATCGAAATACATTAACATTTATATCTTACCAGATTAAATTAAGCTGTCCACGTTCCGTTAGAAGATATATTAGAGTTATTAGACCCATTCCAGCGTGGCGTAATAACGTTTGCAAAACAATTTTTTGGTATATTGTTTGTAGATTTTAAAGTTCATATCGCATATTAAAATAAATTATACCCCAAAGTTTAAAATTTAATTCGTTGCAATTTGATATCATAAGTATTTTTATTGAACAAATAGTTATCGAAATATAAGCATAAGAAATCGTGACGTAACAACGCACCGCTTTTTCCACTTTTCATTTTTTTTTTACAAACCGCATTTTTCTGCTCTCTTATTCGAGCAAATTTTATGAAAATTTCAGATCGATTCATTACAACCAACAAATCGCTGTTTTTGTTTTTTTTTTAATGTTGATTTAAATTTATATTAGAGCGATTCAGTTTCGGACGCCCAACGCACCATTTTTTAAAGCAGTGTTTTGCAAAGCGTTGTGATGTCACGAAATTTTAAAGTCAGCTACTTGAAATAAATCAAAATACAATCTTAAAATTTATGCTTAATTTACATAAAATGCTCAAAAAATCAACAAATAATGTGATTTGGTGATAAAATCGATCCATTTATACCCGAAAAATTAAGGGAATTAAATCTAAATTGCTCATATAAGCAGATAAGGTTTGCAACACTGCTCACATCAATTTGATTCGAAATTTATTTGTGCGGTGATGTGAATATTTATTATTTAAAAAAAAATACCAGGAAATACTAATTTGTAAAAGCGTTGAAATATGTTTCTGAATCTTTTAAATATTTAACTGCAAAGGAAATGAAAAATAAATGATAATTTTAAAATCCTGCGATCTATTGAAAGTTAGTTAATGGACACAAGAGTGCCTAAATTTTTCTTGGAAAAAACATGAACACTCTGTTTTGCACCAATTTCTGAAGTACTTTCGGGTGATTTGTTTTCATTATAGTCATTCACTAAGCTTTCGATATGACAAACAGTTTATCCCAAGGTCCCATTTCGATAAGGGTTATGGTAAAAAAAAACTTATTGAATTTCAAAAATAGGCTTCTGATGGATCAATTACAAAAAATACATGAATGATTTTTAATCGACGCTTATAAACGTGTCTTGATGCTCACAATAACTGTTATATGATAACTCTAATGGAAATGCGTTCCTCAGATGAAATAATGTTATAATTGAGACTTTAAAGCACTGAAATTAAAATAAAAATCGGTTAAAAAGGACCAAAATTAGTCTTCCCAAAATCAATCATTTTCACCGAGTCATGCTTGACTACATTCAGAGCCAAAAAATCAAAGCAGTCAAATTTTCCTTCTTCAACCAAATCATACAAACAATCATGCATGACAACGACGCTTCCGTATTTGAAACACTTTTGCGATACATTATGAGGTAAAAAAGGACGCAGACTATCAGCAACGAACGTCTCTATGCTGATTTCTTTCCCTTAACGACGTTCAACCTTTAGGATCATAACTGATATGTATCCGTTCTGAGCGATCTATGTAGGCTATCAGATGATTTTTTATTTTTCGCTTTGCCTAGAAGGACAAAAACATGACTAGGTAACCGCAATGAACTGTCCAGCATGTGCTACAGCTTTTTTGAACATGTAGTCCTGGTATTTATTCAGATTTTTCCTTTTGAAACATTAATGATCGTCTATCAATAACGAGCATTATCAACAATGATGCGAGGATAGACGTTCGGGAATGATTGAGGGAGCGACGTTCAAAATGTATCACCAAGTATGTCAATCACCGTCGATAAGCCACGTGACGAATAGCAACGGTAGCCTCCGATGGGGCATGGTATATCTTCTTGTATCAAGTTAGTGTTGATTTTCGACATATGTTCAATGGGTACTTTTACCACGTGCGTATCACAGCACTCGGAGGAAGCATCATTCTAGCTAGAAACCATTCCTGATTGCTTTTCTTGAGCGATTTTCCAACCAAAATTATTGGTGAAAAACTGTCTAAAGATTTATTTGTTCATTCCGAACAATTTCCGCTCGATTCTATACATTTATAATCTTAAGGTATGTTGCGCTACCTCTTTTCATAGTATAACCTGGCCATCATTTTGCATGGAACCTTGTGCTGTTACCTTCATATTTTAATTTTGTTATTCAGTTTAAAGTCTTTTCGTTAGATTTAATGTGAATACGGGGTTCGATTTAAATTTTTCTAGCAACATTCTTTGAGGTGGAAGTTTCAATAAAGGACACTTTTGAAAAAATTATTTTATGAGAAATTTATTTTCCTTTAAAGTGTTATGAATTAATACGAAAGAAAATGTTTATCTTTAAAATTAACCATAACCAAAGCTTTTTAAATCTTATTGAATTTATTCCAAAGATACTTAGTTATTTAGTTTGAACATAATATTGGCAAGTAATAGAAGCTTCGGTGAGCGAAATAAGAATAGTACCACTATGTGTTTTGCTTGTTAAAATATAAATGATTGAAAATTACGAAAATTTTCTTCTACACTTTGTTTTGAATTGTTAAGCGGATAAATCAAACATTTTATTATTTTTATTTACATAGTATTCCGTCTTACGACATAACTTGACGAACATAATTCCTAAAATTCACTCGGTTCATAGCAACCGTTCTCCAATTTCTCGGGCACCCCACGTTCGCCAGATCACGCTCCACTTGGTCTAACCACCTCGCTCGTTGCGCCCCCGCTCGTCTTGTTCCTACCGGATTCGTAGCGAACACCTGTTTTGCAGGACAGTCGTCCGGCATTCTCGCAACATGTCCTGCCCAGCGTATCCGGTCAGCTTTCACCACCTTCTGGATACTGGGTTCGCCGTAGAGTCGCGCGAGCTCGTGGTTCATCCTTCGCCTCCACACTCCGTTCTCCTGTACGCCGCCAAAGATGGTTCTTAACACTCGTCGCTCGAATACTCCAAGTGTACGCAGGTCCTCCTCGAGCAATATCCATGTCTCGTGCCCGTAGAGAACAACCGGTCTAATAAGCGTCGTATACAGGTTACACTTCGTGCGAGGGCTAAGTCTTCTCGATCGCAGTTGCTTGTGGAGTCCATAGTAGGCACGACTTCCGCTGATAATTCGCCTCCGGATCTCACGGCTGGTGTCATTGTCTGCGATCACCAGTGAGCCGAGATAGACAAAGTCTTCGACTATCTCCAGCTCGTCGCCGGCGATCGTGACCTTGTTATTACTGGACAAGCGGGTTCGGTCGGTCTCGGATCCGCAGGCCAGCATGTACTTCGTCTTGGACGTATTAATCATCAACCCAATCCTTCCTGCTTCGCGTTTCAGTTTGCGGTAGATCTCCTCCACCGCCGCAGATGATCTGCCGACTATATCAATGTCATCAATCATCAAACATAAGTTTACCTATTTCGGACGTAGCAATTGGTGTTGAGGACCAAAAATGTGAAAAAGGGGTGCGAAATAAGAATAGTACCACTCGTGTTTTTCAACGAAAACAAGATTGTTTTTAAAAATTAACTGTGTAAATGTGAATAATTATGCTTCTACAAATTATTTGAATAGATAATTGCATTGTAAGGAGTTGTCCAGATTTCCAAAGGTTTTAAAAGGAAGTTTGAGGAGCTCTAGCGTTGAGGAATTTGATATATGAGCTATAATACTTTATCAAACTGCTTGATTTCTTCATTTACATTCATAAGTATGATGCCAAATGATGAAAAATAGATTTTGAATCCGAAATACAGGTTGAAATTCGAAAATACTAATGATTTTTAAAAGCCAAACACTATTTCTCTAGTATTAAGTCATAGATGGCAGCACTTTCTTGCAATTTAACCAAATTTATGCTCATTTTCACACATCCGTGATTAATTAAAATTTGCTGGATGATTTTGGTGTGAACGCCTTGGAAGTTCTAAGATCATTAAATCAAAAAAAATAGAATTGCATCAAGGTCACTAAAAGTGAATTTTTTGAACCGACAATCAGAATAAAGTTGTACTTTCCGGTGAAGATTGATTGATCAAACGGCTAGCAGTGTTATTGGTATGATTTGCAATTGAATCGGAAGTTGAGACGAGCAGGAATTTTGGCAGTTGTACATTTTTGTGCTGGTGCTTCTTTCGCAAATCCGGAAAAGCTTTCTGCAGCGTGAACTTTCACAAAACTGTGATGGAAAAATACGTTGAAATGATAAATATTACCCTAAACAAATCTGTAAAATCAATATTGAGACGAAATTTGATTTTAACTGCAAGATAGTGCTGCCACCTACGACTTGAAACTAGAATGAGTGTGGTTTACTGAAAAAAATCTAAGTTTCTGAAATCCAACCTTTTTTTCTGATTCAAAATAAACCCCGAATGTTTGTTTCATCATTTTACGTCATTTTAATGAAGAAAGTAAAAGGTTTGGTAAAGAATTACAGCTCAAATATCAAACTCTTTAACGCTAGAGGAGCACCTCTTAAATCCACCTTCTAAAACCTTTAGAAACCTTCACAATTCTATAAATCTCCTAAAAATGTAGTTTACTATTCAAATAATTCGTAGAAGTGTTATTATTCACTTTTACACAGTAAATTATTAAAAAAAAATCTTGTTTTTGTTGAAAAACTCAAGTGGTACTATTCTTATTTCGCACGCCTTTTTTCACATTTTTGGTCCTCAACACCAATTGCTTCGTCCAAAAAAAGCAAACTTATGCTTGATTTATTCGTTAAAAATTCAAAACAAATTGTAGAAGAAAATTTTGGTGAGTTTCAATTATACATATTTTAACAGGCAAAACACGTAGTGGTACTATTCTTATTTCGCTCACAGTATTAGCGCGTTTTCTTTTATTCTTATGAAGAAGAACTTTACCTTATTGTAATTTTCTTCCAGATAACTACCTGCAAGATTTATATTCAAATCAAAGATCACTCTCTGCTGTTTAATTCACAAATATTCTTTTAAAAAATCGATGAGGATTTCATGTTTATGATTGATTTTTTATTCTCGAATCAAGTGTTCAACAAGCGTAAATTTATATTATTTTAATCAAAATGTTTTCAAATAACCACGTTTGAGCGAAAAAAAATATTCTTAATTTCTTTAAAAACTTGGTAATTGAATTCATTAATTGAAGCGCATTGTTATGTTAAACTTGTTTTGAAAAAAAAAAACTGTAATAATGTAGAAGCTAGAAGTCATGGAAGTTTTCCAAAAAAAGGAAATCAATTTTCGTGACGTCACATCGCATTCTTTACCCGGGTGCAACGCACAACCTTTTGAACCGATTTTCATTTTGAAAAAAGCATTGAATTTCTCTCAAAAAGTTTTAAGAGATCTCCAATTTTTGACAGTATGTGACGTTTAAAAGAATCATGTATTAAAAATAGTAGAATTTTCGTGACGTCACAACGCTTAAAAATTCTAGAGCGTGAAGTTTCTGTAATTATTTTTCATCTATTTAATATCATGCTTAAAAGATGACTTTTTGTAAAGCTATTTTTTTGATAAAGTTATGTTTCAATTATAGAAAAATTGTTAAAATCAGTTTATTTTCGTACAAAAATTTAAAAATTTCAGCGTCAACATACTCAATTCCTAAAAAAAGGTAACTGTAATTCTTTTTATGGAAAATAAAGCTTGAGAAATAAACTTTCAAATGCTGGGAAAATTATTTATGAATAATGAAAAATGAAAATCGGTTCTCCAGTTGAGGGGCGCTTGGAATGGGTCATATTCATATACATTACTAGAACCTTTAAAAAATGATATAACCTGTTTTTTGACATTTGAATGCTTCAAACAGATGAGCAAACGCAAGCCACCAATGGATGGTATGACCTTGTAAGAAATATTCAAATAAACGGCAATGAAAACTGAGCTGTTGCATTATGAAACCAAACTCCATTCCTCTTCCTAGGGGCGGGCGCTATCTTCGGCACCATAAAGTGCAAATTCCAGCGACAAATTGCAATTTATCGCGACACTTGCTTGGTACCGCTTCGAATAACTGTTATACAAATTTGCATTACCACCGAAACATCGGCAAAAGGTGATTTGCATATCGACATTTGCAGAATATTGGCAGCAAACTGCACCGCATGGGATGATTGGGTCCTGAAATGGGTCTCCCCCAATAAAGAGAGGAACCTTCCGATAAGCGAATAGGCATCCCAGCGAAAAGTTTTCATGTAGTCCTAGTACAGTCGAAGGTTTGTCGGCATTTGTGCCCAGCCATATCGAGCACTAATTATACTTATGTATGTAACGATATATTGGCGGTAAACAAACCGAACGAGCGCTTTTTCCCCCGCAGGCAGCCAACTGGTACAAAGATGGAGCTGGATTTGATATTGCTATCATCATCCCCCCATTCTTGGTTAGGTTTCGGCGAATGGCGGCAGTCTTGTGAAACAACAACAACAACAGCAAAAGTCATCTCCTACGCAAAATAGACAGGGTCCTGGCAAAAGTAAATGCTGATCGAGGAGAAGAGAAGAGTTCCAGTAAAAGCAAATATTCACCCTATATTTTAGGCCGCTTTGCATCGCGCCGGTTGGCTTCTGGCATTGAGGGTGGGGAGAGAAAAAAAAATTCTCCTCTTCCGTGACCATGCCTCCCCCGCCATTTGCCAATTTCTCCAGCTATCCGCCCACGCCCAGAATTGTTTGAACAAACAAGAGTCGAAACATGGCATATCGGAACACCGGAGTGCATAAATGAGAAAAAATGTGCCGTCCTGGGAACCTTTTTGGGGTTTGCGGAAAGAAACATAAAAAAAGCCAATGGAAAATTTCATCCTTGCCCCATTCAAGCTCGTTCAACCCCTACACCTCTGCGCTTGGACGACTGAAAAAGCAACGGCGGGAATAAAAAAAGGAAACAACTTTTATGTCGGAATTTTTGAGGATAGGCTTCTCGGGTAAGCTCATTTCATCAATGCTTTGAATCCTGTTGATCCTGCCGCTGTTTGGGGCCAGAAAAAAGGTGCAACAATTAAACTAAATTATTCGAAATGAGAATGAATGTTCTACTAGGGAGGAGGTGTATGATGGGGGAGCCATAAATCTTGGCATAGGTTTGTTGGATTTTTGTAGAATCGGATTTGTGGAGTGATCTTATAGAAATTTAGCCTATTATAAGTGGATGTTAAAATGCCTTTTAGTTCAGATTTTTTCTAAACTATTCAACAAGAAGAAGCTGCTTTTCACAAACTTTGTAAGAGTTCGAGATTAGTATGCTTAAAAAATTAGAAGAAAAGACTCTTTTTAAGGGTATCTAACTTTTACAATTTTAAAACCTTTTTAAATGATTGAACAATTTATTCTCATCTTACTATTTAAACAACTGAATCAATTGAATATGTTATTTGATTTTTTTTTATTTGGCATAAATTTATCTGTAAAAGATCAATAAAGTTATTTCCATCGACATTTTTATTCGTTTGACAGTTTTTGAGATTTGCTATTTTATCATTTTTTTTCGACACCGAACTCAGTGATCAGCAATCTGCGTCTTGCGAGCCAAATCCGGCTCTAGAGTGCCAATATGACACCATTGGGAAATTGGTGGCTGGTATCTTTCTGCAGGTGCATCCAATAAAAAAAACCTCTGGGACTCCCAAAGAATTCATGAAATCTTAAATTCTGTGTTAACAGATTATCACCGCTGGTTTATGATTCTAATTTAATGATTAATGGCATTTCGGTGAAGTATACATTCTAACAGGAAGAATTTCAAATGAAATGAGCTCGCAAATGAGTTTTACAATTAAATTAACACATTGCGGACCAAATGAGAGATATCCCGTTTTTTCGCTTGACTTGAGTGCGTTTCACTGAGAAGTATACATATCTCAAATGTGATATACGGTATAAGGAAATTTTACTCTACATAATTGTGTACATCAATTTCGATACCTCAAAGATAATAAATTTGGACAATTTGATCCAGTCGTATCTTAGGTAGAAAATGCTTAATTTTGGTGTTTACGGGCTGAGATTTCTTCGCGATCCTTAATGTGGACCGCGAAAAATTTTAATCCAAAAAGCACTGATATAACATATCTGAGAAACAACTTGACCAAATTCAAGAAATTTTATTTCTCTGAATTGCTATAGCTGTTGTGTTTAATTTTGTAGAATAGAAATTGACGATTAAATATATATATATATAATAATCTGAATGTGACACATTCGCTCAAGAAATAAATCGAGATATCTCGTATATTTTCCGCTTCTGTTAATCAAAATGACCATTTCATTCGAAAATTCTAATCACAAATAGTAGAACTTAAGTTTGTTTTGAGTTTTATTTGATAACGAAACATGTGATTTTCCCGTGAAAAAAATTGCAGAAAATTCTACATTTTTCGGTGTATTGAATAATATTGTGAAAATTGCAGTTTATAATCTAAAATCATTATTTGGGTCGAGTTCAGAAGAATCAGATTAGATTCACAAAAATATAATCTTATACTTTTGAACTTTTTTTTTACCAAAGAATCAAATCTCAAGAGCAATAGAATTAGATTGTTTAAGAAATTAAAGGCTTTTTCTGAAAATAAATCTAATTCTTGTTCAATTCAAATTCACCAGATTTTCAAGGAATTTAAAAAATATCAACCACCGATGAAAGCAAAACAAAATTACAAAAGTCCCTTACTCGTACGAAAATTTTTACTGTAATTAAAATATCTCATCATAGCAGCAATATAAAAATGTTTTTTTATTCAATAAATGTTCCTAAGGAGTGGAAAATTAAAAAAAATTGGAGAGTATACAAACTAAGAAAATTTCTAATTTTTTATAGAAATAATTTTTTTAATTTTTTTATTTTTTATTAGGACCGCGCATGAGACAGTTTGGTGGATAATAGAATAGGTTGCTAAAAATACTGCTTAAAATTAAAAGCAATTTCGTCGTAGAATGCGTCCCAATCACCATTTAATCACAAACTTATCAGGTTCAAAGTTAAAAACAAAACGAAGATCGCACGTGATCAGCTAGAAAGTTTTTAACAAAAAGTACACAGCCTGTCATTTTACTTTCAGATAAGTTATGGAAATTAAAGTCTCCACTCAAATTTCGTTTTTCTAAGAGTTGATTTAAGTTTGAAATTCTTCCAAAATTTTTATTTTTATTCTAGTTTCGTAGTTTAGGAATGTTGAATTAGATTTTGAAGGGAACACATTTGAACACTTTATGTTATTGGAAAAATCGAATTCTTATCCATTGAAATCATCATTACAAATTCAGATCCAAATTGGGCTGAGGTTACTTTGCCCGTTTTTTAAAAGATATTTCTCGTCAAAATCTATTTTGAAGAAATAATTTTTTTCAAAACGGCTTTGAAAATTTTAACAATATAATTTTGGAAGAGTGCAAAAGTGTGATTGCGATTTTAAACTTTTTAAACATGGTCAGTATCACGTTGCACAACGGGGAGAAAGTGTATAATCCGCGAAGAAATTCAATATCTATCCTTTTACTCGTACCAAATCAATGAAAATATACTTTCCTTTAGTAAAATCTCCGGAAAATCAATTGGAGATAATTTCAGACGCCGCACAAGTCTACCAATGGAAGTATAGTCCCTTTTCAACCCATAATGCCCATATATTTTGTAAACAATCTAGAAAAACACTGATTTGTACTATATGGAATTGAACAAAAATGGACCTATTTTGTGTAATATTTCTTTGAGGAATCGAATTAAAACCGTTTGAGCCAGTACGCGCTTTGGAACATGGAGTTTTGTCTGATTTTCCCCTTAAATCTCCTATATTTTTCAATTAACTATGAAAAATGTACTCGAAAATTTCAAGCCAAGTGTGTCTTTACTTTTGTGTTTTTTCCGAAGTATCGAATGGAACCGCACTCATCGGAAAAAGGAGTTATGGCCCGTTTTACCCTCCATTTTTTAACATTTTTTTTATATATGAAGAGATTAGTTCTCGTAATTTTATGTTTGTTCCTTTAATTTATCGGCCTTGTCGGTAAAAAGAGATGTCTGGATATATAAGGGGTATAGGGGAATAAGGGGTTTAAAAGGGACTATATCTCCGTTCGAAAACTCATGCAGTGTCTGGAACTAACTCCAATCGGTTTTCCGGACATTATCACATTTTCGATAAATAATTGGCTTGAGTTTTCCTATTAGCTACAGCTCAGTTTTCGTGCTGAACAGATTGAAACACATTCACGACTTTTGAAGATAAATTGGTATTAGTTTGTGATGTTTTAAAACCAAATCCAAGTTTTTTTTTGCATTTTGGTAATTTCCGGTTGATTTCACACCACTTTTTCACTTTTTTTTGTTGTCATGATCTTGACAAAATCAAAAGAAATATATCCTCGTGTGCAACGTACCTATAGCTTCATCCACATTGGGACATTTTTTGGACAATGAATGAAAATTTTTTTAGCATTTCGTAGCTGAGCTACTGTTTTTTTCCGAAGCATGTTTTTCGAGATTTTCTTAGTCTTTGAATAACAGAAAATTGAAGTGTTGTAGCTGAAAATTGCCTAAGATCAAATATGTTTCTTGTCCTACGAGGTTTCAGAAACTATAAATAATATAATTTTTTATGAATCTATTGATAAACAAGAGGGATATGGTGATTTTTACCGAGTAGTGTCAAATTAATATTTGTGAGTTTTTTGTCTGGGCTTTCATAAAAATAGTGGTGCAGAATTTAAGATTCTAATTTAATAATTAATGGTAGGAAGATTAGGAAGCATGAAAGGTGTTGAAAATGAGCCAAGAGCGTGATTTGAGAAAACTTTTTGCCGCACAAGACCATTTGTCCCACACCGTATTATTGTCTAGAAGAAGCAAAGTCGATAGGCTGGCTTGGCAATGATCGGTACAATGATAATGGATGGATCGTAGCACGTGTTTTTCGTACCCCGAAATATGAAAACAGAAATTCAATTTGATTTTGATTAGAGATGTACCGAATAGTGGTATTCGGCGAACGGCCGAATACCGAATATCGACCTTTTCAACTATTCGGCCAAACGAATATTCGGCCGAATATTCGGCCGAATATTCGGTCTAATATTCTGTTGAGTTTTCAATGAAAAAACCTTTAGCGATTATTTCAATGCTTTGTATTATTTCCATATTAATGCCCCTCATGTTTAAGTCGATTATTTTCAACCAGATGATATTATCGGATGATGATATTTTTTTACAAGATTACAAGATATTTTTTATGTAGGGGTCAATCTGATTTTTAAATTATCACCAATAATTGAAAAGACATCAGATTAGTCGCTTCTGGGGCGTTTATCAACAAAAAGATAGCTTTGCTGTGAAATCTGAGATGAAACATGTCGAAACAGGTGCCAAGCTATTTGAAATTGCTTTCTGATATTGAATTAGAAGAAGGTCGAATTTGAGCAAGATATCTTTAAAATGGTTGTTGAAAAGATAGATGATCTTTAATCGGAGACAAACCAGCCAAAGGCTGAAAGTCTTTTAAAATAAAGACAAAAAAAAAGATGATCTTTAACCTTTTTTTTTGTATATTTTGAAATTTTTGAATAATTTAACACAAAATCTAAAAAAAAGGAATTTGATTTTTTTAATTTGATTCAGCAAATAATCTGAATAAACCCGAGCAAAACTCGGGAAGTATAAAACAATATCTGGACATCTCGGCCAAATTCGACTTATCTGGATTCTTTACTGGATTTATGGGCAACCCTGAAAATATCCAGAAAATCTGGAATAAACTATAATCAAAGTATAAGCAATACCGTTCAGCATTCTTCTGTACGATCTACAATGAAAAATACGCGGATACACCTTAGATGTTTTGTTGAAATCATAAGTTTTTAATGATTGTGTAGCTTTAATAACATTTCTTTTGGATATTTTATAAATTATCCAAAATTATTTGAAAAATTTACAAGTCTGTAGTAGATATTCGGCCTATTCGGCCTATTCGGCCGAATACTTAGCTCAACTATTCGGTGAGCCGAATATTCGGCTTAACGGTTTTTCGGCGATATTCGGCGCCGAATATTCGGCCAACCGAATATTCGGTACATCTCTAATTTTGAAATAATTTTAATGTAAATGAATTCCTATCAACAAATGAGAAAATTTTGAAAAAACTGTTAGAATTCTGAACCTGGGATTCGTTTTTGAGGTTTTGGTATCAGTTCTGAGTCAAGATTGTCACTCTTGAATTACCTTCATCAATCACCAAATTTGATGAAGAATTTAAAATTTTGGGTTAGAAAAGAATATCTCGCTTGCTTCCTCATGGGGGGTTTTTAATCCAACACTCTCCCCCCCCCCTTTCCTACGGCCATGATCCGGGTATTCAATTTTCCGATAAGCACTTCAGAGGCGAAGGACTTATACTGGAAGTCTGACCCCATCTTGAATTCCAATTCTTTAGGCTAAAGAACTTATTTCAAGTACTTTTAACGTTGCAAATATTGAACATATTTGTTGGGTTGTTGTCGTTTAACCCAACCCCGCTTATAGTCTGAGTTTATATTTCTTCTTTCCTGGCTAACATGGCCATTTTTTTCTAAAAAAAAATAAGACAGCCGTTACGAAAGTACGCGGCGAAACAATTTTTTTTTTCTGAAGATGGCAGGAATTGTACAGTAGACCAAAACGTATAGAAGTTGTAATCATTTGATTCGACAATCACCGAAAAATTTGAACTCAAAAAGGTGACAAAAAAAATTCCATAATAGTTTTTAACTTTAGACCTAACCTGTCTATCGATATTCAAGAAAGAAAAACACATGGACCAACCAATTTTTACGTTTACAAAATGATAATTTTTCAAAAAATAAATCCTTTTCAAGTTTATATATGATTTTAAGCTTCTCTTAGCTGTAGTTCTAACATACTGTGAAATCTTCTGCGCAAAAAGTAAATAATAAAATTCTATTTGACTTAGATCCTGTGCTTATTTTAGTAAACTACGTCAAACGCGGGGTTAGGTTTTAGAGGGCTAATAAAATTTGAAATAGACATGTAAGTTTCCGAGAGTGGAAATCATTGCCTTGATAAACAAAATTTGAATAAAAAAATTAAAATCTTTAAAATTAAGAGATCTAATTTCTTTTTGTGAAAACATTGAAAGAAATTGATTAAAAATTTCTTGATACACTTCTCTTTGCAAGTCCCGAGAAGGCATATCAATAAAAAAAATTAAAATAACTAGACCAGTGTTTTTCAAATTTTTTTTCACTCACCGCTCCATTTTGCCGAAATCGGAACTCACTGCACTCCACTCATTAAATTTTGAGAAACATCAGTCGATACCAATTGATATTGTCGAAAAATTTTATGTACGAAAATTATATGATACATTTGTGTATGTGGTACAAGGCTCAAAATTCACCTGAAAACATTTTTTATTGATATGTATTTCAAAGAAAATTTCGAAAACAATGTAGTAATAATCAAATCACAAAATATGAAAATCAAATGATCAAATCTTGTTCAAATATTCCAATTTTTCCAATATTCCAATATAAAAAACATGAATTTCAATAACTTTACAGAGAATCAAACAAGTTGTTTGAAGTCAATGGGGAATAAGTTCAAAAAGTACTCATTAAGAGTTAATTATGCCAAACAATTGATCGTACCTTAACCTTCAGCTTATTGAAGGTTCTGATTTATGGATTTTATCTTCATATTTATTTTCTTTGATTGGATTGAAATCTGTTTCTTTCAAAAAATATATGAAAAACGTACAAAACTTTTTTTTTAAATCGAATGAATTCATCAGAATAGAGTAACAATGGTACCAACGCAAAATCGGGTTCATTTTTATTTAAAGATAAAGAAGAGGCAAACTTAGGTGTCAGTGCTGGCACGGGTAATTTATATCATGAATTGTTTTCAATATTCATGGATAATAACTGTTACGCTTCTTTATAAGATTTCTTTCAGTAAGAGAATAAACAAAAAAAATAAATGACTGATAGCTGATAAGTTTTATTCAAATAAAAACTTAAATCTTATTTTACATCTTTTTATCTATCTTTATTTAAATTAGGAAATAGATTTTGCCAAGGTTTTTCAGTTTCAGATATACAATGCTTTAAAAAAAGTGTCATTTCAAAATTTTAAGAAAATATCATTGAAAATAATACATTTTTTTTGACATCACAAATTTTGTTTTGAAGATTTGAACATACATTATTTTAATTTATCAAACAACTTTATTGAAGGAGTCTTAAAAACTTTTTTTTTAAAGATTGGGACAACGCTTTGCTTTCAAAAATATCTAAGATTCATTTTGGTTTAAAATTTCGTCAAATTCCTGAACTTTCCGCGTTCTGGAAAAAAATTTCTTTGTTCCTTTTTCTCAGAAGTCAAAATTATTCGATGTGATCAAGAAAGTAGATCTTTTATATTTAACTTTCTTTTCAATATATTTGTAGCATTTCACCGTTTTTTTTTAATCTTGCAAATATTAATCAAATGAACTTTTACCAATTTTCCAATGTTAGATTTAATATTAGTAGTGAGATCTGGTAGAATGAGATTAAATGCATATTTTGATTCAACACTTTCTTAATACTTGAAACGAAGGGTTGAATTTGCCTATCTTTCGTTCAACATTAAATAGGGTTAAAAATCTTGTATAAGAGCTTGAAATTAAGAGGAAATCATTGAAAGTAGAGTTCCAAAAGCTCCAGACATCACAAATAACATTCAGTTTTATTTCCGCACTAAAGGTTGATTTTTAACAGAAAATTTATCAAAGGATATCGAAATTGATTACATAGAAAATAGGTTTAACAAGTTTAAGTTTCTTCTTTACTTCAGAAGTTTTTTAAAATATTTCTGATTTAGGTCAACGAGATCAAATTGAAGGAAGAGGAGCAGCGAGCAAGACCCTCATCTCTCTCCACTATATAAATCTTTTTTCAATGAAAATTAAAGTTGGTTTTATAGGCCGATTTTTTTAAAATATCTGAAATCAAACCCCGGGAGCGAGCTCTAGGACAACGCCTTAACTGTCGTTTTTCGCTTAATACAAAATTTGAAATCAGGAAAAGATCATTCGTCTTGCAAAACTTTCTTGCATGGATTTTCGTCTCGATCCATTGCATAGTAATATCAATATGGCAAAAACACAAAAAAGTTTATATGGACGATCCCTTTCTCAGGCGTCTTATTAAAAGTTTGAAATCAGGTATTGATTTCTCGTCCTGTGAAACTCTACTGTTGATATTGTTACTCCGATGGGATGTCTAATAACTTTGGAAAATTATTATTGACCTTTTAAGCCTTGTGAAAATTTGACACCTGAAATCAATTAATTGTGTTTTAAAACTCTCAAAATTTCCATAACAATCTGATGCCTAATCAAAGCAAAATCGCAAAAAAAAACAATGACTCAAAGTTTGACTCCTGAAATCAGTAGCCATCCTTAAAACTCTCATTAGCAAATTTCCATATAAATCCAATGTATTTTGGCGTAAATATCGCAGAAACAGTAAATATTTAATAAAGACGACCCCTTTGGCCAAACACCTGACCTTAAATTTAATACTTGGAATTGATTGCTCGCCTCTAAGCACTCATACTCAAACGCCAATACTGCTTAAACAATATTTGTATTGGCGCCTTTTTCAAGAGTGGTCATCCTTAAATCTGAAAACATTTTTGATCATATCTGGTCCTTATGAGCATCCATGCCGAATTTCAGCTCTCTTAATATACACAATGATGATAGAATGAAAAAAATTCAGCTGTTTATAACAGATTGTACAACGAAATCCAGCATGTAAATCGTTTAAAGAGTTTTTTTTATGTAAATCCAAAATAAACATTTTAAAACAAGGCTGCCATATTAGACTTTGGTGTCCTTTTTCAATTCCTCAAACCCTGGGGTCGTAAAAGCATTGTTTTGGTTCAAAATTCATCGACGATTTTTTTAACAACGTTATTGTTTTTGTGCCAATTGAAATATTTTATAAAGGAAATTTTCCGCTGAACAACTCTGTCGAAGACCGTATCTTCGTATTTTATCAGGCGAAAAAGTTAAAAGCTGTTGAATAGGGGTGTGTCTTTTGGCATCGAAATACAATCAATTCAACTGACATCACTGATTTTGCCTAGCGAGGCGTTTCATGACTACATTTCGAGCAATAACTCACTAGTCACCTGGAGTGATGTCAGTTGAAATGGTTTTTTTTCAGTGCCAAAAGACATAGATACCCCTTTTCTACAGATAAGAACTTATTTGTCTAATAAGATACGCAATTGCGATCTCCGACAAAATTGTTCAACGCAAAATTAATTAATTTATAAATTAACACAAAACCCATGAGCAGACGTTACCCAAAAATCACGAATGAGTTTTGAATCAAAACGAAGCATTTAAGACCCCAAGGTTTGAGAAATTGAAAAATGAACCTGAATCGACTCAGTCTACTTCCACAAATACTTTATAAAAAAAACTATCATTGGAAAGGATGCCATGCCCAGTGAGGTTTATATGAAAAATATTAAATAAATTCTCTTCCAATTTACTGATCGCTAATCTACCGATTCAATCCAACTGAAAAGCATAAGAAAAGGGAATAAAGCTGTGTTCGATTTTATTTAGGAATCTTCCTATTGGTAATAGTTGGAGATGAAAAAAAACCGTTCCCCTATTTTAGTTAAGTTTCAGACCAATTCATTCATAAGTCCTTTCGTGTTGTTAACACAGAAATTTGCTTTGAACAGTGTCAGTCTGTGTCTGTGAGTCGGGGTCGTCGGTAGGATTCACTTCATCAAATTACATCATTTCCGGCTGTCGGAGGGGAAAAAATGATTACGATCCTTTGGCGCGGAAATTCAATCACCTGATGGATCGATGTCCTGCCGATGTTACGGTTTGTGCCAGCCCAACACTGCTTGCCGGAGAGGATGTTGCTGATGATGATGAGATAGAATTTTACCCAATTGCGCTCGCCCTGGTTGGTTGAAATCAACGGAAATGAAATTGCAAACCCGCGGTGGGCAAAAAAAAGTTGGGACCGAGGGGAAAACGAACAGGAAAAAAAATTCCGAACGCAAAACTGCCTGTTCTAGTGCCGACTTCCCGATCAGATGCAAATTCGGTTATGAATAAAATTGCGAATCAATGAAATCTATTTTTAAAACGCGATGGAGGAGCAAAACTTTTGGCACTTGATTAATGCAGGCACATTTTATTGAGAGACTTTAAGCTTCTTTTTTATGTTTTTACAATTTTTGTTCAATGCGATAATTGAAAATTGCATTTTTTTTTTGCTTGTTGAGTTATGTTAACTATGACATGATCTGCAAGATTTCGTCGATTATGATCTATCATGAATGTTCATCATGACACATTTCATTCACACCTTTCTCAGCGTTCATGATTAGAAGTTTCTTACGCCTTGACATGAACCTGGAGCAGACACAAAATATTTATGGCAAGCTTAAACTAAGCTTGCCAATTCCCCCAGTTAAATCCTGGTTTACCGGGATATTTAATACAAAATGGAAAAGTTCGGTCCGACCCAGATGTCTGGATTAAGCCCGGATTTATTCACATTATTTGCCAAATCTAGCGAAAAAGTAGGATTTTTTATTCAATTTATTTTTATTTTTATTTATGCATCCAAAACGATTTTTTAACAAGTTTTTAAAAAAATAATCATGAAAGGTTTTATGCAAGCCTAAAATACGATAAAAATTCTGCTGATAAGTTTTGATATAAAATACTTGTTCTAAGTTTTTTTTGTTGAGTTATTTCTGGGTTTTGACCAAATTCGCCCGGATATTGCCCAGGTTTCTGTTTGATTATTTGAATGATTAAATGATTGAATTATTAAATGATTTTTCCGGTTTGGATACGCCCTGAAAAATTCTGGCCACCTTAGCCGATGAAGATATTGCCTAAAAAACCCATGACCCGAAAAAAAACTGCGTCATGTGGAAATGTGTTCTCTGTGAAAATGTTTCCGTGAAAGAAAAAAAATCCTGAAAGAAAGGGTCAATCATAACACTTTTCCTCTGCAACATTCTTCAATTTTCATTTTACAACCTAATTAAAGCCTGTATCCTTTGTGTCACCTATGTATGAATAATGTCTACGTGAAAAGTCCAATCGCCCACCCAATAACCTTTTCAAAATTGATTGATTCATCCTGTGTCCTAAGGATATAATATTCTTTAGGACGTTTGAACTTGTTCATCAAAAAACTTTTCGACTAGAGTGTGTCTTTCAGGATGGGGAAAAGTCACATTTCGCCAAACTTTTCCGCCCCCAAGAGAAAACGGCTTTGTTTCGCTTTTCCCAGAATATAGTTACACACACACAAAGGCCCACACAAACCTCAGTTAACTCATTGGTGCATATTTTCCGGGCACCCACAATCTCACGAACCTTCTTTCCACCCCAAAACACGCTCGAAAACGTCGGAAACAACGCCCATAAATTAGGCCGTGATATGAAACTTTTAGCACCTGAACTTTGGGTTCAACCTTTTCGGATGGGAAATTCTTGATCCACCGCAGACGAACGATTTCGAAACAGGTGAGACACCCCCATCTTTGCCTGGCTGCTAAAAGTGGTGGGTCCAGCAAACTTTGTTGCTCAAACTTGTGTGATTCTTCAAACTGATTGAGCGGTTGGGAAGTGTTTTCCGGGAGCAAAGCGAAATATTTTGGTCGTGCGTTGCTGCCTCGCTTTTGTCACGTGTGCGTGGGCGTGGGTATTCTGTCTTGTCTGGGGATCGAAGCCGGGAGACACGTCAGAGATGTTTCTGTCTTACGACAAGAGAGAGAAAACTTCTCTTCTGGAAGCCGGCTTCCTAAGAACATGACAATAAAATTATTTACGTTTCCTTTTTGGCTCTTCAGGGGAGGTAAGTTTTGGTGTGTCAGCTCAACGATTTCTTTCGGTTAAATTTGGGGATGACTTATCTGAGGTATCTGTGGAATTTAAGTGATAAAAGTTTTTTGATTGGTTTATCTCTATGAGTTTCAAACATGTTCCATGGATAAGGATAGGCATTGATTTGAATTTATTTCAGGCCGGGTAAAGGGGCGGGAACGATTGTCCCGGACCCTCAACCCAGAGGCGTCTTCCGGTGAAAAACCGTTCAACATTACTTGAATCATATAACTTTAAGTTCTAGAAATCAAGGAAAACGAAACTACAAAATTGGATTTAAAGCGTAATAATGGATTCAAATAAAAGGGGGGCCTGTTAAATAATAATTAAAATGCCTTGGGTCACGAAAGGTGCACTCCGCTTCCCGCAGATGACTTGCCAAATCAGGAATTTATTCGAAAATTTGTACATTTTCTAAGTGCGAACATGCTCCGGAACGCTGAACTTATCCTTGAAAAACAGGTTGCCGAGGATCTGTACGAAGTCGGCCTTCACATACGTTAAGTCGTCCATGATGCAGCATTCAACCTTCATCAGCATATTGAGGCACTACTTCCTGGCACGGATTTGGACGGACTTCTTGTGCTTAGGGGCCTTTTGTACCTTGAATGTTCGAAGCTCAGCCTTAGTTTTGGCCTTCTGGACAAAACTTCGGCTTAGGTGCAGCTTCTTATCCACATCCTGAACGGAGGTCTACGGGTTTCGTTTAAAGGCCCCAATTACGCGGTTGTGATTTTTGGTGTGGTACGGAATACTTTTTCCTTCACTTCTGGGCTTCCTAACGGTGGTCAATCGTTCTTCGAACCGCTTTATCACTCGCGATACCGTGGAATTCGCGATTCCCAAAGTTTAAGCGATGGAACGATGTGAGAGATCTTTGTTCCCGTGATGAAAGCGCAAGATTTTATCACGCACGGATGTAAACAATGCTCTATAAACTAAATCCGCCCAAATTTTCATTAAATTCTACCCGATGGTTAAAAAGTTACAGCAATTTCATCGTGGACACCTTTTAAGGTTTTGGTGATATTTCTGAGTTAAGGGGGTTCAGCCAGACCTCAAATCAGTAAAACAGTCTTTTTTATGCTGAACATCATTTTTTGATTACTTTTTTGTTAAAAAAAAAAACGTCCACAAACTCTCGATAGAATTACCGTTAATGTGATTGTTGATAATAAAATCGACATTTTGAGTGAGAACCTGGAAGAATCCATGCTAAAAAGAGACCGGAGAACGAATACCGTCAACTGGGGCAACATGCAACAATTTTCAACTGCAATAGCTTCTAAAAAACTTATATTCACAGTTAATCGTACCCTTTATGCATCAAAAGTTTTAAGGATGCTGGGACATAAATTGGCGTAGTTAAAAAAAATTATTGGTTTCTTCAGTTATTTTTAATTTTCTGAAAACATGCGATTTTCACCCTCCTTAGAAAATGGGGTAACTTGCAACAAACATTGTTTTTAATGAAAAATCTTATGAACACGTACGAAAGTTCATAATTTTTAATACATTTGCGATGTCTTAAAGACCATTACGCATGACAACACCAATTGCAGTAGTTTTTGGGTCTGTAGAAACAAATTTTCACATTTTTTCTGAAATTAAGGATGCTGCATACATTTAGGGGTTAAATAATACTACGAAAAATTCTAAAAGCTGAAATCATGAAAATAAATGTTTGGATGAATGAAATTTAAATGTTTACAAACGCGTGATTCAAAATATTCATATTCCAACACATGGAAACGAGATTTACAAGGTATTTCTTTGATTTGCATTTTGTTGCATTTTACCCCAGACACCTAACTGAATATTAAAAATATTCATTTAAAAAAATTGGGTGATTGTTCGAAAAATATTTTTACACCAACAATGTTGGTATGATATGAGGAAACCTGTAAAAAGTTTGTAGGTAATTTTATCAAGCCGATTTGCATACTGGGTAAAGTTTTTTTTGGCATCAAAAAAGGTTAAAATTTGTACATTTATTGCTCGATTTTTCAAATTTTACATAAAAATAAAAAACTTAAGACAACTAGCTTAAGATGCGAGAAATTATGTCATCATCATTTTGTTATCATTAAAATATAACTTCATTACAAAACATTAAATTAAAAATTGATTCTATGTAGTGTAATATAAATGTTGCATCGAACCCCGCTGTTGCATGATGCCCCGTTTGACGGTACATTTTTTTAAAAATATAATGACCCAAAAAAACAGCATAGAAAACAGCAGCTTTCTTTTATTCCACAACTCCAAACCTAGCTTTAAAATAATTTTTATTGAAATGTTGTGGACGTTTTTTTAAACAAAAAGGTAAACAAAACTGATGTTTAGGATAAAAACAGACCTGTTTTACTGTTTTGAGGTCTGGCTGGACACTTCTACCTTAGAAATAACACCAAAACCTATGTTAAGCGGTGGTCAGTAAATTATCAAGGTCATTGAGAGTTATTCTTCACTTTGTGGTTATTTGTTTATCATTCATATAATTCCCTTTATATTCCGTAAACTGATTTCTACTGAATTGAGAAAAAAAATTATCAATTTTTTTTAAAAATTGAAATGATATTGATATTAAAAGCTTTTCAACGAACTGATTGAAACTTCAAGAGATTAAGAGAAACTGAAAAAAAAATATCAGCATTTTGAGATTAAAACGATGAGTAGATTTTTATTTGTTCCGGTTATTGTATGTGTTGAAAACGCAGGTTTCAGTGGTGGAATCGAGTAATCTTTATTCATGTTTCGTCTGTGAGGTCAATAGAATACAACTATTAATAAGCGATAGCGAATTGATACTTTCCACTTCTTATATTCCATAACCGGGAATGAGCACTTTGATATTCTTACCCAGAATATCTGGCAACACTGTTGTGTTACCACGAACCCGATTTGAGTAGTCTCGCTTGACCGTGTGATGATGTAAATATTTGTACCGCGTTTATCATGATCACCTGTCATCAGGCTTGCAATTTCTCTAACGAGAATCACCGATGTGCTCGGTTTTCGATTCTCGGTAGAGATTCTCTGAAACGCACCGCAGAGATTTTTAGCCGAACCTCTGTAGAGAATCTGTAAATCAACACGACAGAGCTAACACACACTACAGTGAAAAAATGTTTTCACCAAGGAGAGCGACAGCGACGGCAGCTGGCTTGGCTTGTTGCGTTTACCAACACATACGAAGCTGAACCACTCGCCCGAAACATTCATCGTTTGTTGATGCTATTATTATGCACACCGTCGTGTTTGTTTTTGTCTTTGCTTTTTGGTGGCTTCAACTAGTCGGTTCTGTGTTTTCACCGGGGTGCTCTACAGTGACAAATCGTCGCACGACGGAGCTATTGAAATTAGGTGTGTGTGGCTTTCGAAACCGGGGTGCGAATAATGTGTGGAGAGGATCGAAAAATCTCACCCGGGTGATATACAACTATCGCACGGGGGTGTTTTTTTCTCCGTTCTCCTTTTTTCTCGGTAGAGAATGGCATCTCTGCCTGTCATAAGCAACCATTGATCTATTGTTCTCGATTGCGAATTGAACATAGCAACAGGAACCAAAACAAACTGTGAGAGCGAATCAAAACTATTTTACAGAACACTGAAAGCTTGATCTTTAACTAAACTTTACCTCTTCTCGAACCTGATAAATAAAGGCAGTTGAATTTTGAAGTCAAAAGAACAAGACGTGTTTCACTACTATCCGCTTCTCCGTGAGCCCGAATAAGGTCTAGAGCACATTGTCCAGGGTTAGGGACATAGCATACTGGCGACGAGGATATAAGCGGTTCGGAACACAGGAAAATTGCTGAAGAATTATTACGGGAAAAGACACGAACTTAATCTAGAGGCCGGTTGTCTGCTTTTTGGTGAACGCATAGTCATTCCCGCAACTTTAAAACTTCCAGCTTTGCAGTTGTTGCACGAAAATCACCGGGGAATTTAAAAAATGAAACAACTTTCTCGCATGTATCTTTATTGGGAAGGAATGGGTGCTGACATCGAAAGCTATGTTTCCAACTGTGCTAAATGTCAAATTTTAAATGTTGACAGAAGTCCAAAAATTTTCGGTAACTGGCCAGAAACCACAAGACCATTTGAAAGAGTTCACGTGGATTTTTTTCACAAATTTAATAAAACTTTTCTGATTTTAATCGATGCCTACTCTCGATGGGTGGAAATTAAAAGAATGACCCAAACAACGGCCGAATTTGTGGCACAAGCACTTGATGATATTTTTTCTATTTTTGGTTTTGCAAATTCCATTGTTAGTGACAATGGACCTCCTTTCAATAGTTATCAATTTGAAAATTTTTGTAAAGTTCGCAACATCATTCATATAACATCGCCGCCATACCATCCAGCTAGTAATGGACTTGCTGAAAGAGCGGTTCAAACAACAAAACAAGTTTTGAATAAACTAATAACCGAAACCGAAAATCTTTCCTCATTACAGATAGACAATAGAATTCGTAGCTTTCTGCACAATCATCATCAAACTCCAACAACAGAGGATAAAATCGTCCCAAATAATAAAATTTTTGCATTTCTTCCACGGACATTTTTATCAGGACTCAACCCGAAAAATCATTGCGCATTAAATGAAATTATTCAACACAAAAAAATTAAAAAGCAATTTGAAATAAACGAAAAAGTTATCTATTCTCAAGCAGTAACTGGTAGGGTCAGTAGTAGCGAAGCAAAAATTGTAAAAAAACTTTCTACAATGACTTACTTAATACAAGTACAAGGATCTACTAAGAAAGCACATGTAAACCAACTTAAAAAGATTTCTAAAAAACCTTTTGTACTAAGAAACACTAATGACAGTTTTGCAGAAAATCAAGAAAAAGAGAGCGATCATAATGTAAATTTCAAAAACTGCGCAAAAGAAAGTAATCAGAACGATTTAGCACCTACTACTTTAAGACGTTCAAACAGAACAACAGGCAAGAAGCACGAAAATTTAAATCTCGAATTATTGTTTAAGAAGGCATCTAGTAGATAATAAGGAAAATGAAAAAAAATATTTTTATATACTTAAAGGGAAAGATGTGAGAGCGAATCAAAACTATTTTACAGAACACTGAAAGCTTGATCTTTAACTAAACTTTACCTCTTCTCGAACCTGATAAATAAAGGCAGTTGAATTTTGAAGTCAAAAGAACAAGACGTGTTTCACTACTATCCGCTTCTCCGTGAGCCCGAATAAGGTCTAGAGCACATTGTCCAGGGTTAGGGACATAGCACAAACAATGTTTTGGTTCTGCCGGTGGCAGAAATCGGTTGCTGCTGTTTAGGTCGCCGGTAGGAAAACGTAAGTTTCAACACCTCCCCTCAATTCGTAAATTGAGAATGCTGAACAGCTTCGCGTGCCTCGCCCTCGGTAACGCCTTTGTGAACGCATCAGCTGGCTGATCCTCAGAAGAGATGTGTCTCAATAAAAGCTGACCGCATTTTACGATATCCCTGATGAATGCATGCTTCAAGTCCAGATGCTTTATCTGCTGATGAGTCCGCGCCTCTTTCAGATACCGGATGCAAGGGATGTTGTCCTCCATTAACTTGAAAGGAGTCCTGACCACACCCAATTCACAAAAGGAAGTTTGTTAACCATAAACCTTTCTTGACCGCATGCACACCCATGTAACTTATCGATAATTCTTTCTATACGCTCAGTGCTGCTCCCTTCTGAGAAGAGGGATCATAATAGGCGACTAAAATAGCTTGTACACTAGGGTGGCCCAAAATTGTACTATGTCTAGAATTTTTGGAGGCTCAAGCTTCAAATGATAGCTTCATGTGTAAGAAACAATATTTTATATGGCGGCTACTCAGAAAAATGATGTTTAGAGGTCGCACTGGTTCGATTTTTGGAAAAAGGCAATTTTTTTCGACATTCTGTCCATAACATTTTCAGCTCTTGAATAAGTTTCAAACATGTGTCTCTAATATTTTTAAAATTTTCTTTATGATGTAAATTTTGAACTAAAAATTTATTGGGACTGTTTTGGACTCTCAATTTGAATGTATGGTTTTTTAAACTACGCAATACTATGATTTTTTGTAAAAATAAAATAATTAAAATTAATAAAAAAGTGTACTTTGGATTAAGATTTTCAATCAACCTTGAATTCAAAAGATGCGTGTCGTTATGATATGCAACTTTGCAGAAGAAAGTGTATAGCTATGACTTGTCATTTCAAAGTAATTCAAGTTTCACTGTGGAAAAAAGTCACAATTTTCAAATTTTTGCTAAGAATTGCTTTATATTATGCTGTGGATGAGTTTCGAGCAATCTAAGAACCAAATAAACTCCTGATATCAGATTTTTTCATCCTTTTATCGGTCCTTAAATCACCAGAAAGAACCATTCCAAGTTTCTAGATTTTTTATTGATTGAAGGTGGATTGCTCGAAACTCATCCACAGCATAATATAAAGAAATCCTTGGCAAAAATTTGAAAATTGTGACTTTTTTCCACAGTGAAACTTGAATTACTTTGAAACTACAAGTCATAGTTATATACTTCCTTCTGCAAAGTTGCACATCATACGTACAAATTGAGAGTCCAAAACAGCCCCAATAATTTTTTTATTTAAAACTTACATTATAAAGAATATTTTAAAAATATTACAGACACATGTTTGATACTTTTTCAAGATATGAATATGTTATCAGGACAAAATGGGTTTCCTGTAACCTGGGTTAAGCTAACCGCTTCACATATTTCGCTCTCATCCGGGGCTGCTTGATAGTTGCTTAGTACGCTAACCGCAGCACTGATGTTCGTCCTCGAAAACTGAAACAACCGATCAAATCGTTAAACGGCTGCTCAGTGATAACCTGCAGTGGTCTTCCGGAAAAAGCAGTTCCCTTGGCCCTTCAGCTTGCTGACGATTCGAAGTAGCTCTTCCTCATCATCAGCGGCTACGATAGCCACGTAGCATTGAGTAGCTTCTCCTGTTAGCAGACTGATCTTCTCGGCCGGTTCGAGATTGACGGAATATTGATCATTATCGTCATCTTCGTCATCGCTACTCTCGTAGTCGCTCTCGTCTTGCGCCATGCGTTGACTGGCACCGGAATCGATGATTTCGGTGGCTGATAACCTCAGCACGCGAACGAATAGAGTTTCTTTGTTGCTTTCTGGTAACCCCAGAAAAGTATCCTCTTGTAGCTATCTTCGCGTTCCGGTTCAAAGTCTTCATATCGCGATGGCTTCGAGCATCTGCTCTTTTGGCTGGCCTTTTCCGTAGCATCCGAAACATCAACCATCCGCCGAAAACAAGCTTGCGCATGCTAACCGCATCGCAGCTTCTAAGCTAGAGAATAATCGTCTCGATTTGCAGCTTCATGGCTTTTCGCTCCGTTGCTTTAACACTTTGAGCGCTCCATAAAACCGGAGGGCAACGTTCAGCTACATGCGACCCATCTGGATCGATTGTAGTGCTGAAGTATTTGGCAACTAACCGTCGCCCAAAACATCACCTTCCACAGAAAAATCGTTCTGTAAGCTTGGATAAGCTCACGCGTACAGATCGCAGCGTAGCTCTACATCACGAGAGTAACCCTCTGGAACAGTTTCTTCCAATCTCCGATACGGGCCAATCCTCCATCTGGAGCATTCGGACCCGACCAACCCTGGTTACAGATCCCGAGAGTCCTCCTCCCGGCCGTCGGAAATGAAACCATGCTGCTAACCGCAGCGCGGTTCGTGTCGGCATCGAGAGTGACCCTCTCGGAACCCAAATTCCCGGCCTCGAACTTCAGTGGTACCTTCTGGCTGACATGAAGCATCTCGTGGCCTCTGCGCTGACGAACCTCTGCGCTGGTGGTTTTCTGCGATTGGATCAGCTCATAACTGCTGACCACAGCGCACAACCACAGCACGAGAGTAACCCTCTCGGCTATCAGCTTCACCCAATTTTTCCGGAGTGGACCTACCGACCTTCACGCTGAATCTCAGTTGCGGATCCGGGGACTCCTCCCGGCCATCGGTCGTGAACTCACGCTTGCTAACCGCAACGTGGCTCATGACGGCATCGAGAGTAACCCTCTCAATCAGCGAACCTCCCAGGGCTCTGGCGGTACCTCCTGGCTGGCCGTGGACTTTTGGCTGGCCTTGGACTTTTGGCTGCTTGGCCTCTGCCCTGGCTGGTCCATCTCCGCTGGCTCGGGGACCCTAGGTTGGCTCGTCTTAGCACTGGCTTCGGTGGTCTTCTGGCTGGTGGCTGGCCCCTCGACCTGGCTGGTCCTTCTGCACTGGTCGGTGATAAACTTGCTAACCGCAAGTATTAAGAGTACCCCTTTCACTAGCTTTTTGTTCCTTAATCCAGACGTATCTGAGCCCATAACCTGTTGAAAACGCAGGTTTCAGTGGTGGAATAGAGTTATCTTTATTAATGTTTCGTCTTTGAGGTCAGTAGAATACAACTATATTATCACGTTCGTCGCCACGCTCAGTTTGGTAGTTTTACTAGCCGGGCCCAAAGAAATTTTCAGAGAGAGAAAGCAAAGAGGGAAAACTCCCATATTTGAAACGTGTGGCGAAGCTGAGCGGTAAACTCAAGTAAGAGTAACCCCCCCCCCCCCCCCCCCCAGGAAATACACCCATCACCCGAATATGGGTGCCGTGGTGACGAACGTGTTAATTAGCGATAGCTAATTGTCACTTTCCACTTCTTATATTCCCAAACCGGGTAAGTACTCATTTCTCAATGAGTACTTTGATATTCCTACCCAGAATATCTGGCAACACAGTTGTGTTACCACGAACTCAAGTGATGATGTAAACATTTGTACCGCGTTTATCATCATCACCTGTCAGCAGCAATCATTGATCTATTGTTCTCGGATGCGAATTGAACATAGCAATAGGAACCAAAACAAACAATGTTTTGGTTCTGCCCGTGGCAGAAATTGGTTGCTGCTGTTTAGGTCGCCGGAAGGAAAACGTAAGTTTCAACAGTATGTTTGATAATTTGGTCCAAAAACTGACAGTTAAATCGGACTTGATTTAGGAGTGGCTTAAACCGTTAAAAGGTACATTTTTGCCTCAAAAAATATAAAGGTAAGAGGGGACTAAAGGATATCGGGATAGTCAATATTTTGATTTAGAATCCAAAATGCTTAAAACGTCGTGATTTCATGTTATCTTGAAATATTCATTTTTACTTAAGTTGGCCTTTTTTGACAGCCTTTATATGAAATTGTTTGGAGTTTCGTTATATAATAAATCGCAAAGTTGTCAAACGACATGTTACAGAATGGTTATCATGCATCAAAACGATTATTTTTCACTATAGTCGTCTGAAATTTTCCAATAGGGTGACCCTTAAATAACTTAAAGCCCAAAAACTCGAAAAAAAAATTAAATTTTACAGACAAATTCAGCTGAGCTGTACACAAACGGAAAAATAAATGACAAAAACACATAAACGGAAAAAACCAAATTGAAAAAATATTTCAAAATGACAAAAATAATTGCCATTTGTTAGATTTTTTTTTTTCGTATTTTGAGAAATTTTATTCATCCGTTAATCAAGTGCAATTGAATTTGAACTAATCACAGGTAAATTTTTGTCCCAAATTACAAAATAAATGTGACCCTTTTTCAAAATTACATGACACATTGTTTTGATTTTTAAATGAAGTGTTCTATTGATTACAATGCATCACACGGTAATGGTTCACAATAACAGAATTGAAGCGTTGTGGAATGTAGGAAATTAATTTATTTTAAAAACCATCTAACAATGATATGTATACAAAAAAGTTAATGATACAATGTAATGGACATTACCTTACTCTAACCTCTTTCGGTATAGATGCATTTTATTTTCGTTCAAAAACTGTAAAACAAAAGTAAGACATCGCTGTACAGAAGGAAAGTTTTATCCGAATTTCAAACGGGTCAATCCTGAAAACTTTCGCATTTACCTACCGGTCTCGTTCCAAAAATTTACGAAATGCTTGCTTTCTTCCGTCTAACGTTTTTAACTCTTGTTTCAATTTCCTCTTTTATGTTTTGTCTTCCTGCAGAAAATGCCAACAATTTAAATGGCCAACAGCAGCATCGAAACGTCGTCAACGGCTAAAGCAGCGGTCCGAGGCAAGAATTCAGCACGGAACGAAATTGCAGCCAGCTGAAAGTTTGTGCCCGATTATTTGAAGGATCGAGCGCGCGGCTGAAATAGCTAAGGGTTGTGGAACTTGGAGCTGAAAATAACAACTGCAACATCAACGGAGCCGATTACAATAAATACAAAAAAGGGAATTCCTATAGTCAGTTTGGAAACTAGGGGTGTCAAAGGAAGTTTGGAGGGGAGAAAGGTGAAATCTCAAGAAGAAAATATAATTTGAAAAAGTGAAACTGAGGCAAGCGGAGAGTTGGGTGGCAGAAAAGCTTCGAAGAAAAGGAAAATCGTAATTGCATTTGATGAGTTTTAATGAATTCGAAAGCGCCCAGGCACGAATCGTCAATTCCGGAAAGTCGGTCTGGTGAGATTGGGAGGGCGGCCAACTGAAAAAAGCCCCGCCCATATTTTTCGCAGAACAAAGAAGGAATTCTTCGCCGACAGAACGCAGGGCGGCATTTCGAAATTTTCGCTCGAATAGCAAAAGTTTTGCCCGCACTCGCTTGCACTTTTTCCCTGTGGCGGATCGCTTTTGTTTACCGATGAGCTCAGGCAGAGAAAAAAAGAAAAATCGACCTGGAAAATAAGTGTGAATAATTTAACACCAGTGTTAAGAAGGGAAGAGTGCTTCGTGAAAGTCGATACCTCCTACAAGTAGCAAGAGTGAGAAGAAAGGCGAAAGAGAAAGAGTGTGTGTGTATTGGGAAAACAGCTTGAACCAAGATAAAAAGTTAATCACCTTAAGAAGAAAAGTGAAACGAAAAGCCATTGTTGATGGTATTCCAAGGCACTTGGAGTTTGAACTAAAAAATAAAACCATCATTCATGAATATTGAAGTTTGATGGAAACTGCTAAACTGCTCGATTCTGGATCGAAATGTACCTCCAAGGGGTCGCAGAAAGTGTTCGGTGAAGCAGGATAGTTCCACCCTCGTGTTCTCTCAGCACTTGTAAATTAACCCCTTCCCCAAACAATAAAAAAAACAACCCAATTTCTTAATGCTCGACTAGTAAACATAGCCAAAACCAAACGTAAACTATTGAAAAGAATTACTGTAACAAATAATCGCAAACGCATCTGTTCCATGAAGTCAGATTTTTAGCGTGTTTAGCATAGTTAAAAGAAAAATATTATTCAATTCATGTAAATGCTTTAACAACTCTCGGCGTACGACATATGTGTGCATGTGTATGTTTATCAATTAGCTCCACGTTAAGAGAAAAAAAAATTAACAATAATAGTTATGAAATCATCATTCAAACTGGTATCAGTCACAGTGCACTCGTGAGATAGTTGAAGCAAATTTGAACAAATACAATACTTCCAAAATAAAAATTGCACCGTCAACCTAGCTCCTCTTCGAAAGGAAGTCACTTTGTGAACTCCGCACCAGAATCGAACATACGAAATTGCTGACGGATATAAGCGGTAAACCTAGCGAGAATCCAAAATACACTCACCACCAAAAAAAACTTACAACGATAACAACGACGACGACGACGACGGCAAAAGCTTTTGAAGAAGACGGCGGCGCCGCCCATCTAGAGAAAGGTGCTGCATCTGCCCGAGGTGCCGCCTTCATACCCCAGAAGGAGGAGGAGGCTCCGCAGAGGCGCTAGGCTGCTAGCTGCAGGCGATGCACCGATTTGCGGAACGACCGTAAGTACATACTCACTATTTGGATTTTATAACTTAAATATATTAAAGATTTCCAGAAAATCACAAACTAGCAAGAAAAATTTGAGTTACAAGACAAAATTAAATTGAAATTAATTAAACGCTCTGTGAAAGTCCCCAAATATAATTCTGGAATGTTAATTTTACAGTATTTTA
Source organism: Uranotaenia lowii (assembly GCF_029784155.1). Classification (NCBI taxonomy): domain Eukaryota; kingdom Metazoa; phylum Arthropoda; class Insecta; order Diptera; family Culicidae; genus Uranotaenia; species Uranotaenia lowii. The sequence goes on along the minus strand of NC_073693.1, from coordinate 210,996,925 downwards.
GTTACATGAGTTAAAGATGTATCTTTCCAAAAATTTGTACTTGAAATGTAGGGTTTTTATTGCACTTTAAAAGAAAAATAATAAAAAAAATTATTCCGATGTTGTTTTGATGAATTGTCGAACTTTTCGTTGAGTATCACTCATTATAGTTTGAACACCCTATTTGCTGACCTCAGCGGCCATTTTGTTCCCCAATCTCTTCATCTCTGTTGCATCCCGAGTCGTCCTACCATTCTTCTTCATCTTCTGCTTGACAATTGCCCAAAATTTTTCGGTAGAGCGGAATTCAGGACAGTTGGGTGGGTTGATGTCCTTTTCGACAAAATCCACCCGTTGGCCCAATACCACTGTAGAACCTCCTAGCTGTAGTGGCAGCTTGCCAAATCTGGCGAAAGCTTAACTAGTGCTTTGTGAGATCTAATGTACGAAAAAAAAGTTTTTCAGGAAATCCTCCTTGTAAATTTCGGAGTCCATGGTCTTGTTTTTCACAAAAACCGCAATTTTCGTCCGCAGCTGCAAATACCTTGCCAGATTAAACACTTTCTTGCAAACTTATCAGCAAAAACGAATTTGAAGTTGCCGGGGACATCACCATGACCAGTGCAGTGCACTACTGCAGTGGCTTTACATAATTTTTGGCCAGAAAGCTGCCCAAAATCCATCTTCACGTACATAAGTTTCGTCATCCATGAGGATGCATCCGTCGAACTTCGTTGGAATCTTCTTGTATAACTTACGGGCACGTCCTTTAGCTACTAAATTCTGCTTCAATGTCCGGTTTGGTTGCTTACTGGTCCGATAGGATCGCATTCCATCGCGTAGACGAATTCTGCTGACGGTGCACCGGTCGGCGTTGAATTTCTTGGCAATGTCATAGTCCGACTACCCTGTGTTTTCCTTGATCGTTCTCAACACCTTCAAATGCAGTTTCCGATCCTTAATCCACTCTGACGCTTGGTATGAACCAGCCGATCTATAGTACGCATCTCACAGACCCGTTTGAGAACGCTACACACGGTTGATTTGACCATTTTCAACGATTTCGCGATTTTTTAACCCGACCACGTCGCTTTAATAAGGAGTGTATTCGAAAAAATGCAACACAGTGTTCTATGAATAGCTTTTGAATGCATGGATGGAAATTGTTGAAATTTTCAATGAAGCTTCCAAGTAATGTGATGTGTACGTGTACAAAATTTAGTGACAATAGATCAAGTGTTTTTTTAGATAGCTTCCAACACTGAAGTTCATGGACAATTTTTTTTGGGCAGGATCGAGAAAAGTCCAGGAAAGCCCCAGTGGGAGACCAAAAAACAACTGGAAATCAACAATTCGACCAAAGTTTACATTGTGAATGATTTAAGAAGTCGTAGCAAAATTTTGAAAAAAAAAGAAGATTATTGATTCCATGAAGTGAACGGAATGTGAGAGGTATTTTCAGGCTCAATCCAAAAATATGAGTAGAGCAAGTAATAAATAAGTCAAATTTTTCGGACTGATTCATCTAGCTGACTAAAAAATAGGCCGAACTTTATTTCGTCCAGGTAGAAAAGCTGTCCACCGGTAAAATAAACAAAAAAAAACGGTGGTCAAATCGTGCGCAAAAATATTTGGACTACCTGTGGGGAGATATTTTGAAAAATTTTGACAGCAAAACCATCTCTTAAGTGGTCACCTGGCAGGTTTCCAACCAGAAACTTTTCGTTGACTAGTCTTTCCTGTATTTTCTGGAGATAAACAAGGGAAAAAATGAAAAATTATATGTTTATAGCTTGAGGAAACTAACGATATTTGGAAACTTCAAATAACTCAGTCTTCCAAGACGATTGACACCATGAATGGCTGATAATTCAAAGAAGACTGCCTCCAAATGTGACCGTTTTCTCTGCAAAGTATTTTACAAAGTTTACACTCGGTTTGAATTGGATCTGGAATCGTGCCATTACACAAAAATGATGGTTGAGTGATAAAAAGTCTAATACGTTGTTTTCATGCCGAAGAAGGACAATCGACTAAATTTGTAATAACTTCGACCGCATTTCTCTTCAGACCCGAATGACCTCTCAAGATTAGAAGGTCTCTAATATATATTATTATTGCTATTATTCGACCAAATTTCAAATTTTGAGTTATTTTGCCATTATTATAGCCTTGATTTGAAAAAAAAAGCTCGTTTAAGGTATACATTAAAGATGGCGCACGTGTTGCCTGAAGTCGAAAAATTTCTGCATTGGACGCTATCTGAAAAACCAAATGTACAGAACATCACAGAAATTTGCATATGTATACTAGGGTGTCCAAAAATTGCATTATGTCTGCGAATCTGGGGGCTCACCCTTTAAAAGATAGGTTAGGATGTGGAGAACAAACTTTTGTATGAAATCGACTAAATAAAATCATGTTTAGAGGCTCCGCAAACGCGATCTTTGAAAAAAGTCCACTTTCAAAAAAAAAATATTTTAAATAAATTCTGGATTCAAAAATTTTCACAAAATTTATATATTATATATTTTTTCAATTTTGTATGGATTAAATTCTACACGTAAAAAATCAAAAATGAACCAGGCATCTGAATTTCAAATAAGCATGCTATTTTCAAGAAAAAAAAATTGGTCCGATAATTTTGTATTCAACTGACCAAACTGTGTACCTAGCGTAGATTGTTTTTGACACCAATGCCATCAAAAGATGCGGATATTTGTACACTTAAACTTTGCTAAACAAAGCATGTTGTTCTTATCATCGTGTGAAGATTTTTTTACGGTTCAATCCTTAATACGTGTAGAATTTGATCCAAACAAAATTGAAAAAATATAAAATATATTAATTTGGTAAAAGTTTTTGAACCCAGAATTTATTTAAAATCATTTTTGTTAAAGTGGACTTTTTTCAAAGATCGCGTTTGAGGAACCTCTAAACATATTTTTTTTAGTCTGTTTCATACAAAAGTTTGTTCTCCACATCCTAATCTAACATTTGGAGAGTGAGCTCCCAGATTCCCAGACATTATGCAATTTATGGGCACCCTGATATAAACATTACATTACCGGGCAACTTCGCTGAAAATTTCATCAATTTACATCCACGCATTCAATAGTTATTCACAAAACCAAGTGTTTCTTTTTTTTTCGAATATACGCCTTAAAAAGTATTATGTAAATGCAGTGAATTTACCTCGTATTTGTGCAAGACGTTTGTACGAAAGTGATTTTCAGTAATCTACCTATTGTGTACTGCAAATTTTTTTTTCATAAACTGATAGTCACGGTCATGTTTAATATTCCGTCAAATTTAAGAAAAGAAAGCCTAGTCGCCGCACACAGGGGTTAAACATAAAAAAGGCGAACAAATCTATTTTTTGCCGAAATTAAAGGGTGATACGGTCAAAGTTTGGTCAATATCAACTTGACGTATTTCTTTCAATTTTGCATTTAAAAAACCTGAACACCCCTCATTTTGAAGGTGTGTGTGTAGAATATTGCTCCTATTTTGATTTTGGAATTCACTCTTCAGTTGTCCAAGGAAGAAAAGCAGCGTATCAAAATTTTGCTCGCGCATCGCGAAAATCCGAGCTACTCGCACGCAAAGCTGGCAAAATCGCTTAAAGTTGCCAAATCAACCGTTACAAATGTCATTAAAGTGTTTGGGGAACGTTTGTCGACGGCCAGGAAGTCTGGATCGGGGGGAAATCGAATACCGGAAGCCGCTGAGACGACAAAGAGAGTTTCCGGTAGTTTCAAGCGAAACCCTAACCTCTCTCTCCGAGATGCCGCAAATAAGCTGGGTGTATCGTCTACAACCGTGCATCGAGCCAAAAAACGAGCCGGACTATCGACTTACAAGAAGGTAGTGACTCCAAATTGCGATCATAAACAAAATACGACGGCCAAAGCGCGATCCCGGAGGCTGTACACGACGATGCTGACTGCGTGGTAATGGACGACGAAACCTACGTCAAAGTCGACTACAAGCAGCTACCGGGACAGGAGTTTTATACGACAAAAGGAAGGCACATGAAACTGTCAAAGTTTGCGGAGAAATATCTGGTTTGGCAAGCCATCTGTACCTGTGGCTTGAAAAGCAGCATTTTCTTAACTTCCGGGACTGTCCACCAAGAGATTTACGTGAAAGAGTGTTCGAGTAAACCTCCTTGCCTCTTGCCTTTCTTGAAAAAACACGGTTGTTCCGTACTGTTTTGGCCGGATTTGGCATCTTGCCATTTCGGTAAAAAGGCCATGGAGTGGTACGCCGCCAACAACGTGCAGATGGTTCCCAAGGACAAGAACCCTTCCAATACGCCAGAGCTCCGCCCAATTGAGAAATACTGAGCTATTGTCAAGCGGAACCTAAAGAAGACCAAAAAAACTGCTAAGGACGAGCAGCAGTTCAAGGCAAACTGACTTTCTGCGGCGAAGAAGGCGGACAAGGTGGCTGTACAAAATCTTATCGCAGGGGTTAAGCGTAAGGCCCGGCAAGGAAGCCTACCTGAATATTTTTCCTGAATTTTATACTAATTAAACTTGAAAAATAAATTTAATTTTATTTTTTAAATAAACGATTTCACCGATTTACACGCGTTTTCCCTTGACCAAATTTTGACCGCATCAGCCTTTATGCGTTTTAGACCTAGAGTGTCTTGAGCACATATAGCCAACATTACAAGGGCTTCAAAAGAACTTTTTGAAAAATGATTAAACCACCTACGGTGGGATTAAAAATATATTAAATATCCATTTTAGAGCTAAAATATCTGAGTTTTTAGCTTGCACCAATTCTAGCAACTTTGTTCTAGAAGTCATTATCGTATCCTCAACCGTTTGAAAGTTATGGCTTTCTAAAAAACTATCTTCTATTTTCAGTTTTTCAACCATGATTTTTGGTGTAAAATATGTTCTAGAGAGTTTAAGGAACAGTAAAGTTAAACACTTTTGATGAATACACTGTAAAGTAATGTTGAAGTTGAGTTTGGTCACATACCTTATCTCAATTTCATGAATTTGAATATGGTGGTTTTGCATCACGCGTTTATTAACATTTAAATATAATGATGCTAGTTAGTACACTCAGAAAAATACAATTATGTATGCCATAAGTTCTCTTATAAACTGGCGCCATAAGAAAAATCATTGAAATTTATAAGAATGTCTTATGAAGCGAATGAACTCTTTAAATGAACACATCCTTCAACGAGCGGTTGTTGCTTTTTATAAGAGAGTCTTATGGAAACAGGAAATGTCAAGAATTGTGCAGACCGATCCGGCGGAATAAAAATTTAAAGGGAAAACGACTATAATCGAAACAAAAAAATATATAAAGCTGTTTCAACTATTTTTCAAACGAGGTTCTTCAGAAAACTGAAAGAATTTTATAAGACTTTTATTAAAATCTTTTTAACACTCTAAAAATAGGTTAATCGCATCTTATAAAAATTCTGTTGAAAACGCTGGTTTCAGTGGTGGAATAGAGTTATCTTTATTCATGTTTCGTCTGTGAGGTCAGTAGAATACAACTATATTAATTAGCGATAGCTAATTGTCACTTCCACATCTTATATTCCCTAACCGGGAAAGTACTCATTTCTTAATGAGTACTTTGATATTCTTACCCAGAATATCTGGCAACACTGTTGTGTTACCACGAACCCGATTTGTGTTGTCTCGCTTGACCGTGTGATGATGTAAACATTTATACCGTGTTTACCATCATCAGCTGTCATCTTCAATCATCACCGCTATTGTTTCAATTGCGAATTGACTCAAAGAATGCGGAACCAAAACAAACTGTTTTGGTTCTGCTCGTGGGAACAGAAGTTGCTGCTTGCTGCAAAGAAAACCGTAAGTTTCAACACCTCCCCTCAATTCGCAGATTGAGAATGCTGAACAGCTTCGCGTGCCTCGCCCTTGGTAACGCCTTCGTGAATGCATCAGCTGGCTGATCCTCAGTGGAGATGTGTCGCAAAGATAGCTGACCGCTTCTTATGATGTCTCTGATGAAAGCATACTTCACATCCAGATGCTTCATCCGCTGATGAGTCCGCGCCTCTTCCAGATACTGGATGCAAGGGATGTTGTCCTTAATTAACGTGAAAGGAGTGCTAACCACACCCAATTCACCAAGGAAGTTTGTTAACCACAAACCTTCCTTGACCGCATGGCAAAGGGCTCCTATCTCAGCTTCGGTCGATGACAGACTGACCGTCTGCTGTCGTTTCGTTGACCACGAAATTAGATTTCCCGTAAGTGGGTCCGTGTTCGCGTTTCTGCGGTATACCAACGCCATAACGGTCATACGTCGATGGTATCGCAGAATACGCTGCAGGCCTCGTTAGTGGCCAGACTGGCCTGGTATTGGCATAGTGCGCTAACCGCTGCACAAATAACTGGTCTCGATGATATCGCCAGATACTGCGAACAACCGATTAACTCTTTGAACGGCTTTTCGGTGATAACCTCACCATCGTTCATCTTCGTCCAGTGAACGATCATGTCACGAAACCTGTGACCTAGGGTAAGCCAACCGCCTCCATGACGCGTACTTCTCCAGGGATTTTCGATAGCTGTGAAGACCCATTTGTACGAGAAACAGAATGGGTTTCCTGTAACATGGGTTAAGCTAACCGCTTCCCAAATCTCGCTCTCATCCAGGGCTGCTTGATAGTTGTTAGTACGCTAACCGCAGCTCTGATTTTCGGCTTCGAAAACTGCAAACAACCGATCAAATCGTTGAACGGCTGCTCAGTGATAACCTCACTTCGTTCAGCCCGAATCTTGTTCCTTTCATGGCTGCGGTGATCTTCCGGAAAAAAAAACCCTTTGGCCCTCGAGCTTACTGACGATTCGAAGTTGCTCTTCCTCATCATCAGCTGCTACGTTAGCCACGTAGCGTTGATTAGCTTCTCCTCTTTGCTGACTGCGTCTCTGGGCCGATTCGGGATTGACGGAATCTGGATCATCATCGTCATCTTCGCCATCGCTACTCTCGTAGTCGCTCTCGTCTCGCGCCATATGCTGACTGGCACCGGAACCGATGATTCGTTGATTCCGGTGGCTGATAACCCCAGCACGTGAACGAAAAGCATATTGCTTTCTCGAACGTTGTTTTCTGGTAACCCCAGATAAACAACCTCTTGCCGTTTTCTTCGCGTTCCCTCTCAAAGCCTTCATTTCGCGATGACTTCGAGAATCTGCACTCTCGGCAGGAATCCGCAGAAAGAACTGGTTGACTTCGCTAGCGACTAACCGTCGCTGAAACCACCTCCTTCGAAGCGCCCGAACTATTAACCATCCGCCGGAAACAAGCTTGCGCATACTAACCGCAGCGCAGCTACTAAGCACGAGAATAATCGTCTCGACTAGCAGCTTCATGGCTTTCCGCTCCGTTGCTTTAATGCTTCGAGCGCTTCTTAAAACCGGAGGGCAACGTTCAGCTGCATGCGACCCATCTGGATCGAATATAGTGCTGAAGTATTTGGCAACTAACCGTCGCCCAAAACATCTCCGCCAAAGCCACAGAAAAATCCTTCTGTAAGCTTGGATAAGCTCACGCGTACTGATCGCAGCGTAGCTCCATATCACGAGAGTAACCCTCTCGGCAAACAGCTTCTTCCAATCTCCGATACGGGCCAATCCTCCATCTGGAGCATTCGGACCTGACCAATCCTGGTTACAGATCCCGCGAGTCCTCCTCCCGGCCGTCGGAAATAAACTCATGCTGCTAACCGCAGCACGGCTCGTGTCGGCATCGAGAGTAACCTTCTCGGAACCCAACTTCCCGGCCTCGAACTCCAGTGGCACGTTCTGGCCGACCTGGAAAATCTCATTGCCTCTGCGCTGCCGATCCTCTACCCTGGTGGTCGTCTGTGCTTGGATCAGCTCCTGTATGCTGACCACAACGCACAGCCAAAGCACGAGAGTAACCCTCTCGGCTATCAGGTCCACCCAAGTTTTCCGACCTACCGACCTTCGCGCTGAACCATCTCGGTTGCGGATCCTGGGACTCCTCCCGGCCGTCGGTCGTGAGCTCACGCTTGCTAACCGCAGCGTGGCTCGTGACGGCACCGAGAGTAACCCTCTCGGTCCACGAACCTCCCCGGACTCGACCTCTGGCGGAACCTCCTGGCTGGCCTGGGACATCTCGCTGGCTGGTATCTGCACTGGCGATCCTCTGGCTGCTGGCTGGCTCTCTCCGGTGATCCTCTGGCTCGTGGCTGGCCCCTCAACCCGGGCTGGTCCTTCTGCGCTGGCTGCTCCACTTGCTAACCGCAAGTTAAATATACTTGAGAGTACCCCTCTCACTAACTCGTTTTTCCTTCCGTTTCCAGACGTATCTGGGCCCATAACCTGTTGAAAACGCTGGTTTCAGTGGTGGAATAGAGTTATCTTTATTCATGTTTCGTCTGTGAGGTCAGTAGAATACAACTATATTAATTAGCGATAGCTAATTGTCACTTCCACATCTTATATTCCCTAACCGGGAAAGTACTCATTTCTTAATGAGTACTTTGATATTCTTACCCAGAATATCTGGCAACACTGTTGTGTTACCACGAACCCGATTTGTGTTGTCTCGCTTGACCGTGTGATGATGTAAACATTTATACCGTGTTTACCATCATCAGCTGTCATCTTCAATCATCACCGCTATTGTTTCAATTGCGAATTGACTCAAAGAATGCGGAACCAAAACAAACTGTTTTGGTTCTGCTCGTGGGAACAGAAGTTGCTGCTTGCTGCAAAGAAAACCGTAAGTTTCAACAAATTCAAATGGTCATGGTCTCATGGTCACTTCAAGGAGGACGCTTTTTGAACCATAGAAAACAGCTATAGTTTGTGAGTTACTTCATTGTTTCGTATTCAGACACTTAAACGTAACGGGCTAAAACTTGAAAAGTAGACAAAGATGCATTTCATTTTTTTTTTTTTTGCAAAATGCTTAAAATCAGCCACCGCAGGTGCATAACGAAATACCCCACTGGGGCAGAATACGCACCATTAATCGGGGCACGATGAGCATTTTCTGCCGTCGAATCTAGCAGCGAATTCAACTAGATGAAGTCAACTGAATTATAGAGCTACAGCTTGATTAGTTTCATATGACGATTTGGCCTATTGGTTAGATGTCGGAGAAGTAATCAGTGGACTCAAGTTCGATTCCTGGTCGATATGGTTTTTTTTTCTTCATTTACCATTCAAGATCAATGAATTTGGCACTAAACTAGGGATACCATACGTACTCTTTTAAGAGTACATGTACTCTTTTTCGATCGAGAAATGGACGTACTCTTCTTTTTGTGCAATTTTATCGAATCAGGGCCGTAGGAAGAACCGACTCATGGGGGGGGTTTTGGTGACTTATTTTTATCTATGATTTATTGCCCAATACTGCACGAAAACAAAAAAAAACAAATTAGGTGTGTGACTATATGATTATTTATTTTTAAGTACTCTGATATTAAAAATTTTTGTATTAAAAAAAAAAAAGTAGGAAATAATTATCATTAGATTTTCGGATCAAATTTGCTTGATGAAAAACCTGATCCTAACGGTGTGTTCGTAAATTGATTTCATCTATTGAAGTGTTTTTTCGTATCGATGCTGGCGTTCGTAAATTTAATAATGAAACCTCATTCTACTAAATTTAACACAACACTGACCCTTACTCAAATATATGAAATTAGCAAAATTTTGACTATTGGTTTCTGAAACATAAAATGTCGAATTTTGGGCGTCCTTAATATGTTAATAAGGTAAGAATGTTTTTTTAACAGCAAATATTTTTCATAAAGAAGAATCAATTCCATAATGAAAATCGTGTGGATGATTTTTAAAATGAAATTAGGGGTTTTCGGATAAAACAAATAACTTAAAATGAACCTTTTATTTGTGATTTTCAGCTGAACTGTGCTTAGAAAATAATTTTGATTGAAAATTTGAAATCTCGAAATTGAATTGACTAGCAATCTTAACACATTAAGTACCGCGAAGAAATCTATGACGAGAAACACCGAAATTCAGCATTCTATATCTCAAAAACCGTTGGATTAAATTTTACAAATTTAGCATTTTTAAGTTACGGTAAATCTTGTTTTCAGTTTTTTCAAAAAAAAAAATTGCAATTAAATTCAGTCCATTTGAGCTTTACTTCAAAGTGTAAAAAGCACACTTTTGCAAGTGAAAAAACGAGATATCTCGTATTTAGTCCGCCATGTGATAAATTCATGATCTATGAAATTCCTCAATAATTTATGTTGAATGTAAAATTTATTTACCAACTGGTTTTTTTCTGAATTTTTAACCTGCATTCCGAATCTTAATTCTGAACCTGAATTCAAAAATTGCAAAATTTGAATCTGTATCCGAATTTCCATACGATTTCTGAAATGTACAAAAAATTCGATTTTCCAAATCTAATTCCAGATCAGAATTTTATGAGCCTAGTTTTTGAGCTCTCATTCAAGAATCTATAATTTATATTCTGTAGTTTAGGTTTAATCTATATTTTTGTGAATCAGCATTAAAATATTAATTTGCAATGATCTGAATCTGATTTTTTAATTTTGGATTGCCATTTTGAAGCTTTAAATGTTTGAATTTTATGTATGAATCAAGTTTAAGAACTTCGAATTTAAATATTTCTCTTTTTTCATATTCGGAAAACTATTATCAAAATAGTGAAAATGCATATAATCTCGAAAAGCGTGATTCAAATTTGATGTGAAATGCAAAACCAAATTTGAACCAGAATTTCAAAGCAGCTTTTATTTCTAACTTCTTATGATTATCAAACTGAAAATCCATAATTCTAAACTGGATACAGAATCCGAAATACGAAAATAGGAATACAATTTTGGTTATGGGAATTATGGAATCAGAACCTACGAAATGGGTTTAATTTAATTTAAAATTTAATATTCAGACCTGAATTTATATGAACAAGTAAGAAAATTTTGAAAAAGTGGGATGGATTTTTGAGGTCTCGGCATTAGTTTTTATTCGAGATTGATAATCTTGATTCACCTTACTCTATTATTATAATTTGGTTCTGAATTTAAAATTTGGTGTGAAGAGTAGAATACCTCGCATGCTTTTTTGGATCCTCATGGGGGGGGTTTAACCCCCAAAACCCCCCCCGTTCCTACGGCCATGTATCGAATGTACTCTTTTTTTTTTTGATGAATAACATTTGATCAAAAAACCAAGTTGTCTCACATCGTATGCAAAAACTACGAAAGGAATACAGTTTCCATCAAATCAATTTAAAATCATATTTTATTAAACATGCATTTTAGTCGTTATAAACAGTGAGTGCGATAAGTGCCTTTAAGTATGCAAACAGTAATCGATATGCACAAAATTTAGTTATAGTACTAGCGAGAAACGTTGATTAAACAGAACAATAAAATCCATGTAAGAACCGACCTATGCGCTTGGATGATATGCAAAACTAGAGCAAAAGTATAGGGTTTGTCAATGTATTTCGTTAAATCCGGAGTGTCACTTATCCCAGGTGTTCCCTCCCCCGACTACCTCGAGTAAGCAGGGTTCTATTGTAGGGGATCATGCCCTTTTATGCGCCACCTAAGCGAATCGCTGATTTTCAATGTATTCCACATACAAATTGTGTTAAAAATGGTTGTAATCGTTGAAGAAAAGTGTTTTCTACAAATGCCTATGATTTTTCATTACTCAAATTGCTATAGTTTCTTCAAAAACTTGATTTTTAAAAACCATATTCAAAGCCACAGAACAAAACTGTGTTGCGAATACGCGCCGCTGTGTATTCAATACGCGCCTAGCAGCCGAACACACCCGAGAGCAGCCGAAGACCGAAAACACACCAATACTTACAGACACTTTGACTGAAAAGAAAATCAAAATGGACTAATATAAATTTAACAAAAAATGAAAAATAGATTTTTTGGGCTGAATTAACGCTCAAAATATGGTTTTAGACTGTTTGTTCATTTTCAATGTTAATTGGCCTTTTTGAAAAATTAATGCTATTTTCAGCCTACTGCGATTTGCGCGTTTTAACGAGCGCATAGGCTGTGATAGAACATACCCATGAAAGTAAGTTAAGTTAAAGCGAGTTAAGTATGATTTTTTAGCATAAAATCATAATTTAGATTCTCCTCTATCGATGTGTCAGAAAATATTGTCTTATTCGTTTCTCTCTGCTTGGTGACATCTTATTGAAAGTGTTTAAAAATTTAGATCGAAATGAAGAAAAACCTAAATTGTGAAATAATCACGACACAGGGGCTTTTGAAGGAGAAATTCATACTTGCCATGACCAATCACAGCATTTAAAACAAATTGGTAATATTTTGCAGGCTTAAAATGTTTCAGATTCTTCAAAACAAGAGTGGCGCGTATTAGCCACATGGGGCGTTATATGAACTTTTCCCCTACATCCTTTTGCATGCCATCCGGGCGCAAAGCTCAATAAATATATGGATCTTGTGTCAACCTGATGGCTGGAGTAAGGCGGGAGCTCAGAAAACTGGAGTTCGGATAAGCGGGGTTCTACTGTTTAACGTTTCTCCTTACCTTTTTTGGATAAAGGATCTCAATGTACCCTTTTTGGTGTTGTGGGATATGGTAACCCTACACTAAACGCTGATTCGTAGATCCATCAAACAAAGCAATAACTGAAAAATGAATAATTCATTGAAGAATACAAATAATTCACAAACACGGCAAATGATGCTATTTTCCGTATTATGCAACAATTAAAATAATCGATCATGAATGGTAAATGAAAAAAAATCACCTCGACCAGGAATCGAACTGAAGTCTTTTGATTACCTCTCCGACATATAACCGATAGGCTAAATCGTCAGATGTAAATTAATCAAGCTGTGTCTCTATGCTACAGTTGACTTCATCGAGTTGAATTCACTGCTAGATGCTACGGCAGAAAATGCTCATCGTGCCCCGATCAATTGTGCTCTATGCGCTCCGAGTAAACAAATTAATGTAAAAATGCGTTTCGTTTAAAGGCCATAAGAGCTTATTTTCCGGTGCTCAAAAATTATGATATTTTCGTCACTTGAGAACCTTGTTGTTTTTTTTTAGAATTTTGCAGTAAAGATGATAAGGAGATTGATGATTTGCTGAAAAATTTATACAACAGGAACTACAAAACTGTTCCTCAAGAAAATTAATTCGAGAAAATTCGTACGTTCGTCGAAAAAAGGAATGCTTACTTTGCCCCGGGTGCTTGTTATGCCCTAATCTCTCCTATTAAGTTGAAATTGGTCATTAAATGTGCTTATTTTTCGCAGTGTCCATTTTTGTTTGTCATTTCTTACAAAGAATAATGGACATTTGGTTTAAAAAAATTACTCCAGCCCTCAACATCTGACTCTCTTTGATTAATTCGTATTGGCAAACATTTCGCTATAACGGCAAACATTTAAGAAAATCAATAAATACAGATAACACTTTTACTCCAATCAAATCCATTATAATTTGTATACGAGACGAAATTTATTTAAACAGAGAAGCGTGCCACTTACGATAAGCTTGAGAAAACTTTGAAGCTTGGTTAAAAATGTTCAAAAACAATTGGTGTGATTGGTCATTATCTCTGAGCAGTTTATTCAAAACTATCGAGGATTTAATAAGCATTCGAACTTTTTCAACGCCATGAGTACTGCATATGAGATCACTGCGATAGTTGAACTTTTTCAAAATACGTACAATATGAGATGATGTTAAAAAAGATATCTAAATCAATCTTAACCTTCCTTCTTCCTTCCAAAGTTACCCAAAGTTTTTGAGGTTTTCAAAATGGTGATCTCAGCAAAAAAAAACTGTAAAGCTGATTAGTGTTTTTATTAATTTCTTTTATATTCATGATATCTTTTCTCGCCTGAGCTTTAATTACGTCGTATGAAACAAAATGTAAACAAACAGTTTTATTGCAAAAAAAAATTCAAGAACTGACATCAACTAGTCACAACTTTTTTTACATTTAGATTAATTGGACAACATATTCTATATTTGAAATACAAATTTTAAAGTTGTTTTGACAACTTTTGCAGCAGTTTTCTGTGAATTCTTAAGTTATTTCATTCGACAAGATGAAAGCTCACGCGAGATTGATAGGAAAAAATTGATTTTTGTGTTTTCTTATTATTGTATGTCATATCCTTATTCAAAAATAATAAAATAGCAAATATAAAATGAGATTTATTTCTTTCGAAAAAAAATAAATGATATCTACACATTTTGCTGAATCATTTCCACACTCGAAATATGTATGGCATAATTAAAGCTCAAATTCTGTTTGTGAAATAATTTCACCGTTAACCATAAAAGGGCTGCAATTTAGCAACCAACGAATTAAAACGTCCAAAAGCGATTTATCTTTGTTTATCGCTTCGGAGATATGCATGATGTCGTTCATACACATTTCCATCTCTATTGCCTTATTGCGGTTTGTTTCTTTTTTTTTTTCATTTTGGTCCCTCCGGAGCACATTGTAGCCCTCTGTCTCGTTTTTCCACTTCCGTTCGCCCTGCATCGGATTTTCCACTCTCAAACCAACCAACTAACCAACCAAGCAAATGGTTGGTATTTCCATGAATAATATTTTCCCATCATTTTAAGATGCGGTGGTATTTTATATTTCTGGTCCCGCCGCCACATCCCGAAGCCACTAGGCTCCGAGGGCCGGGCCAAAAAGAAAGATGGCCAACAACAAGCTACCATCAGCCAGGCGGCACTTCCTTCCTGTTTCGGTCGGCATTTTTCATGGACGGAAGTATAGGGTATACTTTTTTCTCGTTTCTCCTTTCTGCTGCAGGAAAATTATCGAAGAACATGATGGTAATATTTTGTTTCCGAAAAAGCGGAATCCCCTCTTTCTCTGCTTGCGTTTTCTGGTAGTGGCAACAAATTTGCCTAATAGTGACAAGAGATCAAATGCGGTGGAATGTGATCTGGCGAATTGTCTTTGCATATTTTGATCTGCTCTTACATTGTTGCGAAGAATTGTTTTGGACCAGAAGAAAAAATATCCTCACGTTACCAATTTTCAAAATGATATTATAAAACTTTCAATTACCAACATGATGTTCTTGATAAAAATGGATACAGGAAACAGAAACGGAAATAACCTTCTTTATCAAAATTTCCCTGGAAAATCGTCTTAGACGCACTCATAAATCATCTGATAGAGGATGGTTGATTTATTGTTCATATTTGAGTTGCAGCTCAAGTAAGTCAGTCGGTGGCTCCACGTTTTGCTGTCAGAATGCTGAAATTTCACTATCACCGTTATTTCGGGGGTTTAGGGCGGGATATGTCAATCAATCTTGGTACATTTATATTCTCCGGGGCCGAAACCGGATGTCGTACCCAATTGCTTCTCGCTGAACAATTTTATCATCTTGCTAGGGACATCTTTTCTCGAGCACCATCACCTCTCTCTCTGCCGGAAGCTTCCAGTTCCTACCCAGATTAATTTCATATGTGGTTTTGTTTTCCTGTCTTTGATGGGACACACAGCATCAGCAACGAAAACAGCTCCGACGACAATGGAAGAAGTTTTAATAATTTTGTCATGACGTGGCATATGGGACGCATTTTGTGAAATGTTTCGCATTTTTCTTCTTCGCCAAATTGAACGCGTGTCTTCTCTAGCTGACGGATAACGTGATACATTAGGCTAAGTGACAAGTGCGTTCATTTATTTTTAGACTAACAATCTTGGTTGATCAATTTTCCGTTGAATCATGTTCGTGAATAAGTGTTTCGTTTTCCGGGAAAATGCGATGAACGACAGGTGCCTGACACTGAACCATGTTATGAGACAAGTGCTTTTTTATAATCTCGATTGATTGTTAAATTAAATACGGAAAGCTGGAATGATAAATTAAATTTTATTATTGACTTTTGCGATGAGTTGTATTCACAATCGAAGACTTGTCTACAAAAAAAAGCGAAACTTTTAAAAGCTGTGAATTGCAAGATGGCTTCCAAGTTTACTTAGGTTAACACGTGAGTTGTGTTTTCCGACATAGCTTATTCTGGATTCGGCCCCCCAACATCCTACTATTTGTTCAAACTTTCTGAAGATCTCAAAAATAAGTATTTTTCAAAACACGCCACAACCCCCATTCAATCAATTTGAATTAAGATATAATGAACAATTATATGACTTATTACTCACGCAGCACTTTCAGACAAAGAATAACTGGAAACCTTGAAACTAAATATTTCAGAGAAAATCTTAACATCAAGGATGCCATTGATAATTATTTTCAGTGAATAAAACGTACAAGGAATCTAAACTAACCATAATCATTCACGTTTGAGTCAAGGGAGAATATCTCTGGACAACGATATGTACACTATTGTACACCCATAGAAGAGGTTGTAAAAATTCAATGCCTATTTAGAAAATCTCTATGTCGAAAATGCGCTGGAAAGTGTACAGTACCAAAGATGATATGATTGGAAAAGCACCACTGGCATAAAGACTCGAGTTCCTATGCAAAATGATGCATGAACACTTCATTCAAGCCAAACAAGAAAAACATTTTATGAGATTTTCATCCTATTGGATCATTCATAAAAAAAATATATAGTGAGAATCGAAATCACTGCAACTTCTCATCAACGCTTGGCAGTGCACCATCGGAGTCGGTTAGCAAACGAAAGTTCAATGTCAGAAATTTTGCTACCGCCGATTACCGTTAACTGGGGCATCATGCAACATTTTTCATTCACTAATTTACCTTCGGTGAACTAGGTGAAAGTTTTGTAAACGAAATTTTATTTTTTTATTTGATTGTTTCAGAAAAAAATGAACCGCTCGCTGTAAACATTTGCTTGAGCAAATGGAAAGATTCATGGAGTATTTCGTACTGAAAGTTGTGCTCCAACTTAGTTCTTGGGCTCCAAAGAACCATCAGTACACTAACAACCAGCTCTGATGGACTGGACATTATGGGTGCTTTTTCTCTCATCAATTCCAATAAAACATTGGCACGTAATCTGGGTACATATTTAGACAAATAATAATAAAGTATGTTTGATTGCAATAAATACCTCAAAATATCCATTTTCCATCGAAATTGTTCCTTTTAATACTTAAAAGTAAGAATCTCGTGCACTTCTGCTTCAATCGGGGTTTTTTGACCGTTTTCTACCTTTAGCAAACTGTTTAAAAAAACATAATCCAAGTTCTTCTCGAAATCTCATTTTATGAGTTTTCACTGAAAACTCATAAAACGACTTAATCCACATAACTTCGATTATGGTTATTTTTGAAGCATTAGATAATGGTTCGAATATCGCAAACTCTACTCCGCCAATAAAAAAAGCCTGTCAACGTAGCTATCAAAACCATCTTAGTCGAATTCAGCAAAACCTCAAGACTAGCCCAAATTCCTTCTGGAATCACGTCAAGAATCAGCGGAATGAACATGGAACACCGTCCTGCATGTTTCTGGATGGCATCATGGCGAACTCTGACTCCGGAATCTGCGATCTCTTTGCCAATAATCTTCAATAACCGAAGACCAACTGAATTGTGCCATCAGGAGTGTTTCACCACTGGGTTTTTCTTTAAACGATATTACAATCGAGGACACAACCATCTCTAAATCAGCCACTAAGCTCAAAAACTCCTTCTTTACGGGCCCGGATGGGATACCAGCTACCTTCCTGAAGCGTTTTATGCCTTCTTTGTTGACTCCTATCAGGCTTATCTTCCAAGCATTGCTTGACCAGGCCCCCTTCCCCTCACTGTGGAAAGAAACTTACATGTTCCCGGTTCAGAAAAAAAGAAGATAGGAAAGATGTTAATAATTACCGAGGAATTTCAGCTCTGTGTGCTATAGCCAAACTATTCGAATTGGTGGTTTTAGATCCCATTTTCATGTTCTGCAAGCACAGCCTCTCCAACGACCAGCATTGATTTATGACTCAACGCTCAACTACAACTAACTTACTAACCTTTACCTCGTTTGTGCATGAAAGTTTTGCAAAGAAATCCCAAACTGATGCCATCTATACCGATCTGTCTGCCGCATTCGACAAGGTGAACCATGATATTGCCA
Source organism: Uranotaenia lowii (assembly GCF_029784155.1). NCBI lineage: Eukaryota > Metazoa > Arthropoda > Insecta > Diptera > Culicidae > Uranotaenia > Uranotaenia lowii. Next base: position 210,978,852 of record NC_073693.1, on the reverse strand, counting down.
TCGGAAAGCTCGCACGTTTAGGACTTTGTGGATCTCTTATTGGCTGGTTCCGCAGTTACCTTACTGGACGTAAATTGACGGGTAACTGTTTTTCCAGGCAGTTCTCAGCTTCATCAGGCGTGCCTCAGGGAAGTTATTTAGGGCCGTTAGTATTCGTAATCTACTTCAATTAAGTGATGCAACTCCTCGATGGACCAAAATTGGCGTATGCCGACGACTTGAAACTGTACTACTCTATCAATGGCTCCGAAGATGTGAACTTCCTACAGAACCAGTTTAACCTCTTTGCCTCTTGGTGTGATGCCAATCGTCTACCTTTGAACCGTAGTAAATGTGTAGTAATATCATTTTCCCGCAAACGACGCCCGTTCTCAGCCGTTTATTTCCTTGGAAACGATGCAATCTCTCGAGCTCAACACGTGAAAGATCTTGGTGTGATCCTCGACGCGTGGCTGGATTTTATGAATCACACCAACTATATCGTTGACAAAGCATCCAGAAGCCTGGGTCTTCTTTTCCGCGTGACGAAGGACTTTAAGGACATCTACTGCCTGAAGAGTCTTTACTGCAGTCTGGTTCGATCGATCCTCGAATATGCTTCTGCGGTTTGGTGCCCATATTTAAAAACGGTTCTGATCGCATCGAAGCCATTTAACGACGTTTTTTGAGGTATGCCCTTCGACACTTAAACTGGCAAGACCCTTTTCGACTTCCCAGCTATGAAAGTCGCAGCCGCCTGATCGACATCGACACGCTGCAAGCCCGCAGGACCGCCACTCGTGCGTCTTTCGTCGCTGATCTGCTTTCATCAAGAATCGACTCTCCCGCAGTTTTGGAAGTTCTTCCACTTAGCGTCCGACCTCGAGGTTCGAGGAATCGGGACCTTCAGCTCTTCGTTCCTCTTAGACTGAACAATTACGGGGCCAACTCTACAATAATTGGCGTCATCAAGACTTTTACCGCTTCTCAGAGCATTTTGATTTTGACGTTTCGAAGGTTGTATTCCGAAGAAGAATTCTTAGTGTTCTAAGTTCAGTGTAGATTTGTATTTGTAGTTAGTCTATTAATTTTTAAATATCATTTGGATCAATATATGATCTGTTGATTTAATAATAATATGGCCGAGCGTGTACTGAGAAAAGAAAGCGTCCATTACCAAGGGGCTCACATGAGCTTTTTGGTGTGGGGGAATGTGGTGGGCCGCTTTATATGTTAAAAAAATCTCGTCACGCAGCCTGATGCGGCTATATTTGGCACCTTGTCCACCGGAATATATCCACTGCACTGCACTGTGGTCCAAAAGGGCTAAAAGTGGAACTTTTTCGTAGCGCATCTGTCTTTTATCTTATCTCTTAAGTGTCTTCAAAGCATTTGCTTCTTTAAACATGCTTTATAATTTAAAAGCATCAAAAGTTAGTCAAAGTCCACTATAAAAAATTGAAAATTCAAACCTTCTCATTTCAATATAAAGAGCTTTACTTTATACTGCAAAGTTGTAGAATACGTAAAAATATGAAACTTTGTTGATCACATCAAAACTCTATCTCTTTTCAAAACAGAGTTATAAAGGTTATATTTTGAAAGTTATTTTAAAGTTAGTTATTTAAACTTAACTATGGTTAAATGAGGATTTACATAAATAAAATGTTCTGAACATTTGTTAGGGCATTCAAATCACACGTTTTGCACAAGATTTCAATATTCATCGACGTTTCCTAGCCAACTTATTGCAACTTTAAATTTTATTTTTACTCAACTACACGAGCGTTTATTGCAAAAACGTGCAAGTGGATTTTTGAAACTAATAAACCACATTGAAGGTTGAACTAAGTGCAACAAATTGGCATTGATGTCATTCGTCTCCACGCGCTTATATTTGAACACAACAAGCATATATTTGAGGTGTTTTTCGTGTTTCCGTACAAAAAATGGAAAAAATTGATTTCCAGGCTACACAGATGTTACGCCGAACGAAGGCAGAAGGCAGTTGAAAATAATTTTTGTATGGAAACACGCAAAACACCTCAAATATATACTTGTTGTGTTCAAATATGAGCGCGTTGAGACAAATGGCGCAAACGCCAATTTGTTGCACTTTGTTCAAGCTTCAATGTGAATTATTAGTTTTAAAAATCCACTTGCACTTCTTTGCAATAAATGCTCGTCAAGTTGTGTAAAAATAAAACTTTAAGTTGCGAAAAGTTGGCAAGAAAACGTCGTAGAATGTTGAAATCTTGTGCAAAACGTGTGATTCGAATGCCCCAACAAATGTTCACAAAATCTTATTTATGTGAATCCTCATCTAGCTATAGTTAAGGTTAAAAAACTTACTTATAAATAACTTTCAAAATATAACCTTTATAACTCTGCTTTTAAAAGAGATAGAGTTTTGATGTGTTCAAGTTGAACAGTTCAACAAAGTTTCATATTTTCATGTATTCTACAACTTTGCAGTATAGAGTAAAGCTTTATCTATTGAAATAAAAAAATTAGAATTTTAAATTTTTTTTTAATAGAGGACTTTAACTAACTTTTGATGCTTTCAAGTTATGGAACATGATTGAAGAAGCAAATGTTCTGAACACTTAAGAGATAAGATGAAAGACAGTGGCGCTACGAATAATAATCCACTTTTAGCCCTTTTGGACCACTGTGCACTGGCGAACCAGAATTTTGAAATTTGCGTTTATTTTTTACACACGCATACGCTATTCTATATGGGGATTTTTAATGAGCTTATGTTGCCAATCGCTTGAATCGTTTCAATTTTAAGAATAATAACACAAGAATTAATTGAAATGCAGCAAGTTTCGTTCATTGAGAAAGTGCTGCTATCCAAGCCATTCTATTGGCTTTGTCAAAATTGATGGCCTCGGTCAATCACGGAGTAGCAACCACTGACGATGTGGAGTGGAACCTGTTCAGCTTAGCGACGCCAGAGATCGTGGGATTCAAAATGTTCCAAATAAAGTTGAAATAAAAAAATCTCTCATAGCTACCGTAAATAGATAATGTTCATATCACATTCAGGAATCAATGATTGAAGGTGGATATGAATAGTCAATCAAACTAAGCTCAGCTATAAATTAATCTTTTCTGTATAGAAATTTTCAACAAATTTGTCATGATCCATTTTATCGATAAAGCAAATGTGTTCATGAGAAACCATCCTGTCGTTTTGACCCGAAACAAACATGAAGGTTATCTCCGAAAAAGGATTGGGGCAAAAAACCGACCTAAGATATGACGAACCATTTTGACAAGGGTGTCATTAAAATTCGTCACCAGCATCATTGTCGTCATCGCCATTATAATCATCATCATCATCCCCATCATCATCACCGGCTCCGAATAAATAGTCGCACCAGGACCAGAGATCGTGACCGGTTGTAAAACCGCAGTTTTTCTTCATTGTTGTTCATTTACTTTTTTTATTCCTTGCCTCAATCTTCTCAAGTGTTGAACCAATCCGGGGCGACCGTTCTCAGAAAATTAGGTTAAAGGGTACTCGGAACAAGTTAGTGTCAAAAGTGACAGAATTTTAACGAAGCACGTGTCAACGGAGCGAAATGAATTAAATGCGTCATAAACGTCTCGCAAGATGTCCGTCCAGCTCGTTAATGATTGAGCTTGAGCTGAGCTGGGCGTGCCCTATCTGGGGATAGGTCAAATTAAATCCTGTTTATACCCAACAAGTTGGCAGAACGATTACAGAAAAAGGCCGAATGAGTTAGAAACGGCCATGGAAAATCGACAGTTTTAATGAAAAGATTGCTCATGATCTGTGTAAGTTTTCAACCCAATAAGATTGCATGATTTAGACGTACCTCAAAACGCTCAATGTTTTGATGTTTCGACCTTCAAAAATTTCTTTAAATATAATTCAAGCAAATTATTTCAGAATCTTGAATAAAAATTGAAAAAAAAAAAACAACATGAATGAATGGGATTAAAATTGATGAGTTCGCATTCTTACTTTTTTAACTCATTTCAAAGCTTGAATTCATTCAATTAAACAACCACTTGTTAGTTTCGAGTGGAACGTGTTTTAATTACAAATAAGTAAAAACTTCAGTGTACCTTGGGAGTACTTTAAATAGGAAAGGACTCTCTTGAGGTTGAACATGCTATTAAACAGGACGTCATTCAATTCAAAGAAAGAAAATCTGAAACCAGAACAGCTCAAAGCTTACAGTAGGGACTAGGGGATATTTTCCACATCTGGGATAACATTAACACGCAATGAAAAACAAGGAATTGACACTCGGGCGGAATCTTCTTCATTCTGGCAGAATAGTCTTGGTTCTTTCTCTCTATTGTTGTTGCAAAATACATTGCTGCCTGTTAGGTGCTTTCATTTTGCAGAATCAGAAAGAAGAAAAACATGAACATGAATTCTTTGCAACCTCTGAGCCACGTCATTTTCATCGCCTGTCTATTTTAGAGAGTACACAAACATAAACATGCAACAGCTCAGGCACCCCCTTCTGAATGAAATGAAGTCGGAGTCAGTTTTCCCTCAAAGGTATCATTCGCCGCGAGGCTAAAAGATGGAAGAAAAGCATCTTCTGAAGTGGTTTACAGCTTAACAAACCTGCCCCACCCCAGCCCAAATTTCCACCCACACCTTCAATCGTCAACCAAACGAGGAAAACTTCCCAGTCCTGCCACCCAAAAGAAGGAAGTGTATCATTCAGCCGGTCGCGTGGTGTAGTGCTCAAATTTGAATACCATCATTAGTGAATGTTTTAAAACATACATCGTTCGTTACCGGATACCTGCCTGTCTATTTCCATAGCAAATTTGTCGAGCGGAACGCATGCGCGGCACCCGGAAGTTGTTACGTTTTGTTACTGTGTTTTTTTTTGTTGCTCTCTCGATTGATTGCTGACTTACACAGCGGTATCGGATGACAAGTTCAATTTGATACCGAGTGTGTTCGTCTTATAAGACGGAAATCAATTGTTGATCTAAAAAATTTGAGAATTTATTGCTTTGGTCGAAATATTTGGACGAAAAATTAACCAGATTTCTCAATTGATATTAACTGATTGAATCACGATCCTACATTAGAACAACCATCCGATCCATGGATAACATATTTCGTATTTCTAAATTCATTAGTTATATTTCAATTTTACAAAATATTAAGACACTCATAATAAAGGAGCTAGATCGGAATGTAGATACCGGAATAAAAATATACACGTGTTTGGTCACATTATCGCTGGTCAGAACACCTGTTTGTAGATGAGCAACTTATTCCTCAGGCACAGCTTTGATTTCCTGTTGATGAGAGAATAAAGAGATTTAGTGTATTTATTACATTTAAATTGAATAATGCATGGATCACGACAAATCTGGACGTACTGTTTATTATACCATAGCGCTCCTAGTTGTCGGAACTGGAATGTTTTGACCGTACTTGTTCAGAAATGTTTTCTCCACAGTGCTGAAATTTTCATTACGATTCGTTTTGTTCCAAAAAAAGTTACACGTGATGGAAGCCGCGAGACGAAAATTAATTTTGAGCACTCAAGTCAAAAACTCGTAGGGTCTGGTTCAAAAATCGCGAAATCGTTTAAAAATGGTCAAATCAACCGTAGGCAACGTTCTCAAACGTTTCCATGAGATGCATACTATCGATCGGCAGGTTCATACCAAGCGTCATAGTGGAATTAAGGATCGGAAACTGCATTTGAAGGTGTTGAGAACGATCAAGGCAAACACAGGGCAGTCGGACTACGACATCGCCAAGAAATTCAACGCCGACCGGTGCACCGTCAGAAGGATTCGTCTACGTGAAGGGATACGATTCCATCGGACCTGTAAGCAACCAACCCGGACATTGAAGCAGAATTTAGTAGCCAAAGGACGTGTCCGGCAGTTAAACAACAAGATTCCAACGAAGTTCGATGGATGCATCCTCATGGATGTTCCGTCATCGTGAAGATGGATTTTGGGCAACTTCCTGGCCAAAAATGTTATAAAGCCATTGCAGTAGTGCACTGTACTGGTCGGGGTGATGTCCCCGGCAAGTTCGAATTCGTTTTTGCCGATAAGTTTGCAAGAAAGTGTTTGATCTGGCAAGGTATTTGCAGCTGCGGGCGAAAAACTCCGGTTTTTGTGAAAAACAAGACCATGGACTCCGAAATGTACAAGGAGGAGTGCCTGAAAAACTTTTTTTTTTCGTACATTAGATCTCATAAAGGAACAGTAAAGTTTTCGACAGATTTGGCAAGCTGCCACTACAGCAAAGAAGTATTACAGTGGTATCGGGCCAACGGGTGGATTTTGTCGAAAAGGACATCAACCCACCCAACTGCCCTCAATTCCGCCCTATCGAAAAATTTTGGGTAGTTGTCAAGCAGAAGATGAAGAAGAATGGTAGGACGACTCGGGATGGAACAGAGATGAGGAGATTGTGGAACAAAATGGCCGCTGAGGTCAGCAAATAGGGTGTCCAAACTATAATGAGTGGTACTCGAAGAAAAGTTCAAAAATTCATCAAAACAACATCGGAATAATTTTTTTATTATTTTTCCTTTAAAGTGCAATAAAAACCCTTTATTTTAAGTACAAAGCATTTTTATTTTGTTAATATACATAGCCGAGATAGACCCGTTTTAATGCCTCCAGATTTGTCGTGATCTATGCTTTATCTTCCATGTGATTTTTAAAAGTAAGATCCCGATCAAGTGTTAGTCCCAAGTGATCAGACCATTCTAATGAAACCCCATTAAAAGTTATGGAATGATTTTCATTAGGTTTTGAAAATTCAGCTCTTGGCTTATGGGGAAATAAAATAAGTTGAGTTTTGGAAGCGTTAAGAGAAATTTTTCACATTTTCAAGAAATTAAAAAAGGAATTAAAATTTTGTTGCAATCTACTGCGTCCCACCTGTAAATTCCGACCTTTGGCTGAAAGCAAGGTATCATCAGCAAATAATCTTTTACCTTTTCCTTCTGGTATATCAGGAAGATCAGAAGTAAAAATATTGTATAAAATTGGCCCAAGTATACTGCCCTGAGGGACACCAGCTCTAATGGGTGTCCTTTCAGAGCATTAATTTTGATAGATTACTTGTAAGGTTCGGCTAGTCAAATAATTTTGAATAATTTTTGTGAGATATACTGGAAAATCAAATCGAGCTAATTTAGCTACTAAACCTTTGTGCCAAACACTGTCAAAAGATTTTTCAATATCAAGAAGAGCAACACCAGTTGAATAATCTTCAGATTTGCTAGCGTTAATCATATTAGTTACACTCAAAAGTTGATGTGTAGTAAAATGTCCATGACGAAAACCAAATTGTTCAAATTTGTCTAAATTTGAGACGACTATTGATGACAATAGCTACACCCCCACCTTGTCCATCGAGTAGATTATTTCGCAAAATTTTAAAGAAAGCATTGCTTTTCAAGTTATTGTCTGGCTTTCAAAATCAGTGATGGCAGCAATATGTATGTTTTCGGTTTTCAAAAATAAAAAATACTCCTCTTGGTTAGCCAGCATAGATCTGGCGTTCCAATTCATAATATTTAAACATCTATTTGAATCCATGAGGGAATCGTTAAGTCATAATAATTTTGTTAGCATAATTGAAAAAAGTTTGGAAAGCTTAAAACATTAAATTTGCTTTCAACATAAGTTGCATCATTTCCATTAAATTTTGATGCAAAATTTTGAATTTTTCCTCAGTAATCTCACCCAAATCAACATAACTGCTAGGAAAATGAAGGAGAAGAACAGGTATTTGAATTTGAATTTCGGGGATTTTCCCAACCCTCGCATGTACGTTGAGACTTGGTTTTTTTCCCATTAACCGAATTAGTTATACCAGAAGGCAACCCATTTTCAACCACTTCTGAGAACGTTAAAAAATGAGTCTGTGGCGCTGAATCAGCACAGGTAAAATTACGATTTAAATCTGTTGATCTGTTTCCATGAGAAAATATTGTAACAAGCCGTTTTTTTCTTGATTTTTGTTGCAAATTTTTTTGGTTTTGAAAAGTTGGCTCGGTTTGCGGGTTGATTTTTTTTGTAAAGTTGGCAAAAAAACGAATCGGTGTAATATTTCAGCTCAATCAGATTTGTTTAAGGAGTGCTTCAAAATGCTCAAAGTATCGATTTTTTACCCTCAAAAACCCCAAAGGAGGTGATTTATTTCGAGATCTATTTTCTATGGTATTTATTCAGAATTGCATAACACGAGGAAATTTGGTGTTATCTTGGAAATTTTTTTCGTAATTAGCTTTCTGGAACCACTTTTTTCGGAAACCAGTGGCTTTATATGGAATTTTTTAGATTTCGCTTCACAAAATGCATCACAAATCCCTATTAACGAAATGTTAACCATTAAAATAATTAAAATTTGATGATCACATGGGAGAACAATTCCCTTCATTTCGATAAACCGCGACACTTGTCTTCTGTAGTAGAATGTTAATACATGGGCCCCAGAGAGGCGCAAGATGTGGGTTCAAATCCTATCGGGATTCAAGGCGTTTTTTTGCATGTTTTTCAACATCAATTTTCGTCTTGTATAGTCCTTGAAATTTCATCTAAAACAGTTGGATTCATTTCCAACTGAATGTTTGTGTCAAGACCCATCTCTGGGTCGCAGTTAAAAAAAAACAAAAAAACACAAGAAAATTAAAATTTATTTTGAGCATTTAGCGCATGTTTTTACATGAGGGTCCTTCATTTCATTGTCAAATTACACTAAGTTGTATAAAAAACGACTTCAATACCAAAAAAAGTCCACAAGCCAAAAAAAAAATTACGAAATTGAAAAAAATTCAACATTCAGGTAGTGTAGAGCGGTTGTGGAGAAGCAGGCTATATGAACCCATTAAGAAAAATATTAATGATATGGAATATTTCAACAAATATGTGTATAAAACAGTATACACATGCGCAGTACACTGCTCCAAATTTGTATGAAAAATTCAAAACCTGTAAAGTGTTATGCGATGCAGGCTTAAATTGATCCTAGGCCTAGTGCAAGATCTCATGCCAAATTTGGGCCTGATCGGATCACTGGAAGGGGTCGCTCAACGAGCCTGAAGTTTGTATGGGATTTTGAGACATTTTGTTCGGGAGAAACATGAAAAATTAGTTTTCCATCAATAACTTTGGTTTTCTTCTCTTGATTTCTTTTGAAAATAAATTTTCTCAAAGCCCAAGTTATGAAAAATATTTCACCCGAAGACTGCAATTTGATTCGAGTTAAAATAAAAAAAGTTATTAGGCTTTAAAAATGGGGTAACTTTTTTAAGGATGCTATTCATCATTGTTAATGAGTCGGGGCGTTCGAACATTTCGTCGCAGCATAGACCATGGTAAATGCCACCCTTAAAAAAGTTAGCCCATTTTCGAAGCCTTATAACTTTTTTATTTTAACTTGAATCGATTTTGTCTTCGGATGAAATATTTGTCATAATTTGGGCTTTAAGAAAACCCGTTTTCAAAAGAAATCCGTCGAAGAAATCCAAAGTTATTCATGAAAAACTGGATTTTCATGTTTCTCCAGAACAAAATGTCTCAAAATCCCATACAAACTTTAGGCTCGTTGAGCGACCCCTTCCCGTGATCCGATCTGGCTCATATTTGCCATGAGATCTTGCACTAGGCCCAGGATTAATTTTAGCCTGCAGCACATAACTTTTTCAAAAGTCGGGTCATTTGGGGCAGTCTAATGAGCAGACATCTGTTTTGGATGCATTTAAGTAATTTTCAAATGTTGAAATCTCATGCAATTTTCGAGAAAAAGTTTTTTTTTTCAAATTGTCAAAATTTTCGAACCACAAAATGTGTGAGCTAAATGCGCAATTTGATGTTTGAGCAAAATTTCAGATTCTCAAGCAATATTCTCGTAATCTTTCGTTTCGAATGTAAAAGAATTTGAACGACAAAGCTGTGATTTTATGGAAATCTATGTCATCAATAATTTTATGGAACAACACAATTTGCACATATTTCGCAACCAGTTCATCCAAAAAAGATCTCCAAATCTCTCTTGAGATGTCGATTAGATTGGATTCATAAATTTATTAAACCTCATCTGTATTTTGAGATAGAGGCAATTAATAAACATGAAAGAGGGTTACAAAAACACTCTCTAATTCCCCTTTTATAATCATTAAACATAATAACAGCTTATATTTGTACTTCTTTTGATGTTTGACTACATTGGAAACAAATACCTCTATAGTCTTTGATTTGAGCTTCTGAATGTAGAATTTTTAAAGGTTCAAATACTATTTTTTAAAGTATCAAAACCCCATAAGATCGTTTGTTGGTTTAATTTATCGACCTTATCGGTGAAAAGTGATGACCGTAACTAGGGACATTCTTAGATTATGAAATGTTATAGATGGATAAAAAGTGAGAAGAAATGAAAGATGGTGAAAATAAGCGGCTAGAATTTAATTAGAAGCATTATCATATCAAATTTTGTTCCCCACGGGCTTAGTACTATGAAGTGGTAGATACAGATAGAGTTGCATCTACCACCATACATTGTACTAACCAAATGCCTAAATCCTTTTCGAATTTGAATGTTGTGAAGTTGCAATCTATGGGAGAAGGTTCTTGCTCACCATGTTATTCTTTTCAACCCCACGATTTTTATTCCAGTATATAATTGCATTTTCAACCTTTTCAAAGGATGTTAATCTTAGCTTAGATTTTTGCTGTATTTTTGGTATAGCGAAAAGCGCAGTTATGGAAGATCCTCAAGCATCTTAACGATTTAGCAAAGGAAAGTTTTCGGGTAAAATATGTTATCATAATCCTCATTCTTGATTCCAAACATTCCCGGACCGGTTCAACTTCAGAAAGAGTTAATCTCCAGAATGCATCTTACTGCTGCTGTCACTATTTGCAAGTCATGAGATCCCGTTGCAATTACAGCACAGCAGTTTCGTCGTTCTTTTGCGATGCAATGTTTGCGATTATGCCACTAGTTGCCGCAGCACAGAATCTCCTTTGCTCTGCACCTTTCAGGATCAGGTCGACAGCACCTGCACTGGAGGTAAAACTTACGAAGGTAGCAGGGCAATAAATTTCGAGAGATTAATTATCTGCAGCAGCTAGTTGGTGCTCCTTGCTTTTGCTTGGCTTGGCTTAGGGATGTGGTGGGTTGTGTTTATAGCCGAGGACGACCTGTAATCAGCTCTTTCTGCTAACGTGTCTTGCAATCAAACTCACACGTTTGCCCATGGCAGGTTTCCCAACTTACGGGTAATTAAATGTAGTAATTAAACCACCATCACCACACACGCCATTTCCCGATCTTTTGTAACAGAACAATGCCATAAGATGCGGTAGCATCGGTGAGAACAGTGTTGTGTAGAAATATCGTATTTGTACAAATATAAAAAATATTTGGATTTTTCTAGATTATTGAAATAAAAATTGCTGAATTAAGCTAGACAGAAAATTCGAGACACAAATTCGAAACATATAATTTTTTTTTTTGTGTTTATTTGTCGTTTGATTTTGTTATAATTTACATTTCAGTTCACTCATATCCAACACTCAAATAAAAATCTAATTCATTTAGGTCAACATTTTGAGAACACTCATTAATAAAAATAATATAATTTGAAAGAAATCTCAATGACTGTTTTTTCTGATTCCTATTCATCCCGTCGAGGGATGGTCTCAGTAGCTCTCCACTACTCAGAAGTCGTCCACCGGTGATCAAATGAATTCGTCGTCGCAGCAAGTTGAATCCATCTCGCACCCGCTGGCAGGAAAAAAATTTGTGTTCGATCGTTTCTTGTGGATATCCACAATGTGTGCACGCCTCATCGTCGACCCGTCGCATTGTGTGGAGAATTTGTTGGTGCAAAATTTTTTCGTTTGTCCATATGTACAGCAGGCTCCGTTGGCTTGAAGTTAAATCAGCAGATATAGTATTCTTCCAAATTCTTGTCCAGTTTGGCTCCGAGTTGTTTCGTTGTACTTTGGGAATCTCAGTTTGAGCGACGAAATAATCGTTGATAGACGCAGCTGTGCAATTTTGTTGCAGATGGGGAAAATTGTCGATGATTGCTTTCAAGCAGGGTAAGCTTGTTGGAGGGGTTCGTCCAGGAATATTGTGCTGCAAAATGTTGTCTTTGTAGAAAGGCATACTTTCTATCTCGTGTATCTGACAGTTTATCAATAAGGATTTGCATTTGATTGCTGGTATGTGAAGATTGAGTCCTCCGTTTTTTCTGCTTCGTGCTAGTTGCTGAATCGGAACTCGCGCACAGTGACCGCGCCAAATGAAAGTACCCATCATTGCCGTTATTTTGACAGTATGCATACTATAGGGTGCTAGTGTAGATGCCATGTACCACATTTTAGAGGAAATGAATGTGTTTAATAGGATAACTTTCTGGAGAATTGTGAGTTTACGCAGCGAGTGTAAAAAGATTTGTCTACTCATGTTGGAAATAAGTTTGTCCCAATTCTTTCTTGTCATCTCACGGATGTTATTTGCGAATTCTATACCTAAAATTTTCAGGCTATTTTCGCATCGTAACCAAGGTACATGTAGGGGTTCTTCATCTATGATACCCACATTCATTGAGGTGGTTTTCTCTTCGTTTAGACGGGCACCGGAGACTAACGAAAATCGCTCAAACACGTCCCTCATGTTTGTGATTTGATCAGAACGGGTGACAATAGCAGTGATGTCGTCTGCATATGCAACGATCAAGTTGGTATCGTGTAAGGATTCCAAACGCTGGATAAGAGGATGCAAATAGAGCACAAAAGATGCTTCGATAGAGAGTCCCCTTGCCGCACCGATCGTTGAATGGGGAAAGATGCTGAGAGTTGTCCGTTCACAAGTAATCGAGATGAGGCGTTTTCTGCTATTCTTGATAAGAGAGCCACAAGCTCTGGATTTATTCCTATTTCCAAAAGAGTGCGAAATAGGAAGCAATGTGCTACACGGTCAAATGCGTGGTCGAGATCAAATGATATTAGTTTCCCTTTTCCTCTACTGTTGATCAGCTGTGCAACCCGATCTTTGATGGCTAACGTGGCTTGGAAGATGTTGTGGTTGGAGTTGGAGCATTTTTGGTTCTCGCTCAGAACTCGATGGTTTCGGATCACATTTTCTAGTCGGGTTTTCAGTATGCGAGATAAAAGTTTGTAGTCAACATTCAACAAACTTATGGGCCGATAAGAGCGGGCCGTGTCGCCCGCATCACGCTTTTTAACCAGCACTATTACCCCCTCAACAAACTCAGGTGGAAAGTTTGATGCCAAAGCTTCATTCAGGACCAGATTTAGTTCGCGGTGAATAATATCAAACGCTCGCAAGTAAAACTCCCGTGGTATTCCGTCAGGTCCAGGAGTTTTCTTAGCTGCGCTGTTTTTTATAGCGGTGAATATGTCAAGGGTTGTGATATTCAGCATGCTGTTATTGTTAGTTTCATCGTTTTCGGGGATCATTCGGTTGCATTGGAAAGCGCACTTAAATTCTCACATCTCAATTCTTATCTACGTTACATGTACCACGTTTCACTTTACTCACTTATCACTTCTCACGTTTCACGTCTTGCGATTTACGTCTCGCGTTTTACATCTCACGTCTTATGTCAAATTTCTCTCGTTCCACTTCTAACGTCCGATGTCAAACTTCCCTTTTTTAACTTACCACGTCTCATTTCTCACTTCTTACACATTACGTATCATTTTTCATTTTTTACGTCTCCCTCCTCTTGTATCATTTTTCAAGTCTCCTTCAAACGTGCTATATGTGATACTTTCTCGTAGGACGATGCTCGTCTCACATCTCATTTCTAACGTCTCATGGCACACTTCACTCTTTTCTGATTTCAAGTCTTATGTCTCATTGTCATGTCACAGGTCTTAAGTCCAAAGTCTCGAGTCGCATGTCTCAGTCCTCAGGTCTCATGCCTCCGGTTGTAACGTTTTATGGTTGCATAAAAAAAGTTAAATTTGAGACAAACAAGGTGTTGAAAAACTGTTGGCTTAAGCGACATACCTTTTTCAAGAACACTTCGATAGCTAGAAGTCGTGGATCTGCAACTTTCAAATGGACACATGTTCAGCTAAAATTTTACACCTTTAATGACAGTTTTGGATAGTGAGCGCTCCATCGTGAAAACATTGTTTCACTGTACTGTGTGTTCGCTGCATCGTGTTAATTTACCGATTCTTTAGAGAAGTTCAGCTTAAAATCTCTGCGGTGCGTTTCAGAGAATCTCTACGGTATTCATCGTCAATCTGGTTGTAGAATTGAGTCATATTCTTGATCTATTTTTATTGTTCGATCGGGATACCTGATAAGACCGAAAAGCCAATACGTAACCTAAAAATTATTCCTGGTTGAACAATAAATTGATCAAGAAGATGGATCCATTCTACAACCAGATTGACGATGAATACGGTACCGAGGCAAAACATTCGCTAAGAATCCCTACCGAGAATCTAAACCGCGCTCGTCAGAGAGTGACGTTAGAAAAATTGCACGACTGCTGGAAAGAACTACTCCGGCTCCAGCTGGTAAGAGCGATCAAAAATTCTTTTCTGGATCACTTTCGTTTATCCAGAAAGTGGCAATGAAAATTGCCGTTTCCGCGTCAAGCAAGTAAGCGGGTAGAATTGGTTCAACACTCACACACTCCCCCGCTAGAAGCGACGCAATCTAACAACACCTGCAAAGGTTCGCTTGCTTCCCGGTCCCAAAATTTTGGACCATCCTCGTTCTTAATTCTAACCCCTACCCAATAAGCGCGTCCTCTCAGAAATCGACAGAGCATGCAAAAAATTGAGAGTTGAGTCACCTAACTTAAAATAAAACGGTTAATTTCAGCGACACTCCAAGAACGCAAATATATTCTCATTCGGTTTGTCCTGCCGAGATACCTAGAGGCAACGAATACGAATGCGTAGGCATGCGAAATCAATTTACGGTGTGCACGCATTTTATCCCCGTGTTTTTTTTATATGTGTGCTTTCAATCGATTGCAATCGTAGCAGTCGACTTCTCAGGCAGGCAAACACGCGTCTCGGAGGGAAACATACGATTCGAATTATGTTCGTGTGTTTTTCTGGAGGGCGTGTCTTAGATTATTTCGTGGCACTCACCCAAGGCACGCGTATGGTGTGTTCCTCTCTGCCGATTAGATGATGCAAAATCATTAGAGAGATCGATACGATTCCTCTCTCGATTTGAGTTACCTCTCTGCCGATTCATGTTTACTGGGCTAATGCTGAGAGCTGCTGTCGTCGGCTGACAATCAGTTCAGCAGTGATGCCAACTGTTTTTCAGAAATGTCTGTAAGATTTAATAAAAAAAATGACGAAAATCGTCCCCCAAAAAATGTCTGGAATAGTCTGGATGGCTAACTTTATAGGTGTGATCTTTTTGTTTTTGGTCGCCAGATCGCAATATTGTAGTCTCAATACTCATTACTTGATATTAATCAATGTCTGAGTATATGTGAACGAAATAGAACAACCGAAAGCTTAGACCCATTCAACTGCCAAAATAACTTCTGTGTTCTGCTTCACAGTAAATTAAGTGTTGACGTTATGGGCTATTGGATTTCACTAGTATTTTTTTTTTATATTAAAACGTTGAGCTTATAGAAATTTCTGGACAAATCTGGATTATTTATGAAAAGTCTGGACCAGACAACATGAGGTCTGTATTTCTGGATGACACATAAAAATCTGCAAGGTTCCAGAAAAATCTGGAGGGTTGGCAACGCTGCAGTTCAGTATCAGCTCCTTGGGTTCCTCACACGGGAATCTTGAGCGACGCGTTCTGTGCGAGCGACGTTCTGTGACTGGTTCAAGCCAAAAATGCAGCGTTCGTTAGACCAGAGGAACGCGATTAAATTTTGTGTGAAACTCGGTAAATCTGCAACAGAGACGTTTGAAATGATCCAGCAGGCTTATCCAGACGTTGCTTTAGCAAGAAATAGTGTGTTTTGCTGGCACAGAGCTTTTTGAAGGGCCGGAAAGAGGTCTACGATGAAAACCGTACTGGAAGACCTTCGTCACATTGTCGGTGTTTGTTAAAATTGAATGTCTTTCAGCACAGCCTTCATCGCAGACCTCTTCCTGGCCCTCCAAAAAGGCTTGGTGCCAGCGAAACACACCACTTCTTGTGAAAATAACATCTGGGTAACCCTGCGCTTAATCATTTCAAACGTCTCCGTTGCAGATTTACTGAGTTTCACACAGAATTTAATCGCGTACCTCTGGTCTAACGAACGCTGCATTTTCGACTTACACCACTCACAGAAACAAGTCGCACGAAATTGGTTCTCCTGATTCTCCCGTTGCTAGGTGTTCAAGGAAGAACCGGCAACCCGGACTGAGGTACTGTCCAGCATAAAAGCTCCGATCACTAAACAATAGCTCAGATTCTCGGTCGATACTATTCAGGACCGATCTCTCTCTGTTGTTTGAGATAATCACCACACTAACCCTCAGTATCGTCAGAGTATACTGGGGAAGAACAGTTGGGTTTAGTACCACACCGCAAACACTTGTACCTCGAGCTCCGTGCGGAATAAAATTTGTTGTAAACCGTTAATAAAGTGTTTAGTTTTTTGTGCCTAATCGTCGCGAGTTTTTTGTCCAATGTCCGAAGGAACCACCCGGTCGATTCCGGATACACTAGGATACAACCGAATTGCATTTGAATTGTATATATGGGCAGAGCGAAAGAATAGTTTAAGGATCCTATCATACATACAAGTGAATGAACCGTCGGTTTCAGATCAGTGACTTTTTGGACTTTCTCCAGAATTTTTTTTAAGGTTTCCAGACTTCACGACTTTTTTCATCTCTTCCAGAAATTTCCAGAATTTGAAGTTTGGACAAGAAAAGTTTTGCAAAACAGTGAAAATTCAAAATTGTCGGGGTACAATAGCAGGAAATGATTAGATTTGTAATTGAAAAGTGAGGAATGCTTCGAAAATGCTTGTAAACAGGGATACTGTCGCTACTACCACAATGTTCAAAGGATTGATAGTGATGAATTGAATGTATGTGATTTTAATACGAGTAATGACATCTGCGATATAGCGATCTTGCGACCAAAAAAAGGTCACTACATAAAAATTTGCCATCCAGACTTTTGAAGACGATTTTTTAAAATCTTCAGACTTTTTTGAAAAGCATTTGGCATCTCTGTTTCGTATTAGAAACACGGGGCAGATGGCTCGATTGAACTAAAAATGAATGTTGCACATATAGGGAGAACAGTTTTGAAAAGACGTGATTAGAATAAGCTGTACCTTGAGAAATCCTTCGTAGCAATCGCGCCGTGTTAGCGGCTCAATCGTAAAAATATTACAGGTGCCTAACCAAAATGGAACTGTAGATTGAAATGCTGCACGGTATCATGTCTCCGGTCTCATGTCTAATTTTCAAGGTACCGTAATCTGGGTTAAGATTAATCACTACTTTTTTTTGTAGAGAAATGAATCCAACTGTGTTAGATGAAATTTCAGGGACTAGATAAGAGAAAATCGATGTTGAAAAACATGCGAAAAAAAAATTCGCCTTGACTCCCGGTAGGACTTGAACCCACATCTTGCGCCTGTCCGGGGCACATGTATTAACATTCTACTACAGGAGACCAACCTGGCGTATGAATATTATACTGGTTGAGTGTCGATGTCTATCGGAATGAAGGGAATCATCGTTTTTCTCTTATCTAGTCCCTGAAATTTCATCTAACACAGTTGGATTCATTTCTATACAAAAAAAAAGTTTCGCTGACTGAATGTTTGAGTCAAGACCCATCTCTGGGTCGCAGTTTAAAAATAGAAATAAGGCGGTGCCAAACACCGAAATTGGCTATCCAAATACGGCAAACGCATCATTTCTCATCATAACTGACAACCCGTGTAGGATATGAGAAGGCAATGCAAATCGTGCCGTGCTTAAAAATGTCCAAACTTGATTCCAACTACCGTAAGATGAAATTATGGGAATAGAAATAGACCAAGGAAAATGATTAAAGCTTAGTTCTTTTAGAAATGGGACAGTTACGAATGCGTGTATCTCAAAAACCATTCGTTTGATCAAAATACTTTCTATGGAGAAAATGAAGGTAATCTTATGATAATTAATGAAAAAATTTGAAAAAAAATATTTATCGTTTTTTGTAAGAAAAATCTCTACTTTATTCTCGATACCTCCTATCGGCCGGCGCACACTTTTTTCAGTTATGTTTGAGTCAAGACCCATCTCTGGGTCGCAGTTTAAATATTAATCACTGCTTTAAATATTTTCGGATTATTTTTTTCTGTTCAGGGGAATGATGCAAGTTTCGTGATTTTAAATCCAGTTCTGGACTTCTATGAACATAAAACTAGTTGCAGAAATTTATAAGACTACTTTCAATTTGATTTAAAAATCGATTTCGTCTCTGTTTAGAATTTGATGCTTTGGGGTACCGTAATCCGGGGTAAAATTGATCACTTTTTCAATATTTTTCGATTATTTTTTCTGTTAAGGGGAATGTGGCATGATTCATATTTTTTAAATCAGTACTGGACTTCTATGAACATAATACATGGTTGCAGAAATTTTTTAAGACTACTTTAAATTTGATTTAAAAATCGATTTCGTCTACACCGCCACCGTCTACACTACACCAGAAATATCCATTTACTAAGGCAAAAAGTTGAACTCTCACATAAATCTACCTGCTTCTTCTAAACGCTTTGGATTCATCAAGAAGGGTGTTTGTTTGCGAACCTTAAAAAATAGATATTTCAGGATTTTGAAATAACATTTTTACTTGCAATTGGAATTTTTAAAAACAAACCAAATTTTTTTAAATTTGAAACTCAACTTTTAGGTTTATGATCTTAGAAAAAAGTTTTGAGATATTTTAACTTTAGACTTAGTTGTTGATTATTATGTGGAAAAATTTCATGTTGAACAAAGTTACCCCGATGATCAATGTTACCCCGTTTTACGGTAACACTGATCACGTTTTTTCCTTCCCTTGTTCCAGTATCTTTTGCAGTATTTACCATATTTAAAGGTAATAGAGATTATGTTGAAAAGAAAACTGAAGAACCCAAGTCATTCATTATCCAGGAAGGTTACACAAAGTTACAAGTGTCGGCTATATTTGTAAAAGAGGAAGAAAAAGAAGTAGAATTTCAAACGAATTATAACCTAGCACTTCAAATAACTATTTTCGACAACTCAAAAATTAAACCTTCTTTAGAGCAATCACAACTAAAACGTTTTCTTCATCTGGAGAACACTGTGAATTGTGTTTCATACATCTATTGAAAGAACTGCCATGAACTGTAACAATGCGGCACCGATAGAGAAAAAAACACACACAGAAAGGTTTCAATTCCCTGACACAGCAATATCCAAGACGAAATCGATCTTCGTCGGATTGCAACAAACCATCATCAATGGCAAAAAGAGAAAAATATTTGACGGAATTTGTTGAGTTGATGAAAAACCCTGCTCTCACCAAATGGATTCCAACTTCACCTGCCAGGCAGACTAGAAACCATGCTTCCACCATTCGCCTTAAGGCTTGGAACTGTTGTTTGAATGATGGCTGCTGTTGTATGTGTGTTCCGGAAGTGATTAATGATGCTTTCTTCTCGGGAAGGTACTTGTTGGATATCCTATCAGGTGCAATCGAGTGGAATGAATGCTTCCGCAAAAAGGAGCGGTCCAGTAATAGAATTTTAGATCAATTATTTTTGACGATATCAAAACGTTTAGATTTGTAAGTTCGAATATCTCTCACTAGTTTGCTTCAAATGCAATTTCCATTACTTTTATTATGTAATGGAAAAAAACTTACACATAATGCTTGAAACCATTCATCAACAGTAAATAGCATTCAACCGATTGGTATTTCGATTCCATTTAGGTGCGATGCTGCCAGTGGCGAACTCTTGACTGCTTAACACGGTATAAACAGATCGTTTCGATTAGTGTGATTAATGATTTGTAAGATCTTTCTGGGTGGGTGGTATGAAAATGGTATCACTATCAGGGAATGAATCAGCGCATTAGAAGAATACTATTCAGAAACATTTATGAAGGTTTATTGAACTCTGACCCTGGTTAATAAAGATACTTACAGTTTCTGTTTGGTTAAAAAAATAAAAACCGTATAATCTTGTTTGTTGTAAACAATTTTACAAGTGATTTTACATTTTAGCACCAGCGCTGGAAGAAAATTGAAAAAGGGTGTAGCATCTTGATCTTTTCAAGGGAAATTACATGTAAATGCATGCTAAATCCAGCGCCAGCGTCAGTTTGACGGTTCAGTTTTGTTTTTACTCCTGTTAGAATCTCGTCCCGTTCTGCTTCGGCAACATTTTGCAGTTTTTATTTCAATAGAATTGTGTTTGCTAATTAGAGGTAAACGATTTTGAAAATAAGTGTGACTTATAACATATTTACACTGGTTTATGTCATTTGCAGGAAACCAAAGCTGAGAAATTAGATGCCCGAAAATTGAAAAATCTTTGGAGCTCCTGCTGTGCAACAGCATATTTTCTGTTGTCATTTCGTATCAGCCGTTGTTTTCGTCGGGGGAATCAGCGAAAACTAAACAGTGTTCGAGAGTGTGCGAACCAAGTGTTGTTTTTTTTTCTCAATTCCAAGTGTAAGTGTGATACAAGTGGAATAAAAAATTTTCTCTGCACAAAAGTTTGTTTTTTTATTCAGTAACCATCCCCTGTCTAATAAGATTCATGAGATGAAATAGATTATGTAAACCTACATTACATTTAATAACAGCATTGAATGCTGACGAAAATTTACATGAAACAACCAGTATTATCGCATGCAAATGGCCGATTCCTTTCTACCCATGTAGTTTAATGTAAATCTACGTTGATTTTTCTAAGTGTGTAGGTAAATCAATCAAATTTGAAACGGCTCATACCTTTAAGCTTTGAAAAGCCACATTGTTCCGCTTCGGAACAATATGATGGAAATGATATGGACGAGCTGTTTTTAATGGAGCTGAAAATCTAATGAAAATAAAAACTAATTTTTCAATTGTATTATACAAAAAATTCTATCTGATTCTATATAATATTCATTAATTTCAAATACACTTTTTATATTGTTGTTGTGATATAAAGGGTAATACGGTCAAAATTTGGTCAATATCAACTTGACGTATTTCTTTCAATTTTGCATTTAAAAAACCTGAATACCCCTCATTTCGAAGGTGTGTGTGAAGAATGTTGCTCCTATTTTGATTTTGGAATTCACTCTTGAGTTGTCAAAATGCCGTCCAAGGAAGAAGAGCAGCGTATCAAAATTTTGCTCGCCCTTCGCGAAAATCCAAGCTACTCGCACGCAAAGCTATCAAAATCGCTAAAAGTTGCCAAATCAACCGTTACAAATGTAATTAAAGTGTTTGAGGAACGTTTGTCGACAACCAGGAAGTCTGGATCGGGGGAACATCGAAAACCGGAAGCACCTGAGACGACAAAAAGAGTTGCCGGTAGTTTCAAGCGAAACCCTAACCTCTCTCTCCGAGATGCCGCACTAAATTTTACTTCGGAAGTCCGGACTTCCGACTTCCGAAAAACTTCTGACAAGGAAGAGGGAAGTACTTGATTGTCGGAAGTCTGTGTTGTGTTGCCAGTTCACCAGCGACGTTTCTAAAATTATTATTTAAATTCACAATATCTGGTTTGGCAAGCCATCTGTACCTGTGGCTTGAAAAGCAGCATTTTCATAGCTTCCGGGACTGTCAACCAAGAAATTTACGTGAGAGAGTGTTTGATTAAACGTCTGTTGCCTTTCCTGAAGAAACACGATTGTTCCGTACTGTTTTGGCCGGATTTGGTATCTTGCCATTACGGTAAAAAGGCCATGTACGCCGCCAACAACGTGCAGGTGGTTCCCAAGGACAAGAACCCTCCCAACACGCCAGAGCTCCGCCCAATTGAAAAATACTGGGCTATTGTCAAGCGGAACCCAAGGAAGACTAAAAAACTGCTAAGGACGAGCAGCAGTTCAAGGCAAACTGGCTTTCTGCGGCGAAGAAGGTGGACAAGGTAGCTGTACAAAATCTTATGGCAGGGGTTAAGCGTAAGGCCCGGCAATTCGGATTTGGAAAAGCGGAAGCCTAACTGAATATTTTTCCTGAATTTAATACTAATTAAACTTGAAAAAGAAATTTAATTTGATTTTTAAATAAACGATTTCACCGATTTACACGCATTTTCCCTTGACCAAATTTTGACCGTATCACCCTTTTGACTTAAAATAAAACAAAATCTAATTGAATTCAAAGTTCAACGAATATATAAGATGAAATCTTATTCAGCAATTTTGAGATTACAATCAATTTTGTCAATTTTATCGGTACCGTAAACTGGGGGAACTTTGATCAACGGGGTAACTTAGATCAACATAAAGTTTTTGCAGATAATCATCATTAACTAAGTATAAAGTTCAAATATCTGAAAACTATTTACTACGTTTGAAAGCCTGTAAATTGAATTACAAATAAGCTGAATTTGGTTTTTATTAGAAGATTTTTAATATCACTTAAAATATAATTTTAAAATCTTAAAATATCTGGTTTTTTGAAGCCTCACAAACAAACATCTCTCCTGATCAAATTAAAGCATTAAGGAGCAAATGGGATGTTTAATGTGAAAGTTCAACTTTTTTCTTGGTTTAGGTTAAGTTTAGGTGCTATTTTTATGGAAATTTGATGATAATTTTAGGATATTAAAAAAACGACCATTTTCCATGAAAAAATCCGTATAGAAAAACATGCCTAAAAACCCAATCAAATGGTTAAGTTTGAAGAAAAAAAGAACATGGGAGTAGTACGAGGACTTCGGGAATTGCATGAAGGTAAAATTTTAATTTTTTTTGAAGCCAACAAATATTGAGAAATGTTTATAATTTTTGCCCCTAAATGTATGCAGCAACATTGTCCATTTTTCGAGTATATTTGTTTTTGAAAGAAAACGTTGCAAAATTCAACTGAATCCAAACAAAAAATTACTGTTATCGATGTTTTGAGCCTTCTGTTCTGAAAGGCTTCAAAACAATAAATTTGAAGATGTTGAGGTACGTAAAAACCATAGTGATTAAAGTTACCCCGAAACTTGAAATCTGGTTTTGTAACAAACATTTAATTATTACCACCAATGTCGTTTGAATTTACTGTAATCAATGATCATGTTTAATACTCCTCACCTCAGTAAGGGTTTTAAAGCTTTTAGGTATTACGAAAAAGCAACCCCTTCCAAAATATTCAAAAATGAATGATAAAAGTGATCAAAGTTCCCCCAGTTTACGGTATGTTTTCTGACTACCTGGTATCCCTATGACGCTGATACGTATTCGAAAATAATCTTATTATAAACGCCTGTAAGGCTGCAAAATATTGCGTAATGCAAGCATTTAATTTGTACAACTTGCGTTCAAGATTGCAAACAAATTAGATAATTTACTATGAAATATTTTTGGGATGAAATGTTTCTTGCCTACTGAGACATGAAAATTTCTGCTGTCAGAACTTTCACCTGAATGATGAAATCAACGTTTTTCATGATTTTAAACTAATAAAAAACACAATACAGAATCAAACCACTTTTCTGAAAGATCCCTTTTGATCATACTCGCCGACTGTACTAAATATTCCATCTGTTGAAAACACCTCGATGAATCTGGAGGGCGTAGCACAAGCCCCATTGCCTCGGTCATTTTGGAAAAATCACAATTTTCAAACAATTAAAATGTTACCTCACTTTATTTCACTTTCTTATGGTTGGAAACTGCCTAGCACCGAAATCTAACACAACACCACCATTTTTACATCTTTTTTTCGGATGTTATTTCAGAAAACAATTTGCTCAACACTTCGAAGAACATCCACGTCAGCAGGGTTCGTAAAATGTTCTCCTCTGAGGAACAAAGAATCTCAGGACTGAGTTTGACCTTTTTAGGGGCGCTGAATCCCAATATTCAATTTGTTTTTTTTTGTCATCACAAGTTTTCGAGATAACTTTAAAATTCAATAAAAAAAAGTAGTTATTAAATTTGTGTACTTTTTTGACAAAACTGTGAAATACAAATGATTACTGACTCAATGATCAGCTTTTCCAACTACCGCAAGTAATTTTTAATTCTGAGAAATAAGTTATGGAAGTTTTTTTTTCAAACCTGCAAAAACGGGAATTATGGCAAAATTTTCAAGAAAAATTAAACTAAATTTAATCTTTGATATTTTTAAAACAGTAAGTCAAACCATTTCGCAGTCTTCAACAAAGTTAATGAATAAATGAAAATCTTTAACAACCAATAATCAATAACTTTCTTAAGTGATGTCAGAAGAAGTGGTAATCTTTTTGTTTGGAATTTCTATAAATTGTAGAAATCAATTTTTTGAAAGTCGTTTATATCTGATACAAGAATATTTTTGCAATATCTGAGTCCAGGATTGAATTAAGGGTAATAAATTGATTTAAATTCAGCTTTTGGTTTTTATGTAGGTTTATAACTGATAAACCACAGTTATAGAAAGTCGATTTTAACCAAAACTGATCAATTTGAAAAATTTCGCCAGCCATATCACCGAAACAAGAAGTGATAGACGAAATTTGTGAAATGTTTTGAATTCAGGACGCCAAAATCTTGCAAAATGAGTTATTGAAACAAAGTACAAATAAGTTATTGAAAAAAATGCTGTTCCCCGGCGTAATCGTTACAAACCGTTTTAATTGATTCACGGAATCACTGATATTGTTTTTGTCGAGAAATCAGAATTTCGCTGAGTCAATCGATAAGAAATCTTCCCATAGTCTTTGTTATAAAACTTTACTTATATCCGTGATAAATCAAGAATCAATCAAAGATCAATTTCCATTATATCTTTTAGGAAAAAAAAATTAGCAACTCGCCGTCTTTAGCATTTTCCGACATTTGTAATTTCAAGTTTATATGCTCCAAAAGTTGAAAAACAAAGTATCAGACAAAGAGAATTCCAAAAGTTTGTCTACTACCCTAGAATCTACATCAGGCATGTCAAACTGGGGGTTTGCGGGCCGCATGCGGCCCGCGGCCTTGGTCAATGCGGCCCGCGTAGCCCCGTCTTAAATTGTCACAAAAAATATCACCACTGATTTTTATGTAAAATGTTACTGCAAAAACTATAGTTGAATGTAACGTTTTCAACTTATGCAAATGTTTTTCGATGTTCAAATTTCCTCTCAGCAAAACACGCGTAACATCATAAATATCTTCCAAGTATTTTGGTTCTATTATTTTTGTTTCATCGAAGGAACAACAGACATATTGTGATATTTTTCAAATTGAAGATATACAAGCGTGAATATCAACATTATTCATTGAAAAAATAAATTTTATCCGTTCCCGTGGCTTGAATCATCGCCAATTTTCGACATTTTTGGAAGACATTGGACATGAATTCGATTGTGTTCCCTACTACACAGAAGTACGCTGGCTTTCCTGCCACAAAATATTAAAAAGATTTTGTTTTGCTACGAGAGGAAAAATTATTATTTTTGGAAATGAAAGGTGAACCTGTTGAACATTTTCAAGCAGACGACTGGGTTCAGGATTTGGCATTTGACGTTGATCTCACTGGCCACCTGCAAGATTTGAACTTAAAGCTTCAAGGAATAGAAAAAAATATCATAACTGCTTGTGATGATGTAAACAACATTCAAGCGAAGTTACGGTTATGGATCAACCAAATTTCCAAAAAAAACCTTGTGCACTTCTCTACGCGTCAAGAACTGAAAGGATCAAATGAGGCTGCATCATTTGGTAAATACGTACTTCACCTAGAATCGTTAATAGATGCATTCATAAGCCGTTTTCGGGACTTTAATTCATACGAGCAAGAACTTTCGTTTTTTGTATCTCCATTTTCGTTGCTCCTGAAAATGCTGTTCATAATTTGCAACTAGAGTTGATAGAGCTGCAGTGCGATTCTATATTAAAAGCGAAATACATTGAATAGGTCTACCAATTTTTTACAGCTATTTGCCTGAACGCTACGTTGAGTTACGGAAATTTGTTGCCAGAATTCTTGCTATGTTTGCAAGTACCTATCAATGTGAGCAGATTATCTGGTAAAAATTTATCAACAATAATAAAAGTGTCAGTGACTAATAAACTTCAACCTGTTATTAATAAACTAGTATCTCAGAAAAGATGTCAAGCATCAGGACAATAGATATAATGTAAGGTTGCCAGATTACCCGATTACCCGGATATTTAGTTCAAATATCCGGGTTTGCCCGGATATTTAATACTAAATTTAAGAAAAGTCCGGCCCGGCCCGGATTTCATTATTCACTTTATTTGACAAATTAAACCAAAAAGAAAAAAACAACAAACTTCTCCAGAACGAAATTTTTTGAGCAACTTTTATAAAACAATCATGAGAGGTTTTTTGGAAGCCTAAAATACGGTTCAAAATCTATCGATAAATTTTGATGAAAAATTTTTTTTTCATGATTTTTGTTGAGGGATTTCTGAGTTTTTGTCCGGATATTGTCCGGATTTATGGTGGTCAATTTGAAATCGAATGCCAGGATTTTACCAGGTTTTTTTTTAAAGTTTCCCGGTTTGTCCGGACAAAATACGTTCTGAAAAAATTCTGGCAACCTTGATATAATGTTTTATAATATAAGAATGTTAAATATTAAAAGCTTTAATAAAAATTTAACGCAAAATTTTATTTCAAGTTTACTCATAACTATATTCTATTGTATTTTATCTAATCTCCGCGAAATTAATATGTTATGTTTTCTAACTGATTTTGGCTGCGGCCCTCTACGTCATAGAAATTTTTTAATGCGGCCCGCACACCTGAACGAGTTTGACATGCCTGATCTACATACTTTAGGGCGCAATTTTCTAGTTTTTAGATAAATTCAGTATTTTAAACAGACAATTACTGGATAAACATTAGTAATTGGACAAATGTTATAAATTCCGTGATAACAAATGATCACGATCCATTCTCAAGAAAAATACTTTATTTTTACTCTAGAAATCAGTTAAATTCATAATAAACATTTGAGATAACTTTCTCGAAATAAAATTGAGAGTTTACTATTGATTTGAAAATATGACATTATGGAGTTCATGATATACACTAACGATTAACATATTGTTAAAAATATGATTAATAAAATTTCACATGTTAGAAATATTCTAAAATGATAAAAAAGATCTTCAAACCACATTTTGCTAAATATTTCAAACAAAATTAAATAACTCGATAAACAAAATTTTTGAATTTTGTTGAGACAACAGCATTGTTATTTTGTTCTATTTGGCTTATTTTCCAAATTCTGGTTTAGAGATATAACTAAGGATTCGAGTTTACCGATGGATCTAGTATCCTCATTCTCCCCTATTCAAAACTTATTTAAGTCTCTTATTTCCGATTTTTTAAACAGCTTCAATTGGTAACAAACGAGTGGGGCTGTAATTCAAGAGCTTTCAAAGAACTGTTTTCCACACATGTCTACTTTTTAAGCAAAACTTCGCTTAGCTCCAGCAGTGATGTCAGTTGAATTGATTGTTTTCCAATGCCAAAAGACATAACCCTATTCAAAAGCTAATAATTTTAAGAACTTATAAATTGGCACAAAATCTGTCAGCAGGCTCGATTCTACAGAAGAAACAAAAATGATATTGATTTTCAACCCTTAATGCGTTTTTTAATGAGAATAGCAGTTATTGATTTAGTGAAATAATAACATTTTAATTCGAATAACACAACTGAACAGATTTGAAGTCGTTATTGAACCAAAATGAAGCTTTTAAGACCCCATGGTTTGAGAAAATCACAAATGACCTCGAAACGATTTAGTCTTATGGTTCAAATAGTCATCATCAAAAAATAACGCTACTAACAAGCAGAGACTAATGATGCAGAAATTATTGTGAATTGTATCTTATAAGCCTTATCAATTCGGCAAAGTTAAGTAAGCTCCAAGCGAACAAAGGACCTGCTTCCATTACAAGCAACAATTAGCGATAATTAAACTACATCAGTAACTACTAACATTTTATTGTTAACCGTTTAGTAAACGAAAGTTCTGCTGAACCGTCATACTTCCGAACATATTTAGAAAGACGCACATTGACGAACTTTTCCATCACTCTAGCCGGAAAATCGAGTGGGTGTCAAAAATGGCATGTTCAAGCGTGAATTTGTGCCTCACCAAAACTTCACTGTGCATCCCCTCGAAGCATAAATAATCCCCTTCCGGCGTGATGTTTTCCCTAAATGTTCGAAAAGTCTCGTCCTCTCTCCCCCGAAAGTAGGGGGCTCAATTTGGGCACCTGATGATGGGAACGACTCAAAACCAGCAACGATTTGCCACACTTACTTTCGGTTTGAGGGGCGTGTGTTCTTATTTCTTAATCGCGTTTATCGCTTTCTCCTGTCCGAGAAACTCTCGTCGAAACCGTACTGGCCATAAAGATTATGTAATTCAATAAAACAATTAATTTCTAGATGGAGCGATAACGCCACAAAACACTGTGTCGAACATGGCCAAACCAGCCGGAGTTAGCCCATTGGAAGGCAGCCACGCCGGAAGACCACGGAAAAATAAGGGGAAAATTTGGCCCCTTACTCGGACTTAATGGCGACGACCGCCATTTAGAATATTCCTTCGGAAAAACGATTTTACTACACGCGAGAAGCGCGTTTTCGCCGAATAGAAGCTGAAGGCTTGTAGTAAAACTTTCATGGGCCGAGTTGCCAAGTTTCGCTTCAAATTTCAATTGAGTATTCAATCAAAATTCTAAAGTTTGGAAAATTCTTTATCGTAAATAATTCATGCCAAGTGACTTACTTAATATGTATAATGTTTTGAGGGAATAGTTTTTTTTTTTATCAATTGTGAATTAAAAAGTGGACAGCTGTAACGAAGCATACTCACTTTCCTAATTCCATGTTTAATGATCTGGCAACACTGGACCCATCTGCTGAAAGTAGAAGCGAATTGGAAAATGGCGCGGTCTTCCTCGGAGAAGAAGACGAAAAGTGTTGTGGAAGCAGGGTGCGAAGAAATACAAACTTCATGGCATTCGCGGCACCATCCAAACAAAACAACAAAAAAAAACGCTAGCAAGAAGTATCATAACTTGTAAACAAAGAATTTTTACGAGCCGGATTATTATTATGATTCGTTTATTATTATCGATGTGTTTTGCCGTGCTCTTCTACCCCTAATGTGGTGGAGTTTGTTTTCCTAGGACCAGCGCTAAATGTATCTGGTTGCATGTTTTGTAGCTTGAAGATGATTGGGAATGAAATATCTTTGGAAACAAGGTTTTCGGGAGCAAATTCTCGTTTACAAAAGTGTAAGGTTTTGTTTGTAGACTGTTATATTTATAGATGAAGTAATGTCAATAACAATAAGTGTTTTCTATTTTGGTAACTTGTCTGATGTATTTATATCGTCGAATTGTTCCTGAAATTTGTAGTTGCAAAATAGAAAATGCATTTTTAAGGTAAATAATAAAAATAATACACTTCAAAATGTCTATTA
The DNA here is from genome assembly GCF_029784155.1 of Uranotaenia lowii. Lineage (NCBI taxonomy): Eukaryota > Metazoa > Arthropoda > Insecta > Diptera > Culicidae > Uranotaenia > Uranotaenia lowii. The sequence continues at coordinate 210,949,279 of NC_073693.1, read as the reverse complement.
ACCTCGAACATCTAATAATATAGATTCATTTTTTTACTTTCAGGTAAGTACCAATGACAACAAACACATTTTATGAATCAAATGTGAGTACAATCAAAACATTATTTAAATGTGTAATACATAGAGCAACCACTGACTGCACAGATATGACACCTAAATAGAACGAAAATCCGATTATTTTCCCGCTAATTTAACCATCTACCTGTAGAGGATATAGATGAGAAAGTCAAATAAGATAGAACAGATTCAAAATAGAAAAGTTGTGTGAGAAAAATCCTCTCTTTTATCCAAATAGAAAAACCCATCGATTTGGCTCCGCCCATTTCACTGACGCTCGGGTATTTGACGCTATAAAAAGAGCGTACCCAGCTCGTTTGGGCTCATTCGTTTAACTATTCTTGAACCGATAACATCTCTGAGAAGATCCTCCCAAGAAGACGGCAACAATTGGTGGAAGAGTTAGTCTTGGTTGGTTCAGCAGTTTTCACTGCTGCCAACAAATAAAGTTAATCTTGAATTCATTTTGAAAGAATTGGAAAATTACGACAATGGCACAGTTGGTACGGTGAAGTGACCACGTCTCCTGTTTTAGAAAAAGGAAGTAGATGCGCTAGTCTCCGATGGGAAAGCGGTTGACTTGAATGCGCTGGTTGAACTTATGAGTTCAAAGATAATTCAGTTAGATTGCACTAGTCACCGATGAGAAGGATGACTTGAATGTGCTGGTAAACAGCTGATTTGTGATAAAGAAGCTAGCAAAGAGAACGATGCGTTAGTCTCCGATGAAAAGGCGGTTGACTTGTATGCGCTGGAAGATCGTTTCATGTTACTCTGATAAAGTATTGAATGAAAGAGCACTAGTCTCCGATGAAAGGCGGATGACTTGTATGTGCTATCAAGCACTGTAATCCGATAAAGAACGAATGTCATAAGTGTGCTATGATTAAATGGAAGATAACATGCATGAAAAAAGGTCAAAAATTAATAATATAGGCCGCCATGGTTCAATCTCTCTGCAGTTCGGCCTATTAGATACTGAAGTGAATGAGACCTATATGAGTATTGTCACCAAGCAAAACAAATGGTTTTACCTCAGCAGTAAAACATAAGTCGAATCTTACTTTTGATTTTGAAATGGAAACTCCGAGAAAGTTATACAATGAAATTTAAGAAAACCATGCAGATTTTACTAAAGCAGATACGTTTGTCTCCTATACAACGGAAGATTACTCGAACGTGCCGCTTGAGCTTGAATGCCCTGTAAAGCATCCGATGATAAGGCGGATAACCTGAAACGTTAGAAGGTAGTTGAAGTTGAAGATAAAGAATAATGACTCAAACTTGATGTATAGTAAATATTTTCCAATCAAGTGGACAGCATGAATACGGACTAGAAATTGTGAGAAAACGCCAAAGATAGAACTTAAGAATATTTAAAGTGAAAAAAAATAACTAGCGATTTTCATGCATAGATAATACATATCATATCTGAATAAAGAGTAGAGGTAAATAGTAATGTAGAGGATATAGATGAGAAAGTCAAATAAGATAGAACAGATTCAAAATAGAAAAGTTGTGTGAGAAAAATCCTCTCTTTTATCCAAATAGAAAAACCCATCGATTTGGCTCCGCCCATTTCACTGACGCTCGGGTATTTGACGCTATAAAAAGAGCGTACCCAGCTCGTTTGGGCTCATTCGTTTAACTATTCTTGAACCGATAACATCTCTGAGAAGATCCTCCCAAGAAGACGGCAACAATTGGTGGAAGAGTTAGTCTTGGTTGGTTCAGCAGTTTTCACTGCTGCCAACAAATAAAGTTAGTCTTGAATTCATTTTGAAAGAATTGGAAAATTACGACACTACCGTCGCACTGTGGTCCGAAAGGGCTACAAGTGGAACTTTTTTCCTAGCGCCTCTGTCTTTCATCTAATCTCTCAAGTGTCTGCAGAACATTTGCTTTTCAAGCATGCTTCATAACTTGAAAGTATCAAAAGTTAGTCAAAATCCACTATAAAAAAAAAATTAAAAATTCTAACTTTTTTATTCCAATAGATAGAGCTTCAAGCTATACTACAAAGTTGTAGAATATGTGAAAATATGAAACTTTGTTTAAAACATCACAACTCTATCTCTCTTCGAAGCAGTGTTATAAAGGTTTTAAAATTAAAGTTATTTAAAAGTTAGTTTTTTTTAACTTAACTTTAGTTAGATGAGGATTAACATTAACACAATGTTCTAAAAACTTGTTAGGGCATCTCAATCACACGTTTTGCACAAGAATTAAACATTCTACGACGTTTCCTAGCCAACTTATTGCTATTTTAAGTTTTATTTTTTCTTAACTTTAAGTGCGTTTATTGCAAAAACGTGCAAGTGGATTTTTTAAACTAATAAATCACGTTGAAGCTTTAACTAAGTGCAACAAATTTGTGTTGACGCCATTTGTCTCCACGCACTCATATTTGAACAATACAAGCATATATTTGATGTGTTTTGAGTGTTTCCATACAAAAATTATTTTCAACTGCCTCCTACCTTCGTTCTGCGTAACATCTGCGTAGAACTGCGTAGCATAGAAATCAATTTTTGTATGGAAATACGCAAAACACATCAAATATATGCTTATTGTGTTCAAATATGAGCGCGTGAAGACAAATGGCACTAAGTTCAAGCTTCATCGTGGTTTATTAGTTTAAAAAATCCACCTGCACGTTTTTGCAATAAACGCTCGTGAAGTTAAGAACAAATAAAACTTAAACTTACAATAAGTTGGCTAGGAAACGTTGTAGAATGTTGAAATCTTATGCAAAACGTGTGATTTGGATGCCCTAACAAATTTTTGGAACAATGTGGTAATGTTAATCTTCATCTAAGTATAGTTAGATTTAAAAAACTAACTTTTAAATATGTATGTATGTATGTATGTATGATCCAACCAACGACCCCCTGAGCTGGCAGGTATGTTATGCAAAAGAGCCAATATTAATCATTCTGATTAAAATTGTTCAATCGCGGGTGCTGGTGGTGTCAGCTCTATTGAAATTCCAGCAACCCATTTCAGAATGGCACCTGCACATTCCGAGGTTACCTTCCTCACCAATAAGCCCCGTCCAATCGTAGTCGCATGACCAAATGGTTCATGTAATTATGATTAGGCTTTAAAAAACTATCTTTTGAATAACTTTAAAAATAAAACCTTTATAACTCTGCTTCGAAAAGAGATAGAGTTGTGATGTTTTAAACAAAGTTTCATATTTCCACATATTCTAAAACTAAGTAGTATAGCTTGAAGCTCTATCTATTGGAATAAAAAAGTTAGAATTTTTAATTTTTTTATAGTGGATTTTGACTAACTTTTGATACTTTCAAATTATGAAGCATATTTGATGGAGCAAATGTTCTGCAGACACTTGAGAGACTAGATGGAAGACAAAGGCGCTAGGAAAAAAGTTCCTCTTTTAGCTCTTTTGGACCACTGTGCGTCGGTATTGAGCAGCTAAAATATATGACAAATAAGGCCCTGTTGGAAAAGTCAGCCCGATTGTATCGAAATAGCTAATTTTCATTGAAAGGTCGGACGATTTTTTTTTCTAGAGAATTGAATCCAACTGTGTAAGTTGAAATTTCAGGGACTAGATAAGATGACAATTGATGTTGAAATCCAAATCTTGAATCCAAATCTTGCGCCTCTCAAGGGCCCATGTATTAACATTCTACTACAAGAGACAACCTGGCGTGTGAAAGTTATGTCAAAGTCTATCGGAATTAATGGAATTGTTTCCCATATGATCATCATCATTTTCGTGATCTATTTCTATTCCCATAATTTCATCTTACGGTAGTTAAACTCAATTTTGGACATTTTAAGCCCGGCAAGATTTGCCTTGGCTTCTCATATACAGCACGGGTTGTCAATTATAATGAGAAATGATGCGTTTGCTGTATTTAAATATTCAGTCAAGTTCGGTGTTTAGCACCGCCTTATTTTTATTTTTTTTTTTTCATTCCGATATCCTTCGACACTCGATCATTATAACTTTCATACGCTCAATGTTTCAGAACTGAAATAAAGTGGTGCACGTTTTTGTTTACGCGAATGATATCCTTGTTGTTGTAACTGGTCGAAGTCTGAAAATAAATAAGAAAAACTTCAAATACCAGTGGCAAGAATATCGAAGTGATGCAAATCAACGGCATTCACAATGGCTCCTGAGAAATGTCTCAGGAGCCACTTTTGTCTAAAAACCACATACCATGGAAACTTAAAGTAGAGTTAGATGGAGTACCAATACCATACAAAAAAGAGCCAGAAATCTTGGGAATCACTTTCGACAGATGATTCAATTTTGAGGCACATTGTAGGAATCTCAAGCAGGAAATACGTAGTCGTACGTCGTCTTATAGAAATTATAAGCAAAAAACACACTGTGTCTAACCGTGATACTATTATAACTGTTGGCAATAGCGTAGTTATCAGTAAACTTCTCTACGGCTTAGAAATCACCAGCAGCTCTTTGGATATTGGGTACCACTTACAACAAAATCATCCAAAACCCTAGTGGGTTGCTTCCAAGCTCTTCCGCCCTTTCCAGTTGCGCTGAAGCAGGAGTCGCTTTATCTACCGTTAAAAAGGCTATTAGCTTAGGGGAAAAATATGGCATTTACAAATTTCTCCATCAAAATTCCAGGACAATGTTAAGGAATTATACTAGACTACTTTTACCAAACAATGAGCAAGTAAGGTTAGCCGCCTCAGGTTGCAATGAAGACCAATACGAAGTTGGTATCCCAAGTAACATTTAAAGTTTTATTGAAGGCTTATAGACCAAGTTTAGGTTTCATAAGAGACTTAAAGAGTCTTACAAAACAATCGGTGTTACTTCAGTACCCAAAACAGATCTATCTCGTTGGGTTAAATCGAAAATATGGGACGCATGGTTAGCTTGATGGAGATCACAGAGAATCTTGAGCCTGGCTTATATACAAGAAGAACCCTACAAATGGAATGACCGTGCGAACAGAAGGGAATAAATGATGCTATCCAGAATACGGGTGGGGCACACCAGGTACACGCATCGATACTACATCCCCGAAGGAACCGCAACGATCTGTCACTTGTGTGGCACAAGGGTCACGGTGGAACACGTGCTTATGGAATGCCAACAATTTGAAGGACCTAGGAATGCATATCAAATAGATGGATCAAATAGACGGAATGCCTTCTGGGCCTGCAAAGACTCTCTGCAAATCTCTTTTTCATCTCTTCACAATGTGTGTACCTAATCCATCTCCACTGACGTTCCCGAATCTAGATTTAAGCGCGTTTTTTTTTGACCCAGTTGCCAGGCCACCAAGCACAGACATTAAAGCATGGATCACTACAAATCTGGACGCGTTCAAACGGGTCTATCTCGGACCTATGTAAACGGAATAAAAATATTTTGTAATCAAAATGTAGGGTTTTTATTGCACTTTAAAGGAAAAATAAGAAAAAAAATATTTCGATGTATTTTTGATAAAATTTCGAACTTTTCGTCTAGAACCACTCATCAAAGTTTGGACACCCTATTCATTAACCTCAGCGGCCATTTTGTTCCACAATCTCTTCATCTCTGTTGCTTTCTGAGTCGTCCTACCATTCTTCTTCATCTTCTGCTTGACAATTGCCCAAAATTTTTCAATAGGACGGAATTGAGGACAGTTGGGGGGGTTGATGTCCTTTTCGACAAAATCCACCCGATGGCCGAATACCACTGTAGTACCTCCTAGCTGTAGTGGCAGCTTGTCAAATCTTGCGAAAACTTTACTGGTCTTTTGTGAGATGTAATGTACGAAAAATAAACGTTTTTAAGGCATTCCTTCTTGTACATTTCAGAGTCCATGGTCTTGTTTTTCACAAAAACCGAGGTTTTTCGTCCGCAGCTGCAAATACCTTGCCAGATCAAACACTTTCTTGTCAACTTATCGGCAAAAACGAATTTGAACTTAGCGGGGACATCACCCTGACCAGTGCAGTGCACCACTGCAGTGGCTTTATAAAATTTTTGGCCAGGAAGCTGCCCAAAATCCATCTTCGCGTACGTTTCGTCATCCATGAGGATGCATCCGTCATACTTCGTTGGATTCTTGTTGTATAACTTCCGGGCATGTCCTTAGGCTACTAAATTCTGCTTCAATGTCCGGTTTGGTTGCTTACTGGCCCGATAGGATCGTATTCCTTCGCGCAGACTAATCCTCCTGCCGGTGCACCGGTCGGCGTTGAATTTCTTGGCGATGTCGTAGTCCGACTACCCTGTGTTTGCCTTGATCGTTCTTAACACCATCAAATGCAGTTTCTGATTCTTAGGTCCAGTATAACGCTTGGTATGAACCTGCCGATCGATAGTATGCATCTCACGAAAACGTTTGAGAATGCTGCACACGGTTGATTTGAGCATTTTTAACGATTTCGCGATGTTTTTAACCCGACCACGTCGGTTTTTAACATGGGTGTCCAAAATTTATTTTCGTCTCGCGGCTCCATCACGTGTAACTTTTTGGAACAAAACGAACCGTTATGAAATTTTCAGCACTGATAGAGGAAACATTTCCGAACAAAGTACTGTCAAAACATTCCAGATCCAACAACTAGGAGCGCAATTGTATAATAAACAGTGCGTCCAGATTCATGGTGATCCATGCTTTATTACACAGGCAGCGATTCACAAACACATGCAGTTTTCCAGTCGTCACCGCATATGTGCACCAAGTTTCACACCCGTCCAACAATACGAATTAGAAGATTGAGCTGAAGATTCGGAGTTTTGTTCGTTGAGAGACCTGGCATGAGCGTTAGACTCGCATGAGCGGGGACTCGCAAACGCAAATCAGGCTTTTCTGATCCGGGTTTCGATGTCTATCTTAGTACCACCACCTGGTGTAATCTCATTTTATCAACCTGTTGTCCACCTACTACGAAATTGGTTCGATTTTCTGTCTTGACTACCATCGACTTCGTCTTTCCGACATTGACATTGAGACCTGCTGCCTTAGAACTGTCGGTGAAGTCGTCGTGTTTGCTCTGCATGTCTTGTTGTCTTTAGGCGAGCAAAACAACATCATCAGCCAGGTCAAGGTCGTTCAGTAGCGGTGATAAGATACATCCTTGTCTCACTCCAGCAGTTACCGGGATCGGATCAGACAAGACACTGTCGTGCAGGATTTCGCACGAAAATGCACAAAAACGTGCTTCGATGAGATGGAATAGTTTCCCCGGGACTCCTCGTCGCTTTAGAGCCGTCCAGGCGGTCGAATGCTTCTTTTAAATTAACTAACACCAACAGAAGAGAGTCCCAGTGTTCAGTCCGACAAATGGACTGAGAATAGACGCGTGGGCAGTGATGTCAACCTTCCAGATTTTGTCTGGATCTTCCAGACTTTTTGAACTTTTGTCAGACTTTTTTTCAGGTATCCAGACTTCCAGACTTTTGACATTTCTTCCAGATAATTCCAGACTTTTGGTTTTGGATATAAATTGTCCTCAGAAACTATGAAAATTCAATTTGGTCATGGTATATAACGGCAGGAAATGATAAGAATTTATGAATTTTGAATTCAAAGGTATTCGTCGAAATTCAATCGAAGCTCTCAAAGCGAGAAAACGCTGTTCTTTGGTTGTTTCAAGCTCAAGCTACAAAGAGTTATCTTATTGAAGTTTATAGGATTTCTTCGACAACTTTAATTTACGTACAAATAGGCATACGAATAAATTCAAAATATTCCGCATATAGATAACTACGCAACTCTATACTTAACAAATCTGGAACTAAATAATAACTGTGTTACTAATAATATAAATTGATTTTAATCCAGATAAAATACTTTTCGTTTCTACAACGTGGTTTCACTTCCAAATTTAGTTTCTACAGAAATAACTGTGAGATGTAATAAAGAGAATGGTAATTACGCTAGGGATCGCTCTGTCAGATGGAGGCATACGATACGCGCGAATATGACTGCTACGAGGGACTTTCTTGCACGCAAAAATTGGCCTATTAATATTGGCAAATGCTGTTAATATATTTACTATTGATGGATCCTAGGCTACAGCCTTTTATCTTTAATGGTGTTTACAATATATTTATGAAAAAACTAACTTAAGTCTATTTATGATATGTTCTCTGGACATATTCAGTTTTATAACGTTAGCGTGTGCATTGTAGAGCGCCATTATTCTGTATATTGGTTCATTGCAAGCGTAGTTTTGAATTCGGTTAGGGAGCTGGAACGGTCGTATGCTGCGTAGAATGCTACGTCCTTCGTTAGGAGACATCTGTGACATCAAATACGGTGAAAAATATTGTCCACAGGTCAAATCCTTTAAAAACAACATGTCGATTGATTTTCTGCGATTTTCTAGTGATTCCAAGCCAACCAGCATACACAAAGCTCGATATTCTGGCATATCTTCTTGCCAGACAAGGTTTCTCAAGGCGTACCTTAAAAATCGTTTTTGAACTCTTTCGATTCTATTCTTATGAACATTGTAGTATGGCTGCCACACAATACTGACATATTCGATAGTGGTTCGGATAAGTCCAACATAAATCGAGACGATAGTATAAGGATTGTCCAACTCGTGCTAACCATACCGTACATGGAATTGGCTTTGGCAACGACTTGTTCGATATGTTGCGAAAAACAAAGTTTTGCATCCAACTCTACGCCTACATCTTTCACTGAGAGTTTTCTTGTTACGGAACAGTTGAAAAGGTGATCACGCTGCATTTTGAGGCATTGATTTTCAAACCAAAATGGCTGCAACACTCAGAAAATTTGTTAAGCGCATTCTGTAGAACCATACAATCCTTGGGATACCGAACAGGAAGGAACATTTTCAAATCATCCGCGTAGATCAGCACAAACACATCACGCAGCGCTTCGGGGAACTCGTTCATTACAGTTATAAAAAGTAGGGGTCCCAAGTGACTCCCTTGAGGTACGCCGCTGTTGACCAGGAATATGCTGGATCTCGCGTTCCCAAGTTTTACAAACTAAACTCTTTCCATCAGGTACGAACGTATCCATTGTAGACTAACACCGGTGATTCCATTTTTGCGCAGCACTGACAGAAGAGCTTTAATATTGATAACGTCAAAAGCTTTAGACATGTCTGTATATATGACATCAACTTGCGAACCCTGCGTCATCCATTGAGAAGTTCGGGAAACAAATTCTGCTAAATTCGTCACAGTAGATCGCTTTTTTAAAATGCAATGCTTTTAAGATGTATGTTAAATTGAGACTCAGCCAGAGCACGTGACTATTTAAAATTGTAACAAAAAAAATACTATTGCGACATTGAGATCTGGGGACCAAAAAAAAAAAGGTCGCCACCTTCAAAACTGAGGTGTCCAGACATTTCCACACATTTCCAGACACTTTTTTAAAATCTTCCAGACTTTTCTGAAAAATAGTTGGCAACCCTGCGCGTGGGTACCGCACCGAGAGAGAACGACGGCTGCTCTCACTGAAAGTGAGATGGAAATTTCTAGGCGGTTCCATCTGGCGCGAGCACGTGCTTGTGTGCTTGCTCGTCAGCCTATTTAAGGGCGCATTCTTTATTCGCCTAGGAGTCAGTCTTTATCAAACCGTCAAGAAGGACGGTAGTGTAAATAGTAGTTTGTAAATTAGTGATAAGATAGAGAAAATAAAATAGAATGTAAGCCGAAATAAGTGCCTTCTTTCTTCCGAAATAAGTGCCTTCCGACGCCTTGCTCCCGGGTCCAGCTGCCACAATCGGCTCTTTTCAGAGCCCCTCCATCCGAAAGAGTTTGGATCTCGGTCAACCAGGCAATCGAGATCCCCCCAAGCCTTGGCCGCCAGGCAGCGTCAAGAGGACCTGCCTCCACTGATGGGACAACCATGCGTGGTTGTCTCTTAAGGTCCAATCCCACGAGGGGAGCGGACCATCAGTGGTAGTTTCCCAAGCGCTCACATCGACCCGGCCTTGGCCTCCAGGCAGACAGTCTGCGGACCTGCCTCCACTGTTTGGCAACCACCAGGGGTTGTCAAAGCCTCATCCCTGAGGGGGAAAAGGCAAGCAGGGGTAGTTTTGCCAAGTGCCCTCCCGAGTACAGTCCAATGGCTTTTCATGGCCACAACACCCAGAATTCGTTGATTTTTTCCATTATTATTCGTAGCGGTGTGATGCGCTCAACACATGATTGTCCGGATCGGAATCCAGATTGTTGTTGTCGAAGTGTAGCGCCAATCTTCTTCTAGATTCTGTTTAGGATCACTTTGCCGAGAGCTTTTAGAGTTGTATAGATCAAAGTTATGCCTCGCCAGTTACCGTACTCGGTCAAGTCTCCTTTCTTCGGGACCTTAACGAGGATACCCTGCATCCAGCCGGCCGGGAATGTTGCAATATCCCAGATGTCAGCGAAAACATGGTGCATCATTTGTGCTGGGCAGGGTCGGCTTTCAGCATCTCAGCACGAATGCAATCGACTCCAGGCGCTTTGTTGGATTTCATGTCTTTGATTGCCGCTTCTATTTCATTTGTTGAAAATGCTCAGTCCAACGTTTGTACTGATCTGTTCTGTCTGTCAACAGCTGACTTGCTCAGTCTTTCAGCGAAATGTTAGCATTAGTCCTTGCACCACTAAGGCGGCGAGAAATGTCATATAGATATCGGATTTCTCCAATGGCTGCGGCTCTTTCTCCCTCTTCGACGATGGAGTTTGTCCAGGCTCTCTTGTCTCGTCTTCAAGCTCGTTCAAATGCCTTTTATTGTGAGCGGGCGCCTGCTTTGCTGACCCGGTACATGCCTGCTCAATTCCAGCTTTCGCCTTGCTCCGATCATCGATCATCCTCCAGGTTTCATCCGACATCCATTCACATCTTCTTCCACAAACTTTACCGAGAGTACCATGACTTGTCGTGATAAAAGTATTCGATATTCGACTTTCTTCGCTCGCCGTTGGGCACGCGTAACTCTCAGTCTTATCTCAACAAGAACGAGGTGATGCTCAGATGCGACGCCTGCGCTTCGTTTGTAGCGGATATCAAGAAGGCTTCTTTTCCGTTTTCTGATTTTGTTTTTCTGTTTGGCCATCTCAGTATACCCAAATGACCTTGTGTGCTGGTCGATGGGGAAAGAGCGATTCACCGATCACCTTGTTGTTGTTGCCAAAAAATTCTACAAACAGCTCCCGTTTTCGTTCAGCTGCCCTAGACCATGGCGCCTCAGGATGCGCTCAAAGTTCTGATTGTCGGAACCAACTTTTGCGTTGAAGTCAGATTGATTTGTGGAGTGGATTTGAATGTCACTGTTTTGTATTTTCTCAACCACGCTGTTCAATTGACTAATAAACTGTTGTTTATTCTGCAAATCAGCAACGTCAGATGGCGCATAACACTGGACCACTGTAAGGTTTCTAACCCGTATTCTGAATTTAGTTAAGATTATTCTTTCGTTTGTCGGTTTCCATCTTATGAGGGCCGCATGGACCTACGGGCTTAGTAGAAAACCAACTCCTCGTTCCCGAGTAGCGTCTTCTCCCCGTATGCCAGAGTATAACAGTACTTGCCCGGACTGTGTCTTGCGTTCTTCAGTGTGAGGCCAACGGACTTCGCTCAGTCGCAATATCTCTAGTTTGAAGCAGTTAGCTTCTCTAGCAAGTTAAGCCAGCTTATCTGGCTGGGAAAGGTTCAAAAATTTCCAATTTTCAATTCGAGCCCGTGTTTTCATGCTAAAAGTCATTGCCAGAGTTCCAATTCGGTTCTTTCTTGTTTCAGTTTCCGAAACGATTGATTTATCAGGGACAGTAGGTAGCCTAAGGTCCCTTTTCCGCGATGGGTTGCATTGCGGCCTTAGCTAGCGTTAGCCGCATCTCATATATTCAGCCGCTCGCTGCGAGACAGACGCTGTTTGAGCCACCCCTGACTTAGAAAACAGACGCTTTCACCTTCTCTACGACAAAAGCATCTACTGGAGCCTCCAGTCTGGAGGTGGGTACCCAATCTCCGTTTAAGTTGCCCGTTTCTTAGCTGGCACCACGGGGAAGTGATATGACCACTCTGGAGCCTCGTGTTGCACATTATTCATCATTCGCCAGCCAAGCGTTTTTGTTGAAACCATTGTTCCGCTGCGTCCATCAAACATTCGTGTCAGAGACAGAATAGGTTTTCGTAAACCTAGGATCAGATATACGCTTCCCAAATCTATCTCTCATACGGGGATGCTTGATAGTTGCTTAGTAAACTAACCCCAGCTCTGATATTCGCTTCGAAAACTGCAAACAACCGATTAAATCGGTGAACGGCTGCTCGGTGTTAACCGCACCATCATTTGGCTTCGACCAGCCTGAATCTAATTCCTCTCCAGGGATCCGGCGCTAACTTCTTTGTTGAGCTTCCAGAAACCTTATTTGTCCAGGAGCTTGTTCCTCTCCAAGGTTCCGACATCCACTTCCTTGTTGTTAACCATGGAGCACATCATCACCGTCATTGTCTTAATCGTTACTCTTAAAGCCGCTCTCGTCTCGCATCATATCTTGACTGGCATCAGAAGCGGTGACGAATCTTCGTTGATTCTGGTGGCTGATAACCTCAGCATGCGAATGACCGGAATTTCTTTCTTATCTCCTTCTGGTAACCTCAGAAAAGTAAGCTCTTGTAGCATATATCGCCATTTCTCGAATCCTTCAAGGCCATAGAAAAATCATACTGTAGGCTTAGATCAGTCCTCTGCGCTGACTGATCTTTCTGGACTGGCTTGTCTCGGCCCTGGCTGGTCCCTCTGACTCGTGGCCCTCTTCCTGGTGTTTTCTTCTGGCTGGTGGCTAGCCCCTCGACCTTGGCTGGTTCTTCTGCGCTGGCTGCTGGAGGACTTGCTAACCGCAAGTCTGATAAACTTGAGAGTACCCCTCTCACTAACACGTTCTCCAATTTTCCAGACGAATCTGGACCCATAACCATTTGAAATGAGCAATCCAACGTAGGTTTTAGTGGTGGAATAGAGTAAATCTTTATTTTTATTGTTTCGATTATATTCGTTTTACCATCTTTATGGCATTCGTGACTTTATATCATCGTAGCAGTTGGCGGACAGTTATCCTGGTACTTATCCGGTACAACTGTGTACGATGTTTACTCTTGGACTCGAACTCGCAGACATCGGCTCAGGAGGAGACTGACTCGCCAACTGAGCTATATCACAAGCCAATGGGGCAGACTAAAGGAGTCTTTATTCGTAATCATTCGTCTAGTCCTTAAATAACTACTTTCTACAAAAACGATAGCTATTTGCCACTATTACACACAAGGATTCCCTTACCAGGGAACTACTCATTTCCCAATGAGTAAAAGGAGATTACTACCCATTATTTTCACCCAACACTGCAGTGTATCTACTAACTACAGTTTGAGTTGGCTATGCTCCACGTGCATGCATCATGATGTCAACATTTGTAATGTAAACATCATCATTCCTGTCATCAGCAATCATCGCCACTATTGTTTCAATCGCGAATTGACTCATGGTATGCGGAACCAAAACAAACTGTTTAAGTTTCGCCGACGGATCAGTAAATTTCCTCTGCTGATTGGAATCCGGATTGCGTGCAACAGTTCCGAAAACTGTAAGTCTCAACAGTTTTCAAGTAATGTTTGTGAATCAGCAAAAATTTTGAGAAAATAACGAGATGTTTCCTATTTGATACTCAATTTATAGGATTTTAAACGAAGAAAACAGTTTTAAATTTTTTAAATATGCTTAAGACTCAGCTATTGATGATTATGTGTAGAAATATCATGTTCACCAAAACTACTCCGGTTATCAAAGTAACACTTGTTCACGGTATTTTATTTTCACTATTGTTGTTAATTTTAAAATATAAATAACCGCGGCAAACATAAATTTAGAAGAAATTTCTGAACGGGTTTATTGAGCAAATGTTTTGAATATTTCAAATTTTATCACGTAAACAGGGCACACGTTTTCTATTAATGTTCAATAACAATTACGTTAAAACTTCAACAAGCGTTAACAGCAATTTTTTTAAATGAACCCCCTTACGAAATTGCACCCTCTTCCAAGCTTTCGAGGGCAGCGAAATTTCCATCATACTTCCATATCGATGATTGACTGGCAGCCAGCATCAAAAGAGCGGCATGTTTTTGAAAGTTCAATTTTCTGCTCGTTTAGGCCCTATCATGCACCTGATAAATACGATCTAACGAATGTGGTGGGATGATTCAGCCTTTTTGTCCCCCCAAAATGTGTAGTTCCAATATGGTTGACGTAGTGATGGACGTTTGAATGTATTAACTGAAACAAACAAAGACCATGTTGTTCAGTAATTGGCTGAATCATTCGCATGAGAGGAAATCAATTCTCATAATGGCTGGAAATTCATATATTTTTCTGGTATGGCACACAGAACATAGAAATTTAATTACTGAAACGTATGCACCATTGGGTCAAGGGGTTCTGTGTCTTTTTTGAGTAATCAATTAGCTAGATGAATTCAACATCACCTATTTTCCTTTTATTTTAAAAAAGTTTGATATTCATGAAGTCGGGTGTGCCCATATTGACTTTTATAGTCGAATTTTTCAGAAAAATGATGATATGTATTCTTTTCACAAAAAGTTAATATTAGGATTTCACAAAATTTCAATATTTGGATCGAAAGCCGATCAAGAGAATGAATTTGTCGCATTAGTCTAGTTGAATAATTTCCTTACGACCCAACGAAAATGTCAGAATAATAAATGTTTTCCCTCGTAAAGATCCGCTTACGGGACTATCTTGTCCCAGCAGCACATGGGTTGTAAAACCGTGCAATATCGGCCATTCCCCCTTATCCTGGGCGACCATCATCGCCGGGGCAAAACGAGGCCAACAAAAAACAACAATATTGGCTCATGGTATCAAGGGAGGGTCCCGGCGATCAAACGATCAGCCGTCATCGACATGATGCGGCGGACAGAATCAGTGCAAATTTTGCTCCCATAATCCGGCAAAGACAAATGGAACCTTTATTGACACATCGGCCTAGAATCGTCGTCGTCGTCTGGCGAAAGTACATACACAAAACATCGGCCGGCGGCGGCATCATCGCGCACATTCCGGGAAAAACAATCATAAATCACAAAATACGTTTATGACAGGGCCATGGCAGCCCTTCCAGCCGATACATGAACCCATCATAAAAGTAGAAATCGGTCAAACATTACACCCACATCAAAAACAGCAGCATCCGAAAATAACATGGAAGTCAAATCAATGAACTTGTTGGGAAGGAGCAGGAGGAGCAATTGGATGGATCCGTCGCTCGCTGGGTTGAAGGAAGAAGGGAAAAAATAATCTGCTTGCGTGCCATTTGGGACGAAAACGTGCAAATCTCGTGTATGCCGAGCACATAAAATGCCCAAAAACCAGGAAAAAAGGACTAAAACTAATCCAAACTATTCTCATGGACCAACAAAAGAGAGGAGGTCCAAATGTTCCCTTGCACACACAGACACATGCACACATCTGCACAGCTTCGCGTGCAAATAGTGTGCACATGTTGGCATGGTAGGCATACATGCATACATATATACATACATACATACGTGCGAAGCAAACAATTTTCCGAAACGAGCAAAACTGAAGGCCGATCCTTTCACTAGCCAAGGGGTTTTCTATTTATCTTTGCTTGTCTAGGGACCCCAGATTAAAGAAATCTGAACGTTTCGCACAAGTTTAAAAAAGGAAAAGAATTTAAATGAGTTTTGTGGAGTCCGTTACTTAGTGGATAGCATCTCAATCCTCTGATCAATTATGAATAATAGCAAACATAGGGTCACATAGAATTTCGTCACTAGAGTCGGAAAATGTGCTTCAATAAGTTTTTGGTACAGACCCCGTTCGTTTTTTTTGCTACTACAAATAATCCATTGCATTTTCATTTCATGAAGTACACTTTACTAAGGTGGTACTTTTGTCATGGTAACTATGTTTACAGAGAAAATGCTTTACTAATACTTTTGCAACGTTTCTTTTACCTCTCTTTCCTCCACATTGATTTATATATATGTAATTTTTCGATAATATTTCACAAATTTTAGTGACATATCTTTTTTTTAATCATATTTAACACTTAATTGAGACTTTTTTCAGTTGTTTTAAATAGAGAATGAAAAATACTATTTTGTATTCTTGTGTTCGAGTTGTCGTACAAGGTTGTTCCATGGAAGGTGTATAAAAGGTCCTAGCAAATATCTAATTCAAGGTTCCGAAATCTCATGAGATTGAGATTTTTTTTAGTGAGATTTTCCCTTTTTAACTCTCTTGAACAATGAAACAAGTTTTCCAGTTCAGAAAAAGCTGAACATACCACAACTTTTTAATACACTATCAGCCATTACCTGATGAATGTGAAGGCCATACCTGATGAATGTGAAGGCCAATTATACATTTTTTAAACATTTTTATAGAGTACATACTAGATTGCCCCAAATTTGTATGCGAAATTTCAAGCTTGTGAAATGTTATGTGCTGGAGTCTTGAACTTATCCTAGGCCTAGTACGAGGTCTCATGCCAAATTTGGGCCAGATCGGATCACGGGAAAGGGTCGCTCAACGAGCCTAAAGCACAGACAAGCAGACAGGACACTCTATTTTCATTCTTCGCAAAATGATTTCTGAGCTAGGCAATGTCGCCACCAGGTAGCGCTGCTTCAATTTAAGAGAAATCAAAATTTCTCATCATGGTAGCCCTTGCGGTTTTGTTTGTTTACTTTGACAACCTGAAACCTAGTGAATTGCTTTTAAAAAGTGGATAGGAATTTTAAATTATTTTGTAACTTGCATGGCTATATCCGGTTATTGGAACTTCCGATGGTGCCTGGACAGTGATTCTACTTGGCGGAAAGCTAAGATCGATTATGGATTGCAGAAGCTGTTGAAAAGAAACAGTTGTTTTCTAGGAAAAATGCAGGTAGTATCTGAGTAGTATTTTAAACCGGAAAGTCTTGTCAGCTGCAAAATTCTTTCAGAAGACATGAATCCAGCCTGTGAATACAACATACCCAAGTTGATTCTTGGAGTACGACTATTGGAGGTTGACACGGCAATTTATTCGAATAAACATACATCGTGCAGTTTAACTTGGACTTAGAAGTATCCCAATGTGTCCTGCATGGAGCATAATTCAAAGTTTGTTTCTCTGTGCAAAGTGTACAGGATTCTCGAAGCATATCTGTTATAAATTTATGTGAATTTGTGTAAATGTTATAAATTTATGTGAGTATAATATATTACTAAATAAACGACGGAAAAAAATATTGGATGAAAATGTTCCAACTTTTTTGGGAGTCAATAAATCGTATAATAATCCTTAAATATTTGAATACTTGGCTATCTAAATAAAGGACTGGATCTAAATAAGAACGAACTAATGTATTGCAGTTTTGATCTCCGTTACAAATTTTCAACACGCTTCACTCCCGACGGATCAACGGGTATCACTGTGGCAGGAACACGGTAAAGGAAGTCACTATACTGGTACTGGATATCAGGTGATTTCAGGAAACCAAACTGGAATTCCAGAGTTGTTTTCGAAAATTCTTCATAAAAATGTAGAATTGTTTTCGAGCTATAAATCATCCTCATCTAAATCCAGCTGATAATAGTCGTCAAGAATTTGCTGGTATTCTACCCTTCAGAAAAGAATGGTTGTAAGCTCGCCGTTGTCTGGTTTGCAGCCATTAATCACTGGATGGTAGTTTATCGCTACTGTAATATTAAAAAATAGATTAAAACAAAATCATTTCACTTCATATAGATACAATAACAAGATACTGTTCTGAAAATGATGAAACGGTTGTTTACTCTTCAAATCAAAACGCCAAATTGTCAAAGGTAACCATGATCACTTCTATTATCGAAATTGATTGGTAGGCAATGTCGGCAATAGATGGCAGTGTAATCGCTTTGCGAAAAATTGACCGGATTTTCTTCAGAGTGTCCTGTCTGTTTCTCTGTGCCTAAAGTTTGTGTGGGATTTTGAGACATTTTGTTCCCGAGGAACATGAAAATCCAGTTTTTCATGAATAACTTTTGCCCTCTTCGGCCGATTTCTTTTGAAAACGGTTTTTCCTAAAGCCTAAACTATGACAAATATTTTATCCAAAGACTGCATTTCAATTCGGCTTATGATAAAAAAGTTATTAGACTTAAAAATAGGGTAACTTTTTCAGGGTGATATTCATCACTTTTAATGAGAGACACTGCTTCGAACATTTTGACGCAGTATTAACGGTGACGCAGTATTAACGGTAATATCACCCTGAAAAAAGTTACCCAATTTTTGAAGTCTTATAACTTTTTTGTCATAAATCAAATTGAAATGCAGTCTTCGGATGAAATATTTTTCATAGTTTAGGCTCCAAGAAAAGCCATTTTCTAAAGAAATCGGCCGAAGGGGACCAACGTTAATTGTGAAAAACTGGATTTTCATGTTCCTCCCGAACAAAGTGTCTCAAAATCCCATACAAACTTTAGACTCGTTGAGCGACCCCTTCCCGTGATCCGATCTGGCTAAATATTTAGTACCGCAAAGACCACCGCTAGGAATCACCCAAAATCAGCATTAAAGTTTTCAGGATCCACTACAAATTTAGTATCTTTGGTTTACCGAAAGTGTTTTGTCAATTTTGCAGGAAAAAGTTTCATGATTTTATTTAAAGCATTCGAGCTATGCTTTGCTTCTACTTGTAGCGGCAACCTAAAAAACGAAGTTGAAATTCTCAGGTAGCTATGTAAAGTTTTAATATAAATGAAGAAAATAGTTTCTTAACCTTCCAAACAAATAATTCAGTTAGGAAGCAGATTAATAGCTATTAAAATAAAAAAAAAATATTATACCAACGAAAAAACCATGTAGCTATGCAGAGTTTTAATATAAATGAATTTTCCCTTTCAAATGAAAGTGGCGGTTTGTAGCTTCTATCCTAACGGCTAAACCTTTTTATTTCAATTTAAAAAAGACATTTTAATGGTTTTTTTTCTGCATTTTAAAGATTTTATTTTTCAAGAGAACGAAAGCCGGCTTAGTTTGCGCCGCCTCAAAAATCTTTTTCAAATATTACCACGACTCGCGTGATGTTTGAAATTCCCTGTGGGAAGTTTCTGAAGTAGAAAACATGATCGTTGCACCAAAAAGTAGGATTTGATCTCTACCAGTCCGATAAATTCACTTATTCTATTAAGAGCGCTTCTAGAAGATTTATAGAATCCTAAATAGAAAAAAGAATATGACGGAAATAATAATGCGCCATAGAATATTAAGATAAATCAAATATTTGTGTACTACCATTTGGAGTAATTGTAAAATCGCTTCTTTTGTTAAACTGCCTTACTACTAATTTCTTGATTATGATTTCATGAGCTTCTTAGACAGTTGCATCAGAAATGAATTATTCTTTAAAAATCGTAACTGGATTTTTTTTTAAAACGATTTTATGTACGTTTAAAATGCACTTTGAAAAAAATTGTGACATCCTTCGAAAAAAACATTGTTTAATTTTAGTAAAATGACTAGTTTAGACTGTAAATTGATCATTTACAGCCTAGTAGATCACTTTGAAGTGGTCTTTGTGAAATCAGAAATATTAAGATTTGTTTCAAAAATTCGTTTTCTCTACGGTTGTTCCGGATCTTTTACAATCTCTAAGCTACTGTTCCTGTGAAAAATTCTGCAGAAAAATGCACCACCAATGAGTAGTTTGGAAATGAGAAGGGATGTCGAGGACTAAGGACGTTTAAAAAAAGATCGTTTTAAAAGAGAATTGAAAGAAATTGAAACAAAGGACAGCTTATCACGGACATCACGGCTTCTATCATTAAATTTTTCATTTAGTTGATATAAAAAAGTAGGTTTTAGTTCTGAATGTATAGATGCATATTTTTTAGAATACATGATCATTAGAGTGCCCCAAATGACCCGACTTTTGAAAAAGTTATACGCTGCAGGCTAAAATTGATCCTTGGCCTAGTACAAGATCTCATGCCAAATTTGGGCCAGAACGGATCACGTTTAGGGGTCGCTCAACGAGCCTGAAGTTTGTATGGGATTTTGAGACATTTTGTTCGAGAGAAACATGAAAAACCAGTTTTTCATCAATAACTTTGGTTCCCATCGGCCGATTTCTTTCAAAAACGGGTTTTCTTAAAGCCTAAATTATGACAAATATTTCATGCGAAGACTGCGTTTCGATAAAAGTTAAGATAAAAAAGTTATAAGGCTTCAAAAATGAGCTAACTTTTTTAACGATGGTATTCAGCACTGTTAATGAGGCGTCAATATGTTCGACCGCCTCGACTCATTAACAGTGATGAATACCATCCTTAAAAAAGTTAACCCATTTTTGAAGCCTTATAACTTTCTTATCTTAACTCTAATTGAAATGCAGTCTTCAGATGAAATATTTTTCATAATTTAGGCTTTAAGAAAACCCGTTTTTGAAAGAAATCGGCCGACGGGAACCAAAGTTATTGATGAAAAACTGGTTTTTCATGTTTCTCCCGAACAAAATGTCTCAAAATCCCATACAAACTTCAGGGTCGTTGAGCGACCCCTAAACGTGATCCGATCTGGCCCAAATTTGGCATGAGATCTTGTACTAGGCCTAGGATCAATTTTAACCTGCAGCGCATAACATTTCACAGGTTTTGAATTTCCCATACAAATTTGGGGCAGTCTAATGATCATCATTAATTTTCCAAATTAAGATATCCCACCCTCGTATACAACATGCTCTGAAGAAGAGACCTCATGAGATTTGATGACTGCGTGAATACAGTTCAACATATGTTACTCTTTTGTGTGTTAACAGCCGAGAAAATACAAAAAAAAAGTTAAAAAACCTGAGTTTTGATCGTTTCTTTTTGTTAAGATCTCATCCCTTAAGAGTTAAATCAAATATCGATTTTTCATTTAATGCATTCTATGTTTAGCTAACCAAGCACATTTTGTCGATTCCAAACAGCTAGAAAATCGATTTGAAATATTGCTTTTAATCCCATATTATGTTTTTGCTTTTAGTCTTAAAAAAAATATATTTTTTTTTATTTAAGTTGTCTTGTCTATGAAAGTATGTTATAAATTGTTTAGTACCAAAGCGCCTTTTTTGCAATTAATAATATAAAACTTAAGTGTTGTAGTGTTATAAGGTAGTGTATTGTGTACATAGACACTTTTTTTTAAACATATGTCCTACAAGCTTTAAAACATTCGAAATTAAATAGTTTCTATAAACTCCAATCATTAAAGCGCTTTCGTAATGTTTTGTTAATATCGAAGCGTATAGAGTCGTTCACCATGGCGTGCCGCTAGTGAGAAAAGCTAATCACATTACATGAAACATTAAAATTTTCCATAGATTCGTTACAAATAAAATTGTCGTCGAAAAATAGTAGGGGAAAAAGTGGGGAATATAGCTGAAGATTTCTCTAATGGAATTCTGGATTTGTAATTTTTTTTTCTAGATGTGATGTTCAGCGAATTTTGTTTGACATCGAAAGCTTTGAGCGTCACAATGAAATTCATTGTGCTGCTGAATTGATACTCTTCACGGTGAATATCAATTTTAAATGATTATCTGAAAACTTGCAACTCTGGTCTTTACCTTAAAACTCTGGAAAATTTTCTATATCTTCTCGGTGAGTAGTTTAACATTATAAATGTAGCAGTTTTTAAAAGCTAGATTTTGAAATAAAATCATTAATTTGGCTCAAATTTGCATCAATAAATTTTATTTGAGAATATTTTATCGCTTACTATTTTTTTAAAAATTTGATTTATTTTCATATAAGTTTAATATTTTTGAATTTGTGCAAAAGATTTTGGAAGTACGTCCTCGGTGGTCCAGTGGTTAGCGTGGTAAGACGGTAATCGCTGATCCACTGATGGCATGGGTTCGATTCCCATCTCGGTACTGGGTGTTGAATGTTAATCTTAAGTTGTCCACGTCATTTATTCAGTCTGTAAAGCCTAAATCGGCTAAGACAGTGTATGTCTTTTAAGAACGGGCTTGTTTGATTGAAGCATAAGCTTTGATAAAGCTTTTTTGAAGAAACTCTAGGCTCTCCTACAAAAAATTATTTTATTCTCAAATGAAATAAGTTTGATCTACCAGACTCTTAAAAAAAAATTGAGAATAATAATCATGGATGAAAGCGTATTCCATATTTTGTTATTTAAGGTTTCATTATCAAAATCCAGCTCACCTTCAAGATTAAGGACCAATTTTCTAAAGTTTCAGTTTATAGGTAAAAATCAGTCACCAAGACCTCCCTCCCCATTACACTATGGGGCAGTTCCCAACAATGCGGCGGCAAAAAGTACTATTTGGTAAATTTGACTCCTTTGTAAATTTTGATAATTTTAGATATTTTCATACAAAATCTGTTTAGAAACAACTTTTATGGTAGGATGTATGGCGTTATTCTCGACCCTACTTTTTTTTCTTTTTAAAGCCGTTTATTGGAATAATTGATTGAATTGAATAAATGATAAATATTATCAAAACATTTCATGAAACTCAAGAGAAAATGTGTGAAATGATTGATTTATCATGAAAAAAGAATTTTTCGATAAATCAGCAACAACTTTGTTGAATTTATACTCGTTACTGGGTAAAAATTACCTACTTACATGATATTTCCAGGTTTATTTGACTATAACTCCAAAAATGGTGCTTTAGGGTGCCGGAAACTCTTTCACTATATTTTGAAAACCTAAAAGTAGATCTTTTAAAGTAAAAAGAGTATGAGTCAATGCGGGGTTTTTTTTGACAAGTTTTTAATGTTTTTGATTTTAGAAAAATATGTTTATTAACTCCTTTTCATCACAAATCAACTTGGTGTGTAAAAATTTGGAACGGATCAATTGCTTTTAATATAAGCTTTCATATGGTGTACTTGAAATTCGAGAAAAAAAAATGTTTTCATAGAAATATATGAAATTTTTTTTTCTCCGTCATGTAAAATTTCTCAATTTCTTAAAGTCTGATGTCTGTGATGCGTTCAGTATCCAAGATGATGAGTTGAAAAACTGGAGATATCTTAGTCAAATATTAAGTTATTAACAAATAAAAATAAAAAAGCGATCCGATAAAGTTCAGTTTTTGACTTTTTGCTGCCTCAAACCCCATAATGCGTTAGTCGGTTCTTCCTACCACCCTGATTTTTGTAACTTTGTTTAACCCTCATCCGCATTAGATTTCATTACCCTAATTAGCACTAGGAGTGTCAATTTGACACCACAAGCTCAAATCGTTATAACTTTTGGCGTGTTAAACCGATTTAAACAAAACTTACATCAAAAGAAACCTTGTAATGTCAGTAAAATATGTTAAGAACATTTTATACAGCTAAAGTTACAAATTTTCTCGTTATTCAGCATGAAAGAAAAAAAATCCGAATAAACATGCCTCAAGAAAACTGCTGTAGTTCATATATTACACGTCCAAAAAAATATTTGCCTTATGCATATGAAAGCTGAAGTTAATGCCTACATTATGAAGACAAGAGATATTTTTTTAATTTTTTTTTAATGAAATGGTCACAAAAAGTTCAAAAAAGTGGTCTAAAACACCTACATACATTTCATTCGATTGCTAGTAAATACTGTTTGCGCGATGGTAGAGTTTTAGAAAAAATATGACAACAAATTTTATTAAAATTCTAACATTTTGCTGTCTTTAGATTTTTGATGCAACAAAAATTGAAATTACTGGAATTTTTCAAAGTTGACTACTTTGCACAATTTTTTTACAAATTGAAATTTCATCTCTTTTTGTGGTCCACTGTCAGGTTGTACCCGGATTTTCAGTGCTTTCACTTTGTTTGGACCAATCAAAACTATATTCATTGAAAAGGGAATTAATCTACATTCTAGTGAGGTGCAAAAAATCACGCTGTGAGATTTCACAAAAATATGAAAATTATAAACGTAAAATCATTCCTCAATTTCTAGAACTACAAGCAGCGCGTCCAGCAAAACGTGTTTGTTTGCTCTCCGAGTAGGTACGGTGGGTGGTGATTTGGGCAGAGAGCGAAGCCGACAGACGAAATAACGATGCGTGTCGTGCATTTCTTCGTCTGTCGGCTTCGCGCTCTGCCCAAATCCCCACCCCCTTCTCGGAGAGCAAACAAACACGTTTTGCTGGACGCGCTGCTTGTAGTTCTAGAAATTCAGGAATGATTTTACGTTTATAATTTTCATATTTTTGTGAAATCTCACAGCGTGATTTGTTGCACCTCACTAGAATGTAGATTAATTCCCTTTTCAATGGATATAGTTTTTATTGGTCCAAACAAAGTGAAAGCACTGAAAATCCGGGTACAACCTGACAGTGGACCACAAAAAGAGATGAAATTTCAATTTGTAAAAAAATTGTGCAAAGTAGTCAACTTTGAAAAATTCCAGTAATTTCAATTTTTGTTGCATCAAAAATCTAAAGACAGCAAAATGTTAGAATTTTAATAAAATTTGTTGTCATATTTTTTCTAAAACTCTACCATCGCTCAAACAGTATTTACTAGCAATCGAATGAAAAGTAGGTTTTTTAGATCACTTTTTTGAACTTTTTGTGACCATTTCATTAAAAAAAATTTAAAAAAATATTTCTTGTCTTCATGATGTAGGCATTAACTTCAGCTTTCATATGCATAAGGCAAATATTTTTTTGGACGTGTAACATATGAACTACAGCAGTTTTCGTGAGTCATGTTTTTTAGGATTTTTATTTTTATTTCATGCTGAATAACGAAAAAACTTGTAACTTTAGCTGTATATAATGTTCTAAACATATTTTACTGGCATTACAAGGTTTCTATTGATATAAGTGATTTATATGAAGTTCATAATAATTCAAACGACTTAAATAGATTTTACTTTTATGGTGTCAAAATGACACCCAAAGTCGGAAAAGGGAGTTTTTTGTTGTCCAGGCTTCCAGGGTTCGTCCATAAAAAAAGTAAAGATGCAATATTGAAGAGTTTTTGAATTAATCCAGGGTCCCCGAAGAAATTTTTGTATTTTGAAGCTTCTGAAAAAAGTTACAAGCCTTCAAACTTGTAATGGTGTCAAAATGACACCCTAATGCGGATGAGGGTTAAGTTCACAATGGCCATTTAGGGTGCTTTTGGGCTCATGATATTCACGAATAAATTCAGAATCTTTGAAAGTTTGCCCCATTATAAAGAAGAACCCCCCCCCCTCCCCCCCCTATTCAACGCACTACTCAGGAAAATATTGACCGGGTGTCGAGAGCAACTTTTGTTATGTAGATTTGCAAACAAAAAAGCGAACAATTTTTAAAAAATTTTACCCATTATTATTTCTAAAAATCTTAAAAATTTTCATTTTCATATGTGTGCAAATATTTACAAAAATAAAGGATTACTCCTATTATATTGACGACAACTATTATTTAGCCGCCGACCGTGGCCTAGAGGATAGCGTTCAAGTCTTCTAAGCCAGAGGTCATGAGATCAAGTCTTGGTCACGGCGAACAAAGTACTCTTTCTGTGGGTTGGTGGTGTTAGCATTAATAAGATGCTAGCTATTATATATCCTTGAAAGATGTACGCTTAGTCTTAAGTAGAATTTAGATCTCTTCAAAGAAACATGAAGTTTCACTGAGATCCTATGTGTATGTGTTCGTTTTTTAACTATTTAAAACTACAAATTTTATCAACAAGGTATAAAGTTCCAAGAAAATTTTAAAATCATCAATAAGATTATTCTGTTAAAACAAATGGCAACTGTTTCGAAGGTGTATTATCAATGATCAATTTTTCTTGAAGACAGAGTACAGTTCTTTGAATTAGATCATTTTCTAAATTTATCCGGAAGCCTTTTTTTTGGAAGAATTCTGATAACCCTATATGCCAGTTCATTGTGGATTCTCGATCGGATAAAAAATATTTCCCATATTTCAGTTCAAATTCTCTGCAGGTTGAAAACCGTCTTCAGGCGCTTTTCACATCTGTCTGTGTTTTCGTCCTTCCTCCTTCCGTTTGTTAGGCTGCTGACCATTGTCGATATCCCACACACGTTCGCACTCCTCTTTGGCTCCAGTCGACAATTTTTCCGAAGTTGTTTTTTCCATTCCCACCTCCCCTCGCTCGGATAGCATCCCCTCCACTCCGGTGGGGCACATTTTTCATATGGCGACATGTTGGCCCACCAGAAGGACGACCGACCGAGACCAGATTCGCTGACGGACCCGAAAACCGGAACGTGAACTGGAATGGCGTTGACCTATTCCCATAAATCTTTGCGGCCCTTTTTCCGAACAAGTCTCTCGTGTATGTAGGACTGTGCAGTTGCTCCCGGGGTTTTTCGGTTTCCGTTCGAAAGCTGCCGATGGGCGGTTTTTGCTTTGGAGTTGTTTTTCCCTTCCTCACACCCAGAGAGGGGTCCCATTTTATAAGCATGGTGCTGGAAAAAGCATCAGGTGAGGAAGAGCTGGCGGTCTTAATTATACCATTCCCTTCGAATTAAAACTGTTGAGCCGAGTAAAAACAAACCCTAAATCATTTTTATGTGATGGCTTTAGCTTATCTTGTTTATTCTTTAAAGCTCGAATTAATCCAGATCACAATGATATTGTAAGTTCAAAAAGTTGGCGAACATTTTTATTTCCAACCAAATCATGATTGAAAATGATTCAGATTATCTCATTTAAAAAAAAAATCAATTTTTCCATACCAATTGGGAAATTTCGAAAAAAAATCAATAAGGCTGGAACAAATATCAATTTCTTCTTTTGTCCCCCCCCCCTTCGAAATTTTCAAAAACCCGAAGGGGGAAATAAATAAAGTTTGAAGTATTTAATGTAAATTTCGAAACAAAAAGCGCGAATCGGGTTATTTTTCGGAAATTTTTTCGTAACATTTATGTCGAAGGAATAAGGTAAGGTCCCGATATGTTTTACATGATGGGTGGTCAAGATTCTTATAAAAATTGATTTGGAACTGGCATGCAGTAGAAAATGTTCTTCTAAGGATATTTACTATTTATTTTTAAACAGCTGTTTTATTCACCTACGAGTGTGATTAATAAGGACTGTCGCACTAGGGGGCATCTCTATGTAAACTGGTGACCATAAATATATCTCCGCCAGTTGAAGTCCTAGGGGGTAACTGTCTTGGGCAAAGTTGTTCAGAACGTCGAATAATATCATTTGACAACATCAGGTTAGGGGCCATCCATATACCACGTGTAGATTAAGATGCTTGACAATTTTTCATGGTCCATGGCCATACACATTTTGAGAATTCATATGGATGATCATCCAAGGAGGAAAAAAGAAGTCTCAAATAGCTCAAAACTTGTTGACGTGGTATATGGATTGCCCGTTAGTTCTAGATCTCATCACATATAGTAGTATATCGTTATAAATTTAAGTGCTATAGAGTCTGTGTCTTCGGCAGAAGCGCTGATGTGGTCAAGTGGATAGGCTGGCGCGAGTCTGGTAACTCAGGCGTACTGGGTTCGATATCGGCAAGAAAAACTTTTGGGTTCGAATCCCATAAGTTGCCTACAGATAAGATGTGTTTCATTGTATAAACCATACCATAAGCGTGTTTGCCTGCCTGAGAAGTCGACTGCTACGACTGCACCGTACGAGTGTACGATTTAAACTGATTTCGCATGTACGCATTCGCATTCGTTGCCTCTAGGTATCTCGATTCTCGGCAGGACAAACCGAATGAGAATATTTGCGTTCTTGGAGTGTAGCCGAAATTAACCGTTTTATTCTAAGTTCGGTGACTCAATTTTTTGCATGCTCTGTCAATTTCTGAGAGGACGCGTTTACTGGGGAACCATCGTCCGTGGAAGCCTGAGTAATTCAAAGGCCAAGCCACACAGACATAGGCTGGACCTTGCTACCGATGGGGGAACCATACATACATACATATAGAGTCTGTGTCTTCGGCAGGTTGTTCAGAATGCCGAACACTATAATTCAACACAACTAGACTAGGGGCTATTTATTTACTACGTATGCGTATACATGCCCCCCCCTCCTAGCCAAGATCTGACCCCCCACTACCCCCATTTTTTTTTAAATATGTTGTATAAGAGTATTATTTTACTAATTAGATATTTTGATGAAGAATTATTTGTCTATATAATCTCCCCCCCTTGCCCCACACAAACTTACCTGACCCTCCCCTTCTTTAAATATTTTTTTCCGTACAAATAAATCATTCAAGCTAATCGAAAGGTTTTTTATAAATACGTTTCCATTATTTTTACTTAACACATATGTATAGCAACATCCTTAACAAAGTTGATAATTTGTCTCTGCATGGACTATTTGAGATTCTTTTGGATCAAACAGTAACACTATACTTCTATGCTCCATATTATCACAAACAATTCTTTTCAGATTTTTTTCGACTAAATATCTACTGCACAATAGTTTTTAGGAAAATAAATATACTTGAGTTTAGTTGGTAAAAAAAAAGAAAGTGGTCTTTCTTTTTCCATTTGTAAATATGTATTGAAAATAAAAAAAAAGTATTTTTAAACTGCGACCCAGAGATGGGTCTTGACTCAAACATTCAGTCAGCGAAACTTTTTTTTTGTAGAGAAATGAATCCAACTGTGTTAGATGAAACTTCAGGAACTAGATATGAGAAAATCGATGTTGAAAAACATGAGAAAAAAAATTCGCCTTGTCTCCCGGTAGGACTTGAGACCACATCTTGCGCCTCTCCGGGGCCCATGTATGTACATTCTACTACAGGAGACCAACCTGGCGTATGAATATTATACTGGTTGAGTGTCGATGTCTTTCGGAATGAAGGGAATAGTTCTCCCATGTGATCATAATCATTTTTCTTGGTCTATTTCTATTCCCATCATTTCATCTTACGGTTGTTGGAATCAAGTTTTTGGACATTTTTAAGCACGGTAAGATTTGCATTGCCTTCTCATATCCTGCACGGGTTGTCAGTTATGATGAGAGGCGCAAGATGTGGGTTCAAGTCCTACCGGGAGACAAGGTGAATTTTTTTCGCATGTTTTTCAACATCGATTTTCTCTTATTTAGTCCCTGAAGTTTCATCTAACACAGTTGGATTCATTTCTCTACAAAAAAAAAAAATAAAAAAAGGTTATCGTGAAAACATTGAAAACTTTTTAGTCTAGTATGGTACATAAAGTTTCTATATGGAATAACAGTTTTCGGTCTGTTTTTTTCACATTTTAAACAAGAATAATAATTAAGTGTGTAACATTTTTAAGACTAAATTTCACAATTAATAGTATCGATTTTTTTGGTTTATGGTAGCATAATCGATAATCATAACTGACAAAAAAATTAACAAAAAAATAAATACATTTTTTCGGCTTTGTGCCAAAATGACGCTCATTCGTAGCAGCTGGATTCTCGCTCCGCAGATAGTATAGACCCCAAACTAAACTGTGGTGGTGGTCTCTAGAGACTATTCGGCTCTGCTCGTTAGATATAGACCAACTTAGGCAAAAAATCCTTTTTTTTTTCAATAATAACCCATTTTTTGCTTAATTAAATTAACCTTGTAACCTTAAAATCAAACCCATATTAAAGTTCAGAAAATTACCTTTCCAACGGTGCATCTATGAAAGTTGTGACAAAACCTCATGTTTTATTTCTTGGATAAAAATTATTATATTTATATTTTTGGAAACGAGTTTGATGGTCCATCTCAAATCTATCAAAGATTTTGAAAAAATCGATTTTTTGAGTAACTTACTTAGTAGGAAGAATTAGGGTAAAAAATTTCTGAAAAATGTGGAAATAATAAGAGAGATCTTTATCGCTCTGTAGAAAACAAACTGTTCAAGAGAATTTTTTTCCAAATACAATTTTTTATTTTTTTTATTTTAACAATTTTTATGAGCTTTGAGCATATTAAATTTTCAAAATACATACATTGTCCTAGTTATAGCAAAAATAATTTGACATTTTGAAATTACAGATTTTCACCAATTTCAAACATAATAAAGTAAGTCTTTCAGCAAAATTCCTCGTCGAGTTTCATATTAAAATAAAAAACTAAGTTTCAATTTTATGGTTAAGAAAAGTTGTTGCTAAAACTTGCAAATGAAGAAGTTATTCACCTTTTTGTGAGGCATGTTTTTTGTGTTTATCATGAAATTTTAGATTTTTCTCAGTAACTCGTTCTTGGAATGAAAACTTACTGTTTAGTGTAGGTTCTTTAAAAAAAACAATAAGCTTAAATAAAACTCTTAATTTTTAACTTGAATTACTCAGAAAATCAATTTCCTTACATAACTGAATTCATTTTAAGCGTAAATATTTCATATTATTCTGGAGCAAATGTGAACATTTCTATTTTTTTCTAAACTATTTCTAGGCAATATAAAATAACGAGGCTGGGTCATTCGGCCGAAAGTCATGAGGCCGAAAGCCTTTCGGCCGAAGGTCGTTCGGCCGATGGACGTTAGGCCGAACGGGCTATCTGGCCGAACAGGCCACTAGGCCGAATGGGTTATTCGGCCGACGGTTATCCAGCCAAATGCTGTTAGGCTGAAAGGACGCAAGGCCGAAAGGAAGTTCGGCCGAATGGTCACTAGGCCGAAAAGTCATTTGGCCGAATGGTCATGAGGCCGAATGGTCGTAAGACCGAGCGGTCACTAGGCCGAATGGACGATAGACCGAATGGTCATTAGGCTGAATGGTCATTAAGCCGAATGGTCGTTAGGCCGAATGGTCATTCTGCCGAATGGTTACTAGGCCGAATGGTCATTAGGCCGAATGGTCATTAGGCCGAATGCTTATTAGGTCGAAGGTTTATAAGGCCGAAAGGTCGTAAGGGCGAATGGATGCTAGGCCGAAAGGTAGTTAGGCCGAATAGTCGTAAGGCCGAATGGCCGAATAGTTGTAAGGCCGAATGTCCGTAAAGCCGAATGGATGCTAGAAGGTCGTTAGGCCGAATAGCAACTAAGCCGAACGGTTGTTAGGCTGAATGGTCGTTGGGCCGAATTTATACTAGGCTTGGGTTACCATATCCTCCAACGCCAAAAAGAGTACATTGAGAACAAAATTTCAAATTTGTTAAGACAAACGCCATTTATTCAAAAACCACGATGTTTTAGGTTATTCAAATACCGCCAATTTGTTGCAAGATGTGTGATTTTAATGTCAACGCTTTGAATTTTAAGTTGGATTATTCATAGTTTTCGATTTTATGCTGAGAAAGCACACTAAAGTTGAAAAAAAACTGCATTTTAAAAAGATTTTTTTTATAGAGGCGTATTTGTTTCATTCTACAAAAATATTGTTGCCAATTCGTGCGCTTTTGGTTTGTGCACTTTGCTTTTAAGCAAGTTGTTGTTAATTGTTATGCATATTGTCTACTGTCCGGGAATTCATTGCATTCTCAAAGGTGCAAATTTTGAACAAAGATACCGATTGAAATAGTGAATGTACTCGTGATTCCTTCCACTGGTATCCATCCATTGAAACATTCAATAATAGATGCAAAACTGAAGTGTTGTGCAACGAATGCCTTAATGATAGATCTTTTGTATTTATAAGTGTACAATCTTCATGTATAGAAAGAAATAAGTTATTTTAAAATTTTAGAAAATTTTATTTAATTTCTTTAACTTAAAAAAGAGTTCATTTCGTAAAATTTCACAAAAAGAAGAGTACGCTCATTTCTCGATCAAAAAAGAGTGCATGTACTCTTAAAAGAGTACGTATGGTACCTCTATACTAGGCCTATAAGACATATTAAAGCTTTCTTGCATGTTTGGTCGATCAGTAGCTAGGCCGAATAGTCATCAGGCCGAATGATCATCTGGCAGAATGGAAGCAAGGCCGGATTCGACCATTCGGCTTTGCGACCACGGCCTATCGTCTATTCGGCTTTATGACCATTCGGTCTAATAACCATTCGGCCTTGTGATCATTCGGCCTAATGAACATTCGGCCTATCGTCCATTCGGCTTAACATCCATTCGGCCTAATGACCATTCGGCCTCATGACCATTCGGCCTAGTATGCAGACAAGTGTAAAAGATTTCTTATTGACCTAGCAACCATTCATGACCATCATTCAGCCTTATGACCATTCGCCCTTACGACCATTCAGCCTTACGACCATTCGGCCTTACGACCATTCAGCCTAGTGACCATTCAGCCTAGTGACCATTCGGCCTTACGACCATTCGGCCTCATGACCAGTCGGTCCAATGACCAGTCGGCCAAATGACCATTCGGCCAAATGACCATTCGGCCAAATGACCATTCGGCCAAATGACCATTCGGCCAAATGACCATTCGGCCAAATGACCATTCGGCCTAATGACCATTCGGCCTAATGACAATTCGGCCTAATGGCCATTCGGCCTATCGTCCATTCGGCCTGATGTCTATTCGGCTTAATGACCATTCGGCCAAATAATATTCGGCCAAATAACCTTCGGCCTAATGTCCCATTCGGCCTATTGTCCTATTCGGCCGAACATCCGTCGGCCTTTTAACCCATTCGGCCTAGCGACCTTCGGCCTAACATATTTCGGTCTATCGGCCTTCGGCCGAATGTCCGGCCCCTTCAATAACATACATTAAATTGCAACCAGGTTTATGAACAGCTTCACTGTTCATCAGTAACCATATTTAAGTATTTTTCTTATTTTTGAACTTGTACTTTTTTGCACAAATTGAGATAAACTTTTTTAAAGGCTCAGTGAGCGGAAGAGTTAGCCATATACATTTGCATTCAAAAAATAATGAAATCGCGTAAAGCTGCGAACCCATTTCCAACTTTGACAAGTTGCCATTTCTTTCTCGGTTGATATTTTTTTATGAAAATTTCACACAATCTAGTTCAACTAATGCTCTAAAAAATTTGAAGTCCTTACAATGACTGAAAACAGAGATACAGCTATTCCCGTAAAAAAAGGGAAAATTTAGAATTGCTTCACTAAATTTGCTGTATCTTTGAAAATTTTCATTGAAAAATCTTGAAATTTGAAAAAATGATGTAAAAATGTTTGATTTAATACCAGGCCAAGTTTCGTCAAAATTGATGAACGTGATAAAAAATGGTGCCGAGTAGAAAATGAGGTTCATTATCGACCAGCATACGATTTCATTAATTTTTTACGTATGTTTGTATGGATAACACCCTAATCCATGTGTTCTTGATATTTTGTTTCACAAAATCAAAATTTATCACAAAGAATATACATATTGCCATACAAAATTGAAACGCGTTGCGCTAAATCAAGAATCAGCTAAATCATCTCAAATTTTACACTGATGCTTGGTGACCCAAAAGGCGTTGAAAAAACATATGGCAGCAAAAAGTCATTTTTGCAGCGGGCCAATAACTACTCTAGGGTCGATTTTTAATTTTCCATATACTGAAAATAGTTTCGATACCAAGAATTTAGATACATATATTAACTTATATAAACTTGATTTTTATGCGGAAAATATTGGAAAAGCAAAGTTACAAAAGCCAGAAAACGGTTAAATTTCATCTATTTTTAAAGCCTAATTTTTCTTTGAAACTGAATAACAGCTAATAAAAAGTCGTAGCAGAAATTGTTTATTGTATTTTGATAACAATATAACAAAGAAATAAAATAAGTTAAATTAAGTATGGGAGAGTGGGGAATCATGGGCCACTTTTTTTCGTTGTTCCATAACTTCTATATTATAAAAGATAAAATAAAAGTAAAAAATGGTATGGTTTTCTACATTTTCAAGGTATCATAAGATATTTTTTTTAATTTTTTATAAGTTATTTTCCCCAAATTTTGAATGTTTTGAAAAAAGCAATATTTTTTGGATTTTGAAAAATGGTGGGGAATCGTGGGCCTCTAAATCTAAATTTACCAAATAACATGCAAAGTTTATGAGTTGACCCAAAACTGTGATTTCATAATTCCTTTTGTTATTATGAAGCAATTTCAGATGATGAAATAAAAAAGAGAGCTATGTATGATCGAATAGATTCCAAAACCTGGCTCGCGAACGTTTTGGCAAAATTTCTTATATAGGATAGACAAAATATTTTTCATAACTCTTCATCTGGCATAAGAAAACTTTACAGATAGGAAAAACGTATTTTAAGTTCTGAATGTGTTTAAAATCATAAAAATATAGGTGGTTCAAGATGTGTGGCCCACGATTCCCCACAAGCTATGATTTGCGAATTGGATGCGTTTGTGTGACTTATTGATGTTTCATCAAAAATTCCTTTTCCACGTGAAAGATCATGACAAAACTAAGATCATAAGCGTATGAGCATATTTTGTTATGAACTTTAGGTTCCTCATCGATGCAATTAGCGGGTATTTTGTTTAATTATGTAAGAGAATTTTTCTAACATTTTTTAGCATGATAAATAAAAGAAAAATATGATGCGTATTTAAGTCAAAAACATATAGAAATATATGCTCACGCAAAGCGACGACGGTGACAGTTGGTTTGAGATTTTTATCTCAACACACATTTGAGATATTAAAAGTGGCCCACGTTTCCCCATGGCCCACGATACCCCACTCTCCCCTATATTAAAATAAATAAATGAATAAAAACTATTTGATATCATTTCAAAACAGATAAATTGAAAAAAAAAAAATCAATGATTCTCATATTTTATTACTGATTAAAGTTACCCATCTTCATGACAAAGATATTTTGTTTATAGTGTTGTCAAAAGCATGTTTGGTTATAAGGATTAGTTTTTTTTTATTCAATTAACATATTTAACTCAAATCTGAATTTATTCCGAATTTTTAAATATTCCCTGAAGCTCGTAAATCCCTGCAAATTTTGAATTTGTTGAGATTGAAAAATAATTCATAATTTATTCTTAAGAAATATGAAATTTGATGAGTTTTGGGTAAATTAAGGCGTAAAGTTCAATGAAAAAGCTTGATTTTTTACACAAAACTCAAAGATTAAAATTGTTGGAATCACCCAATGAACTATTCTCGCGAATTAAGATGAGCGTTAGATTGAGCGTTTTCTATTTAGAGAATTTAGAGAATTTTCAAACATGTTTTTTTTTTCATTTTGAAGTTATTGTAATCAAGTTAAGGTGAATTTTACCGACATATGTTTTCAATTCTATGCCTTTCAAAAATGAATTCTAATATTTGGCTAGAATATCATCAATCAAACGATTAAAGGGTGATACGGTCAAAATTTGGTCGAGGGGAAAACGTTGAAATCGTTTATTTAAAAAATCAAATTGAAGTTCTTTTTAAGTTTAATTAGTATAAAATTCAGGAAAAATATTCAGTTAGGCTTCCGCTTTTCCAAATCCGATTTGCCGGGCCTTACGCTTAACCCCTGCCATCAGATTTTGTACAGCCACCTTGTCCACCTTCTTCGCCGCAGAAAGCCAGTTTGCCTTGAACTGCTGCTCGTTCTTAGCAGTTTTTTTGGTCTTCTTTAGGTTTTGCTTGACAATAGCCCAGTATTTCTCAATTGGGTGGAGCTCTGGCGTGTTGGGATAGTTCTTGTCCTTGGGAACCACCTGCACGTTTTTGGCGGCATACCACTCCATGGCCTTTTTACCGTGATGGCAAGATGCCAAATCCGGCCAAAACAGTACGGAACAACCGTGTTTCTTCAGGAAAGGCAGCAGACGTTTATTCAAACACTCATTCACGTAAATTTCTTGGTTGACAGTCCCGGAAGCTATGAAAATGCTGCTTTTCATGCCACAGGTACAGATGGCTTGCCAAACCAGGGGTGAAATTATGAATCCTATTCGATTCGAGATACTCGTTTCGAGTTTCAGTTTTAATCGAATTAGAATCGTTTTACTACCTTTCCCCTTCCTTTTGCCGTATAAAACTCCTGTCCCGGAAGCTGCTTGTAGTCGGCTTTGACGTAGGTTTCGTCGTCCATTACCACGCAGTAAAACTTCGTCAGCATCGTCGTGTTCAGCCTCCGGGATCGCGCTTTGGCCGTCATTACTTTCTTGTAAGTCGATAGTCCGGCTCGTTTTTTGTCTCGATGCACGGTTGTAGACGATACACCCAGCTTATTTGCGGCATCTCGGAGAGAGAGGTTAGGGTTTCGCTTGAAACTACCGGCAACTCTCTTTGTCGTCTAAACGGCTTCCGGTTTTCAATTTCCTCCCGATCCAGACTTCTTGGCTGTTGCAAACGTTCCTCATACACTTTAATTACATTTGTAACGGTTGATTTGGCAAATTTTAAAGGTTTTTTAAATGCAAAATTGAAATAAATACGTCAAGTTGATATTGACTAAATTTTGATCGTATCACCCTTTAGATAGCTTTCATCATCGTGAACATTTTACCCGAAGACATCAAACCTCTATAAGCCGATTTAAAAAAGTTACGAGGTTTTATCCAGAACAAAGCCTGTTTTGCCCCACTGTGCGGTGTATTAAATTCAAAATTCGGGCCATTATTCGCTGTGAAAAATGCATTTGTTTAAAATGCACTTTTTCTACAATTTCCACAATTTTGCTAAGTCTGATGTCTGTGGCGCAATGAGTTTTCATCACAGACGGTTGAAATTTTGGGAATCTAGGTTTGTACTATCTGGCTATCAAATGGTATATTAGACACGTCATTCAAATCGAGTAAATTTTTCGATTTTTGGCCACCATTTTCCCTATAGTGGCTTTAAATTGAGGATCTCGTAAACTCGAGAACTGTACAACAAGAATGCGTTCATGCTTCCATCATTTTAACCCATGCAGGACTTTTTTAAATGAGAATAACAATTACTGATTCAGTAAAATAATGTCATTTCGATTCGAATAAAACCAACTGAACAGGTTTGAAGCAGTTATTTTGAGTATCTAAAAAGTTATTGCTTCACCAATCTATGTCGTAAGATGGAATACTAAATAAACAAAATGAATATATGTAATCCAAATAAGGTACCGTTTTGATTTGTGACGAGAATTGTGATCCGTCAATTTGAAAACCTCTGAGTAGCAAAAACTGCTGAAATTTTAAACAAACTCTCAGGTTGTGAGCGTTTGTTGGGAATTAAATTTCTCGCAGAAAATTCCTCACATCAAGCAACTCAATCTACATTCCGAAATAGACAGTTTGTAAGTTGAGCACTGGAGAGAAGACCGCTCCATCGAGGGGAATTAAAGAAGAATAATAAATGATTGCATCAAACAAGAGGAATGTTTTTCGGGACAGCTCCATTACGGTTTGTGTTCCTTTTGTTCGAATCACTTAGCATAAATCTATACAAAATGGATCCAGCTTCAAAACGGCTGGTGATTGATGGCAATGGCTGAGTAGAATTTTGTTTCACATTCTAACATTGAACTTCTACTACTCATTAGATCACAAATCAAATTTGAAAAACTTTTGTTGTACTTCCTCCTACTATTTACACCGATGACAAAAATTTGATAATAACAGTTGTAAATTTTGTGTTTTCTCTCGTTTAGCTTCTTATCGCACAGATTAAAATTGCTTTCATTATTAAAGTCCTGAGTTCCATTTTAAGTGGTGGTCACAAAACTTTGACCACCCGGTGTAACAAACTTTTGTACCGTCGTTGTTGGATCCAGCTCAGAAAACTTGAACATAACAAGAGAGAGGCGGAAGAAGGAAAAAAATTCTTCCACAAAACTAATCCAAAAGTGAATCAATACTTTCAACACACGTCGATTAGATTTTGTTCCTTTTCCTGTGGATGCCGGCAGAGCCGTCGAAACAACTTTTTTTTCTGTTTTCTTTTTTTTTGTACTTCGAGTTCTATTAAGAACTTTACCTTTGAGCTGTTAAACTTTTGCGTATGAATAAAAGTTTGGTAACATTTCCATTGATCACTCTGTTGGTAAAGCATTAAGGATTTTGCTTTCTTTTTTCCCGGAACAGAGCTTTTATTCAAATGGTTGTGGTGTGGTCCAGTGAGAGGTTTTTTTCCCGCTAGGTTCGAGAGCCGGAAATTGCAAGTTTTGTTGCTTGCCCTGAAGGAATTTAATTTTTTTTCTGAATTTTTTTTTGGGTTTATTTTACAAAAAATATTTGTTACAGAAAAGTTTGTTGATGTTTTATTGAAAAATGGAGTACACGTTCAACTTCAATGTTTTTGTTGTGAGTGAAAAAACATAGAATAATTCAACAATGTTAAATCACTCACAGACTTATAAAATCTGACAAATCCGACAAATTTCCCAGTACAAATTGGGCAAACAGACTAGCTTCATTCCTTATTGATGGCTGAAATTTGACCAAATAATCAACATGATCCTTGCTTGAATAATTACTAATTGAGGCTGCTTCTGTCTGCTTCTGCTTCGCCCGGAAAACATCCAGTACTTATTTGCGCACTGCAAATACAGATAAATTAAATCTCGTTAAACTTGTAAAGTGATTAGACTGGCAAATGGAGTGAACCGAAAGTACGTGGATTAGTGAGGCGTAAGGCGTATGGAACATCAGTGAGGAAGGTGGTTTGAAATGGGAGGACCTCGGCTGAGAATTGCCATTTGGCCATCGTGTTTTCCCACGCGCGAATTCCCCCTCTGCCAGAAGGGAAGCAGCAAGAAGAATAAGCAAAATAATAACCGGGACAAAGAAAATGGCAGCCGGTGTGAAAGACGTAAACGAGAGAATGACAAATTGTCTTCCGGATCTACGGGCAAAATCCGGAGAAAAATTATATGAATAAAGCTCTTCAACCTGATGGCAACAACAACAACGACGAAGACGCCTTGCCCTGCCGTGGTAGGTTTACATTTCCATTATTTCGTTCCAGCACGGGCAGTGTAATGATGAATAATCTGGACGAAAATGTCTTCACCAACTTTCATTTTTCTGTTGAGCAAAAAAAAAAAATAATAGAAGCAAAAATAAAAACGAGGGTGGCGACCTTCAAACTAAGGTTTCTAGAGAAAATGTTTTCTGGATTAACCTAAACGTTTCACGAGATTGATGGGAATCTATGTATATGGAAGGACATATTTTCTGAGGCGCAAAAGTAGTACCTTGAAGAATGGTGAAATAGTTTGATAACTTTTTGAGGTGTTGAAATCACGATTCTGATGTTAATGTTCAATAATTTGAAACATTAAAATTAAGTTATCGAGCGACAAATCATAACATTTAAAAAAAAAAAACAAAAATGAATTTAGTGTTTCAAATTTGAATTAACGGATATTTAAATATAGATAAGTATCGGAACAAAATTAACATGCTTTCATTTTTCATCTTGTTTTAAAAAAACGGCTGTTCGATTTTTGTCAATAACGTCAACTGGGGCAACATGCAACAATTTTCAACTTCAATGGCTTCTAAAAAACTTATACTCCCAGTTACTCCTACCCCTTATGCATCAAATGTTTAAAGGATGATGGGACATCAAATTGGTCTAGTTAGAAAAATTATTGGTTTCTTTAGTTATTTTTGATTTTCTAAAAACATGTGATTTTTACCGTCCTCAGAAAATGGGGTTAATTGCAACAAACCTTATTTTTAATGGAAAATCTTATGAACCCGTATGAAAATTTAAAGTTTTTAATATATTTTCGATGCCTTTAAGACCATTACGCAGGAAAAAAACCAATTTCAGTCGTTTTTTGTTCTGTAAAAACGAATTTTTACATTTTTTTTGAATATAAGGGTGCTGCATACATTTAGGGGTTTAATAATACTATAGGAAAAATCCTACAAGCTGTAATCATAAAAATAAATGTTTGGATGAATGAAATTTCAATGTTTACAAACCCGTGATGCAAAACATTCGTATTCCAGCACATGGAAACGCGATTTAAAGGGTGTTTCATTGATTTGCATTTTGTTGCATATTACCCCAGACACTGAACTGAATTATAAAAATATTTATTTAAAAAAATTGGGTTACTGTTCGAAAAATATTTTTACATCAACAGTGTTGGAAAAGCATGAGGAAAAAGTTTGTAGGTAATATTATCAAGCCAATCCGTTATACTGGGTAAATTTTTTATGGCATCGAAAAATGTTAAAAATTGTACATTTATTGCTCGATATTTCAAAATTCATATAAATATAGAAAACTCGAATGTGCTAAGCTAAATTGGCCAGGTTTAAGCTAGGCTAGCAAAGAAACATCATACTTGGAACAATTCCAAAATTGAAATTGTAAACTATTACGAAAAAAATCAATAATTTTCGAACCTACGAACGTTAACTGAGGTTGTTAACTCATTGGTCCCCATTAAATTTTAATTAAGAAAGTAACAGAAAAAGAAATCATACATTGGCATAAGATTTCCATCATCTTGCTTATCTAGTATTTTAGTTTTTTTTTGTAAATTTTTTATTTGAAACGGCTCATACCTTTAGGCCAAACTCGTTTTGTTTGATTACAATTGTGTGCTTATATCTAGTTCCCTTTTAAAGAAAAAAGAATAGATAGGAAAATATGAAAATAAAAAGAATTTTAGACGAAGATCAATAGCTTTTAGGAAAAGGTATATTTCGAACATGTAGTCCAAGTCTATCACAGCCAGCACATCTCTCACTGGCAGAGATGTTAAAATCGCGAGTCTACATACTCGCACTTTGCCCTTTTTTGCAGAACGATTTTATTTCGTTAAACTCAATCTGCAATGATGCTATCTAAAGTTCAACTCGGAAAGCATCAGGAATTAAGCTTCGGGTAAACTCGGCAGGAGTAAACAGCAATCGGGGGAAACATCAGCGAAGCAAACGAACAGTTCTGCGAATTAAAAAAAAAATCGTTTTCGTTCGGCAGCCGAACACATCAATCGGACAACGCATGGGGGCGTGGCTAAAATTGATAGATACAAGGGAACGGGAAACGAGCGAGAGAAGAGTGCGAGGAATGTTAACTCGGTCCGTCGGGCAAAGATCGCTCGTGAGCATTCGTGTACGGTAAGCTTCGTTCAGTTGTTTCGTTGGT
Source organism: Uranotaenia lowii (assembly GCF_029784155.1). Lineage (NCBI taxonomy): Eukaryota > Metazoa > Arthropoda > Insecta > Diptera > Culicidae > Uranotaenia > Uranotaenia lowii. Next base: position 210,908,334 of record NC_073693.1, on the reverse strand, counting down.
GTGATTTTATTCCTGCGAGGCATGGAAAACATCAATTCGGAACTGTTCTCTTCGTTTTGAGTGCAATCACGTCATGATTGCAACGAAGATAAAATCAATCTGCACATAACAAGTTAAACTCGGAAAAAATCAGCCGAGTGATTCTTTCCGAAGCGAGTCTACACACCGCTGCTCACTGGAACATAGGGTGGTTTTCCTCGGGCCCGAGGGAGTCTATAAAATTCGTTCTCACGACAAGATGGATCTCGCACGACCAAACAATATGCTCGATGTCGTGGTAACCTTGGCCGCAACTACACAAATTGCTGCCAGCAATATCAAAACGATAGAGTACCGCGTCTAAGGAATAATGATTGAACATGAGAAGGGAAAATATACGAATAAAATCTCAACTCAGGTCCAATCTATTAAACCAGGGTTTAAGGCTTACCCTTAGGATAATCGAGTGCAGCCACCGACCCAACTCATCCTCGTCCCATTTGCGCTGCCAGTTGGCAAGAGAGTTTCTTCGAACTAAAAAGTAAAATTCGTTGAAGGCGATTTCACGCTGATACGTGTCGCCTTCCATCGCCCCCACCTTTGCCAGAGGGTCTGCCTTCTCATTACCCTCTATCGAGCAATGGGAGGGAACCAAGGTTGCCGAAATAAATTCTGTGTTTTTGAAAAAAATAATTCTGACTTTCTGTGATTTTGCCTAAAAATTCTTTGATGAAATTCTGTGATGCTTTTTCCGTGAATTTCCGAGAAAATTCATGAGAAATTGGGTCTTTCACACATTTTAGTTGGGCAAAATCAATTTTCCAATTCAAAGTAAGAAATCTAAATTTGATACTGTCCAAAAAAAATTATAATTTCGGAAATCCATTAAAAATTTAAAAATACTGTGAAATCTGTGAAAATTTCAAAATTCTGTGACACAGATTCTGTGATGAAAATCTGCTCAAAATTCTGTGAAATTACAGATTTTTCTGTGATTTCGGCAACCTTGGAGGGAACCCGAACAGAGGTGATTTTAAAGCGACGTTTTGATAAAGCACTTAAACTATCCCGTATCTTCTCGAAGAAATAGAGCGAGTGCTTTCCCGGTTTAATTGAGTGAATTGCTGGAACAGAACTCAGATTATCCGTTACAATAAAGTTGTGCCCAACTGGCCTTGAAGCGACACTGTCCAAAGCCCAATGAATAGCTGCTAACTCTGCTATATACACAGAGCATGGTGACTCGAGGCTGTAAGAGGCGCTAGATATTTCGTTGAACACTCCGAATCCTGTTGATTCCTCTATAAGTGATTCATCAGTAAAGTATATTTTGTCAGCATCAGGCTTCGGATTCATTTGAGAGCAAACACCCACGGAGCTCAAATTCGCTCCCACTCTTTCAGCGGCAAGATGGAATGAGAAAGAGTGACCATTTGCCTCGAAGATGCAATGCTCCTAGGGAGTTCTTTTTACCTCTCACTCTACTCTGAAAAGAGAAAAGAGCGCTCTACGGGAGTAGCTCCCTAGGAGAACGCATGAGGCAAACGTTATGTGCTGGAAATCTGACTGGCCCGTGTTCGTTTGTTTTGGTTTGCGCCGGCGCGGTGTCATTTGGAAATGATTTAATATGAATAGCAAGAGCTAAGACGTGTTCTCGCTGATTGGTTTGTTAAGTAGAGTGGCCAAAATAAGCAGATTATTACGTGAAGTTTACATGCAAAGAAGATTCGTTTGTAAAGAAGTTTGAGATATTTTGTTCGAGAAGCTTTTTTTCATCAATAACCTTTAAACGGGGCATCATGCAACAGCAGGGTTAGATGCTACATTTGTATACCACAACACTTTTCCAATTTTTATTTAAATTTAATGTAATAAAGTAATCATTTAATGATAACAAATTGATGATATCTAAGTTTCTTACATCGTGAGATAGATTTTTATAGTTTTTCATTCTCATAGAAAATTTGAAAAAATTGAGCAAAAGATGTAGAAATTTTTACATTTTTCGATGCTGAAAAAAACTTTACCCAGTTTGACAGATTGGCTTAATGATATCAAACTTTATACTGTTTTTATTTTCCCATACAAACACTGTTGGTGAAAAATTACTAAATTTCTAAATTCTCGATTCCATATGCTGGGATATGATTGTTTTGCATCACGCGTTTGTTAATTTCACAATTTTATTTATTATAACATGAACTTTTATAATTTAAGCTAGTTGATTTTTAGTATTTTTACCCCTAAATGTATGCAGCGTCTTTATGCCTTTCCATTTAAATTATTTTTGGCATCACGCGTTTTTTTTTTTCAAAATTTCATCAATCATAATATGAACTTTTATGGTTAAAGCTATTTGATTTTTGTATTTTTTTTTGCCCCTAAATGTATGCAGCACCTTCATGCCTTTTTTTTTAATTATTTTGGACATGATTGTTTTGCATCACACGTCTGTTAATATCAAAATTTCATCTAAGATAACATGAACTTTTATGATTTAAGCTAGTTGATTTTTAGTAATTTTTACCCCTAAATGTATGCAACACCTTTATGCTTTTTCTTAAAAATAATTTTTGACAAAATTTTTTCGAACAAAATCAAAACTTACTACAATTGGTGCTTTATGCGTTATTTCATCACAAATATATCTAAAACAAAATTTTCTAACGTTTTCATTTGATTTTCCATTAAAAACAAAGTTTGTTGCAACCAACCCCTTTTTAAGTAGGGTGAAAATCGCATGCTTTGTAAATTTAAAAATAACTGGGGAAACCAATAATTTTTCTGACTATTCTACGTTAATTTGATGTCCCATCAAACTTAAAACTATTGATGTACAAGTAGAATAATTATCTGTGAACGTTAAGTTTTTAGAAGTCATTTAAGGTGAAAAGTGTGAAAGCCTAAATTGCGACAAACATTTTACATGAACATTGAATGGAACTAAGAGTAATAATGTAAACTTTATTAAGATTCAAAAATAGTCTAAAAGTTTTTGTGCTTACATCGCCGCACAGCCACCCCATCAGCCAGCCAGCAGCTGTGAGCTACTTGAAGCAATCAAATATGTACTTAACTTGAACGCAATTCTGAATCGTCACACGCTAAGTGATTCCTCCCAGGGAGGCCTCTTTGGGAGGAGCGCTGAGCCTCTGAGGGAGCAAAGAGTGACTGGCGCTCTCGGCGATTCTGGCGGTAGGAGTAGCGAGAGAGAGTTATTTTCAACTGCCAGGAGTTTGGGAGTTCCTCCTCTTTGAGTGGTACTGCTCTGCCTCTTTTGAGTCGCGCCTCGGGATCCGTCCGAAGCCTGGTCAGCATCGACGTGTCTATATTAAGCTTCAAAAATTATTGGAATCATAAGTGGACGATGCGGTACCGGGATTCCACGAATTTCATGCTGCATAGACAAATCAAACTGGACAGAAGAATGATCGTAGTCTGGGCTACAAACACGAGTTGGAGAGAATGAAGAAGGGTTTACCTGCATTGACATGAGGACATGGCAGGACATGGAGGAAGTATTCCTGCTAAAACTTCAAGACTCATGTTATGCGTTGAGGGCATACAGCCCAAAGCGACGCGGAGACAACGGTATTGGATACGCTTGAGTTTGATGAGGTGAGTTATGGCATCTGACTGGAAACAGAAGCTACCATATTCCATCACTGAGAGAATCGTTGTTCGATACAACTTTAAAAGATCTTCTGGATGGGCTCCCCACCAGGTGCCAGTGATTGATCGGAGAAAATTGATTCTTTGTTGGGATTTTCCTTTCAAATACTCAATGTGGGCTCTCCAAGTACACTTGGAATCAAACCAAACCCCAAGATACTTAAAACACCTCGATTTAGTGATCGTTCTGCCTAGGAGTTGAAGCTTAGGTTGAGCAGGTCTATGTTTCTTAGAGAAAACAACCATCTCCGTTTTCTGAGGAGAAAACTCAATCCCAAGCCCCAAAGCCCAGGATGACAATCTGACTAAAGTATCTTGTAAAAGTCTGTGTAGATGAGACTCAGTAGGTCCTGTGACAGACACCACGCCGTCATCTGCAAGTTGTCTTAGAGTGCAGCCTTCAGAGAGAAAACTGTCGATGTCACTTAAGTAAAAGTTGTACAAAAGTGGACTCAAACATGAACCCTGCGGGAGGCCCATGTAGGAGGTTCTTCTAATTGCAATATCCCCGTGAGCAAAGTTCAGATGTTTCTCACAAATCAAGCTGTATAAGATGTTGTTTAATAGTGGAGGCAGACCCCGGGAGTGCAACTTGTCTGACAACACCTCTATTGAGACTGCATCAAAAGCTCCCTTTATGTCTAGAAACACTGAAGCCATTTGCTCACGTTTTGCGTACGCCATTTGTATCTCTGAAGACAGTAAAGCAAGACAATCGTTTGTTCCTTAGCCCCTTCGAAACCCAAATTGAGTATCTGAAAGGAGACCGTTTGCTTCTTCCCATTTATCCAAACGAAACAAAATCATTTTCTCCATCAAGTATTTTGCTTTGATTGATTTTATAAAATTGATAAGAATTAATTCCCAAAATGCAAAGAATTCAAATCATTAATATTGTACTTTTACCAACTATATCAACGTTTTCTATTATTCTATTCAACGAAAGCTGTTTTTCTGCTCAAATTAATATCCACGCTAACAACAGCAGAACAAGTGTTAATTCATTGCCATAAACAATAATCATCGGGCAGTTTGAGTTGTTCCAAATTTGGTTCAATATTTCCCTTTCGTTGCCATCGTCATTCCGAAACCTTAATTAATTATCGTTTTCAATCAATCTGCTCGTGACGGAGTTGGAGTTTACTTTTGTTCTCCTCTGCATTTTCCTTGCTGTACTTAGCCTCGCTAAAGGAACCCTCGGAAAATTCGACGGCAAAAATCCCCCTCAGGAGAATCAACAGACAAGAGTGATATCAATTGGATTAATCTGTTCTCCATTTCTCACTGTGAATGGAAGAGCACGCGAGAAAAACACGAAGCCTCTTCAACCCGTTATCCTTCGGCAATGGGGCTGTGATGGTCTCTTGGATTCCACTTGAACCGAACTGATAAGAGTGGATCCGGCAGCCCGGGAGGGTTTCTGAGTTGGCGGCCGAGCCGAGGGTTTGCTTTTTTTCCACCTCCAACCTACTCGAGGAACAATGGCCAAACGGCTGCTTTGGCTGGGGGTGTAGTTTCCTGATTCTTTATCAACCAAACATCCCATCCGCCTCCTACCGATCCGGGAAACCGATTTTCTTTCTGGGGGCTAATGTGGAAGTAAAAACTCCTGCCCGACCCAAAAGCCAGAGCCAGAACCAACCCAAACCAAACCATGACGTACCCCCACATCCCTCTGGTAGAACAAGGAAGTGAATCGGTGAGGAGGAAACGCGATAGGGAAAGCATAAAGCCATTATCTTCAAAAACGTCAACGCCAGAAATGGGAGAGCTTAAAGTTTCAACTTTATGGTAATTGAAAAGGGCTTGGTTTTTGCAGCACACTCCGAAGTCATGAAATGCGTTGCTTTGTGGGCTTTTATAAGTCATGACGTTCGGCTGATGACTTTCAGGTGATCATCATAACTTGAAGGATTAAAAATCTTGTAGCTCCAAAATTCCGATTTAATTAGACGTTCCGGGTTTGCGATGCTTTCGAGAAATGATAAGAGATTATCAAACTTCATTTCTTATCTCCTATGACCATATTTTGATTATTAACACATAAAATTCAACTAAGTTTTGTTTTCTGAATCGAAAAAAAAAATTAAATTATTCTGATCAAACACATTTTTAAAGCTGTAATAACGATTTGAACGCTACTGATGTGGTTCGATGAAAATAAATAAAACATCAAAAAAAAAAAATTCTTTAAATTTTTAAAATAATGACTGAAGAGAGAGAATCGCCTTCATTTTGCATGTTTAAAAAAACTCTTGGATATGTAAGGCCCGGGATACGGGCGAAAAAATCTTAATAACGACACTTGACAATATTTGAAAAATAATAATAGTGGTTTAAAACTTATCCATGATTTTTTGCAGAATTTTTAGGTAACGTTTACAAGAGTATATTTGAACTGTTAGGTTTGAATATGAAAATTAAATATTTTGTACTGAAAAATCACTTTGGTTCTTCTGTGGAACCGCTGCCTACGGAATGTCATCCGCGCAATTATGTCAATTCAATTTATTGTTCTTCAATACCAAAAGACATACCCCTATTAATCAGCAAATAACTTTTTTGCATAATTGAATACAAATTTAACGAAGTCACATGACAACCGTTCTACAATTTCTCAAACATTCCACATTCTACAGTTCACACTCCTCTTTGTCCAACCAGCGAATACCCGTTTTGCAGGACAGTCGTCCGGCATTCTTGCAACATGTCCTGCCCAGCGTATCCGTCCTGCCTTAACCACTGTATACTGGGCTCACCGTAGAGTCGCACGAGTTCATGTTCATCCTTTGCTTTGTTGTTTTCCTGTACGCCACCAAAAATGGTTCTTAACACTCGTCGCTCGAATACTCCGTGTTTACATAGGTCTAGTGGACCTGTCCTGGTTCTGGAACTCGTGCCCGTAGAGAACAACTGGTCCAATGAGCGTCATGTGCAGGTTACGCTTCGCGTGAGGGGTAGGGGTCTTCTCTACCGAAGTTGTTTGTGGAGTCCATAGAAGATACGACTTTCGCTGATCATTAGCCACCAGATTTCACGGCTGGTGTCATTGTTTGCGGTCACCAGTGAACCGAGACAGACAAAGTCTTCGACTATCTTAAGCTCGTCGCCGTCGATCGTGACCTTGATAATACTGAACAAGTGGGTTCGGCCGGTCTCGGATCCGCAGGCCAGCATGTACTTCGGCTTGGACGTATCAATCATCAACCCAATCCTTCCTGCTGCTTGTTTCAGTTTGCGGTAGATCTCCTCCAACGCCGCAGATGATCTGCCGACTATATCAATGTCATCGGCAAAGCAGATAAGTTGACTGGATCTGTTGAAAATCGAGCTTCGCATTTCGCCCACGCACCGTTCGTCGAATAACACCTTCTAGCGCCACGTTGAACATCATGCAGGATAAACCACCACCTTGTCGTAGCAACAAACGCGATTTGAATGAACTCGACAATTCACCCGCAATCCGTATCCTTGATCAGTCTGGTCAGCTTCCCGGAAAAGCTGTTCTCGTCCATGATTTTTCAAAGCTCGTCACGGTCGATCGTGTCGTATGAGGCTTTGAAGTCGATGATTCAATGGTGCGTTGAGACTTGGTGTTCACGGCATTTTTGAAGGATTTGCCGTAATGTGAAGATCTGAACCGTCATTGACCGTCCCTCCATGAAGCCGGCCTGATGACTTCCCATGAATCTGTTTGCTTGTGGCTTTAGGCGGTGAAGTAGGATTCAGGACAGCACTTTGTTGGCGGCATTTAGGACAGTGATCACCCGTTAGCTCTCACAGCCCAATTTGTCGCCCTTACTTGTAGATGGGGCATATTACCTCCTTCTTCCACTCATCCGGTAGCTGTTCTATGTCCCAGATCCGGACAATCAACCGGTGTAGCCAATCGACAAACTTGTCCGGGCCGATTGTGATGAGTTCATCTGCGATGCTATCTTTCCCAGCCGACTTGTTGCTGTTTAGCTGGCTTCATTATTTTCACTCATCGTTGGGAGTGGCTTCTCTACGTCGTTGGCTACGCCGGCAATGTGCCTTCCCCCGCCGTCTTGAACTCCTGCATGTGCGCCATTCAGATGTTCATCGAAGTCCTGCTTCCACCTTTCGATCACCTCACGATTGTCCGTCAGAATACCCCCGTTCTTATTCCAGCACATTTCGGCTTGCGGCACGAAGTCTTTGCGAGATGCGTTGAGTTTTTGATAGAACTTTCGTGTTTATAAGGAACGATGCAGCTGTTTCAGCTCCTCAAGCTCCTCCTCCTCCAAGCGGCGCTTTTTGTCCTGCAGAATTCGGACTTGTACCTCTTCCGCTGTCGGTGATTTTCCACGTTCTGACGGGTGCTTCTTTGCACTGCTGCCGCCCGCGTGGCTTTCTCTTCGTCCATCACCCTCTTGCAGTCCTCGTCGAAACTGTCGTTCTGTCGAGTTCGTTCCACATGACCGATGACGTTCTCCGCAACACTGTTGATGGCTGTCTTGATGGTATCCCAATAGTTCTCGAGAGAGACTTCGTCAAGCTCGCCTTCTGCAGGCAGCGCCGCTTCGAGCAATTGCGAGCAGTCTGCCGTGGCATCAGGTTGCTTCAGCCGTGCGACATTTAATCGAGGCGGGCATCGGTTTCGTATTTTATACACTACGGAGAGTTTTGAGCGAATCTTCACCAGATAATGGTCTGACTCTATGCTAGCGTCGATGATATCCGAGAATTGTCGGCTGTCTATCAAAACATGGTCGATCTGTGATTGCGTTTGGTACGGCGATCTTCAGGTGTACTTGTGTGGGAGGTGGTGCTGGAAAAAGGTACCGTACTGTAGGGTTCACTTTTAAAAAGACTCTTTCGTGGAATTCTTAATTGAAAGCAAGCTAGAATTTGGGTTAAACGGACCCATATGTTTATTAGACTGCTCTCTCTCACGGTCACAACCTCACTAACCTGTCGTATCAAATCGTCTGTTTCTCGATTGCTCAATGCTCATACATTCGGTTTCTTAGACAGGGGGCGAGACGATGTCATTTATAATAGCGTATATCCTACACCTACGACCATTCGTTTGAAGGTGGCGAAATCAATAAATCTGAGGCCGTTTTCGTTGGTCAGGTGGTGTGCACTGAACTTTCCAATTGTCGGTTTGAATTCCTCCTCCTGGCCGACCTGAGCGTTAAAATCTCCAATGACGATCTTGATATCATGTTTTGAGCAGCGGTCGTATTCACGTTCCTGCTGCACGTAGAGGTTAGGGCTGGGCACGTTGAAGATGCTGATGTTGAAGAACCGGACCTTGATTATTAACCGGCACATTTGTAGATCGATCGGCCACCACCTGATCACGCGCTTTCTCATCTTCCCCATAACTATAAAAGCTGATCCAAGCTCGTATGTGTTGCCGCAGCTCAGGTAGATGGCACGACCATTTGGGTACGTTCGTACCGTGGAGCCATTTCAGCATATCTCCTAAGATGTCGAATTTGCGACTCTTCAATTCGTTGGAAAGATCGACAGTTCCACCAAAGCATCCACCGAGGTTGGGTCCCCGATCTCCGCTAAGGTTGCTCGCTCCCCAGCTAGCACCACGGGGAGGTAAAGAATCGGAGTTGCAGACAAGAGGGGTATGACCACTAGCCGAAGCCCAGCAAACATTTTTGTAGGTATATTTCTCAACAAACTTTGCTATACGTTTCATATACATTATAAAATCATCTTATATAACTCGAAAAAACAGCATTTACGTACTAAAGTGGAGGCAATATACATACATATTTTTAACTTCTGGCTTAAGCGATAAGAGTTGTAAAAATTGGACGATATACAACACCTTTTACCGTACATCCTGACAGTATGCGAGAGAGCGCAAGTTTTGCTCTCAATGCATGCAAACCGTTCCCAGCGACAATATTTGCTGCTTCTCTCATTGGCCAGTTTATCCAAATGGACCCTCTGATTTTAAGAAATCTGGTTGCACTGATTATCGCAAAGAGAACAACAAGGTTGTTTTCTCATTTGAATCCCGCACGCGGGAGACAAATTTGCAAACATGGCGGACTTTTGTCATATACGAGTCGGTAGACTTTAACTAACCATTTTACTTGGTTTGGTAGGAATTACGATTCGCATTAACATTGTTAACGAGTTGAGCTGACATTTCTTATGCGATGTTATGTTTGCTGGGAGGTTGGGTGTATGGGTTCTCGGATTGCACATTGTCTACCGTTCGCTAAATTTGTAGACTACGATACGTAAATAGTTTTTACGTCTAAAGCTATGATCATTTAGAATCCATGCACATCATTTCGGTGATAGCTACATTCTCAAAGTTCGGAAATGCAATATTTTGTCAGTGTTGTGTTAGTTATAGAGAGGACTATTTTGTTTATTTTTTCAGATTTTTAAGTTAACGCGTGTTTAAGGCATTTACGATGCATAAAGATATGGTAAAACTAATGTTGCACAATCACCTCGGAAACTCTTCATTGTCGACTTGAAAACTCATGAACTGTTGATTTTTTCTGAATTTCTTTTGGCCCAAATGGTTAAGAAGTGTAAGAAGCCACTCCAGGATGATCACGAAATTGAAACCACGCATCGGAGGGAGACCTTTGATCTCATTGCGAATAACTGAATGCAGACCCTTGAACTATGCAGTAAATCTGTCTCCGGTATGTAAAAATGTTGCCTGACTAGTAGACACCCAGCAAATAACTAACGGTGAGCAATTTATGCAACCAGTATTTACGCAATGTGACATATGTGTTCTGATGGACAGATAATTTTATATTAAAAAAGGTTTTAAGAAGTCAAATTCTTCGAGATGCCTGCTCATGAAGAGGTCCCAACCAGATTCAATTGGTTTTTCCAGGTGAAATTGTGTAAAATATCATGACTATAGATCAATATATCAATACATGACTGAAAAAAGTGTGCAAAGATAAAAAAAAGGGATTTTTAGATAAAGCTAGAGTTTTTTTTAATCAACGATTTATTTTTTAATTCAATATTATCATATTTGTAACTTAATTTCCTTCATAGAAAATTTTCGATCAAATGAAAACTTTTTAAAATACACAGGGTTTGTGCTGCTCGGATTCTAAATATTCATAGCCTTTTAACTCAATTTAGTGAATTGGATTTGGACATCATTTGATTTATAGGGTGAAGTTTTGCAGAAAAAAAGACTATTGTCAAAAAGGTTAAAGAAGAATAAATGTTTGTTTCATTTATTTATAATTTTTGTAAGTTTTGCAATTTTTGTAATTTTTGTTATTTTTTGTCATTTATGCCATTTTTGTCATTTTTGTCATTTTTGTCATTTTTGTCATTTTTGTCATTTTTGTCATTTTTGTCATTTTTGTCATTTTTGTCATTTTTGTCATTTTTGTCATTTTTGTCATTTTTGTCATTTTTGTCATTTTTGTCATTTTTGTCATTTTTGTAATTTTTGTCATTTTTGTCATTTTTGTCATTTTTGTCATTTTTGTCATTTTTGTCATTTTTGTCATTTTTGTCATTTTTGTCATTTTTGTCATTTTTGTCATTTTTGTCATTTTTGTCATTTTTGTCATTTTTGTCATTTTTGTCATTTTTGTCATTTTTGTCATTTTTGTCATTTTTGTCATTTTTGTCATTTTTGTCATTTTTGTCATTTTTGTCATTTTTGTCATTTTTGTCATTTTTGTCATTTTTGTCATTTTTGTCATTTTTGTCATTTTTGTCATTTTTGTCATTTTTGTCATTTTTGTCATTTTTGTCATTTTTGTCGGCAGGGTGCGTATAAATTGAGTTTTGGAAGTAGTTCAGGACTGTCTATTATTTGTGTAACAACAACATTTACAATCAACAACAATAAACTTACAACAAGATTCCTATGATGGGAGAGGAAAAGTGGTCCAATTGATTCTACATAGCGCATACGACAAAATCAATTTTTGAACAGATTCAAGACATTGCTCGTGAATATTTGAATAAGGATTCCATAGGTCCCTAAAATACTCCAATATCTAACAAACGAAGGATATATAACGCGAATTTATGGTGTACTGGTCTTGGAAATGTTTGCTGAAAATTGTTCTTATGTTCTACAAACGTGAGTTTCGAATCCTGTATGACGCCGAGATCTCTAACTATTTTGCATTTTTGTACTGATTGACTTTGTTTTCTACTAAATGATATAGAGTTGAATTTTTGAACGTTCAATTGAAGTGAACTTTTGTTGCACCATTCAAAGAAAGCATTGATTTCGTTTTAGAAAGATTCAACATCCTCGGTTGTTTTTATTTTCAAAAATAGTTTGATATCACCATAATAATAGTTTTAGAATAAAGGAAATGTTATTTACGAACATTATGAAAAGGAAGGGTCCTAAATGAGACCCCTGAGGTGCACTAGAAGCACAACTACAGATTTTGATATTTCGTTTTGGGAACGAGTTCCTTGATAAAAATAATCAGAAAAGATTTGGTCAATTCGGTCGCCATGTTTTAGAGAAACATGGAGAAAGCCCATCAGGCCCTGCCCCTTTAGAAGCATCAAGTTGTCTTAGTCCTTCGTAAATATTATTGTAATCAATTTCATTGACTTGAATGTCACATGCTAAATCTGGAATTACTGAAAGGAATTCCCGATCTCGGTAAATCTCAGTGAATAAAGTGTATACTTCTTGAAAAAAAAGTTGAATAAGTTAGAAATTTCCAGTGGGTTATTTCCAGAGCTTCTGTCTAGTATCAACTTGATAGAAAAATTAGAATTTTGAATTTTTTTTACAGAAAAGAGAGGGTATCAGGTAAGAATGGGAAACTAGAAACTAATTTCAATTGCTGGATGGTTTACATACACATGCACAGCTCGTTTTTGATGGAGGTTTTTTGTCTTCTGTTGGAAACAAAGAATGTTTTTTTTTCAACTGCCGATTTACTTATACACAGCACTCGGTACATCATTTGAAAATATCCTTGCTGGATGATTGTTTTCTTCCTGCTTAGTTTTGTGATAGGTTATGGCAGGGCCGTAGGAAGAACCGACTCATGGGGGGGTTTTGATGACTAATTTTTAACATATAATTTTTTGTCTAACAACACACGAATAAAAAAATTAAAACATATTATGTTTGTAACTATATGATTATTCATTTTTAAGTTCTCATAAATAGTTTTCGTATGAAATTGTAACTTAAGAGAAGACACGAATGCCACCAGGATAGTAAAGTGTCATTAATAAAACCTCAAAAAAGTAACTTTAGAAAAGTGGTCCTTAGCCTAAAGGGTGGGCTAAATTTTTTTTAATGAAACCTCTAGAAACAATACATGAAATTTGATTTCATCGACGGTTAAATTTTTTGAATTTGTTTAAAAGTCTGGTAGATCAAAGTTATTTGGTTTGAGCAGAAGATAAGTTCTTTTAAGGGTAGCCTTCAATTTCTTAAAAAAAACTGATTCTAGACTCAAATCAAACAAGCCCAATTTTCTTACCTCTTTTGCGAATTCCAAGATTCTATCCTTTGATGAGAATAAATAAAATTTTCCAAAAAAAAACAGTAAGAGATAAAAGAATTTCGTATCAAATTTTCTTGATGCAAACTTGAACAAAATTTATGATTTTAGTTTGAAATTTGGCTTTAAAAAAGCTGCAATATTATTAATGTTAAACAATACACCGGAAAAAATGAAAAAATGTGCAGATTTTTTAGGTGGAGATCAGGTTCATGTTTCTTAAACAGGAAATATTTTTCATAAAATAGAATAAAGTTTAAGAACTTCGAATTTGAATATAAAACAAATTTCTTCCTATTCCATACTCGGCAAACTTTTATCAAAATATTGAAAATGCTTTGATTTTCGAAAAACATGAGGGCTTATTCTGTGACTCTCGAAATTTCACGTCTTCGTTCTGACTCCAGAAAATGCTTTAGAAAAGAAATTTGTGTATAGATGAGTTCTGAAGACCAAGCTCATCCGAACAAAAATTTCGATGCTAGAGAGGCTATTTAAGCCTGCAAAACGATATGAAATTTCGTAAGTTACGTCACTCGAGTCGCAGAATAAGCCCAATGATTCAAATTTGATATGAAATGCAAACCAAATTCAAACAAGTATTTCAAAGCAGCTTTCCATTCCTAATTTCTTATGATTATTCGAACTGAAAATCAAGAATCCTAAACTCGATACAAAATCAGAAATACAAAAATATGTAGAAATACAATTTTGGTTATAGGAATATAGAACCAGAACCTCCAAAATGGGTTTAATTTAAAATTCTAATAATTAACAACGCTCCGTAACAAATTTGTAATACTATAATAAATTTCTAGTTCCCTTGAAAAAGACCACCAAAACTGGTCGAAACGTCGGGTATTTCAAAACAAAGTTGTTTGATATACTTAAAAGACCGAAAAAGCCAGAAATATTTAATAAAAAACATCCGGTCGTAACATAAAAACAAATTTAAAATTTAATACTCAGAACTAAATTTCTATGATAAGGTTGCCAAATTGCCCGGTTTTAACCGGATTGGCCCGGATGTTTAATATAAAATTTGGGAAAAGTCTGGTCCGACCGAGTCTGGTCGAGATTTCATTGGAAAAGCCCGGGTTTGTTCTCATTCTTATTCTCAAATCAAATTTGTGTTGTTATTTTTTTTTTATTTATGCGTCCAAAATTTTTGCAGCAAGTTTCAAAAAATTATCATTAAAGGTTTTTTAATTTTTTTTCTAGATCTTTGATGATTCCTAGGTTTTGACTATAATTGTCCGGTTTTGCCTGGTATTGGTCGACAATTTTGAAATCAAATACCCGGATTTTGCCAGGTTTTTATATAAAACAGCCCAGATTCGTGCTGAAAAAAAATCTGACAACCTTATCCTATGATCAAGTGAGAAAATTTTTAAAAACTGCAGCAGAATTTTGAACTTAAAATGGGTTTTTGAAGTTTTTGTTTTAGTTTTCAGTTCAGATAGTTACTCTCGAATATCTTTGCTCTATTAATTATCATAAATTGATTATGAATTTAAAATTTTGAGTGTAGAGTAGAATACCTCGCTTCCTTTTTTGGACCCTCATGGGGGGGGGGGGGTTTAACCCCCAAAACCCCCCCGTTCCTACGGCCATGGGTTATGGTATATGTTTTATTTGATTTCTTCCAGACATATGCAATGAGGTTGCTCCGGGAGGATAATGCCAGTTATAAGAAAGCGTGTTAATGCTAGTCAGGCATAGAATCATTTACCGATATTTCCACCTCAAAAGAAGTTCATTATTGGAGCACTGAACACTGCAAAACCCTATTTCTTCAGGCTCAAGAAAAGGCTGAAGAATCTTACTTGGAACTCTTATGTTACACTATAAATGATCAAAAATAACTTAAATTTCAAACTGAGAACCTTCTGCAGGTCTTAGGAACTCAGTTTATAGTTCGTTTCTGGTGGATTGTTGATAGCCGACAGTAAGACTCATTTGATTAGGGGTAGTTTACTCACATCTACTAGCACTAACTAAAGAGAGATAAAACATTGGACAAAAATTGTCTAATGCAACGCTCCCTGACTCTGAAGAATTCTTCAAACGGGCTAAAGGTATGAGGTAAATAATTATTCGCCCTAAATTCTCCAACATCAAACGCTACTTTCCGCCACGTGTTTCTACTGAGCACGAGAATTCCCAGAGGCCAGCACCTTAGTTCTTCCCCAATTCAATTATATCCTCTTTGGTGGTGCACTGTGAACTTTTTCCCTTCCCACGCGCGCTATCCTTCCCTGCGGAGCGTATCCCGGAATCACACGGAAGCTGCTGGAACGGAAGTCAATCAACAGAAAATCAACCTACCGGAAGTAGCAGACTCCAGTAGCAGATGGAACCGACCTTCGACGACGACGACGACGACGGCTGGCATGCATTGTTGCTAGCTGCCATTAGTAGGTTAATGTGGGTCAAAATGACTCCCAAATTATATTCTAGTCGAATAATTTTTGGTATTTATACAGTTTTTACTTTAAAAAAATTCTGAACCTAAGCATATATCTGTTTAAGTTATTTTGAATTCTAAAACATGAGTTTTCGGAAAAGTGATCTGCCCCTTAGAGAGAATGCCTATGTGCGACTGTTGGATCGGCGAAAGGGCGCACGAAAAACGAATAATCAGCGATCAATCAAACACTTATCTCATTAGATTCGCTGTGCCACACGGACGTCAAATAAAAAGAGCATCAATCATTCGGGGGAGATTAATGCAACGTTCTCTTGTGGGACACCCAGTAAAGGGAAAATTCAAATTGATACTTAGGAACCATCATCCCGATATAATGTGGAAATAGTCTAGTGGTTTGACACTTCTTGATGAAAATTTGTGGAACGATTTGAATTTAATTGTTGAAAAATTTCATTTAAAATTGAGCTTTACTTTTTTCAGACTGAAACTACAAAAGAACAAGTAGAACCATGAACAATGTTTAAAAAAAAAAAAGTAAACTTTTTCCATAAAATTAGAGAATCCAGTTGTTGAAAAATGTGATTCAACCTCCAAAACGTGAAACAGGAGCATACATTATTGAAAACCTAGAAAAGAAGAACATTTATCCAGATAACTGTGGAAGATAAGGACTGCATTCAAATTACTGAGATAGAGCTGGGGAAAAAGCTCAAGGGAAGCAGAACATAAGACTTTCTCACCCGACGACTTCCTTCTGAATCCCCTGGTTCGCACAGAGAAAATCGTAAGACAAGTAGGGCGGTAAGATGAATCCTGTTCTATGGAAACCCTCTTAACCTGGAAAAGGGAAAATCGAGGGAAAACGTTGCGTCTTTTTCGTTTTGTCAGTTTTAGGTACACGCCATGCTTTTTCAATATCATGAATATTTACCCTCGACAAATAACACCTTCCAGCCAGCCAAGCTAGCGTTTCTTTTTAAACAGAGCGTTTTCTCATGTTTCTTATCCCGAACTCCGAACACAACCTGGAAGATGGGATTGGGTTTTGTCTTGCACAGGAGTTTTCTGAATCAACGAAATCGAGTAGGAAAAGCAAATCCTTCATGCGTAATGGAATCGCTAGAAATAACAAGGAAGGTTGCTTGCCGGTAAGTACGGTTCCCACATACATTTGTCTGGAAAACTAATTTAGGATACATTCGTAATGTAGGTTGAACAAGTTCAGAATCATTCTGAAAATATGAATTTAAATGGTATTTTCTTAACACAGAAGTGTGGGATTCAGGCAAATTTGAAACTTATAATATATAAGAGAAAATTGCTTCAACTGATATATTCAATTTTATTTCCCCTTCCATTTTATGTTTTTACTGTTCATTATATTATAATAAAAGAGTTTTATAACTCCTTTTTTAGAAACTTATTATTTGTCGATTCTCTAATAATGGTAAATGTCTCTAGTGTCTGAAAAAAAGTTACAATACATCCAGTTGAAACACCTTATATCACAAAATATACAGAGGGTTTAACACTTTTATTGATACTGTACACTCTTTTTGTCCATTGCTATATCAACACAATGAACAAAATATCATCAAGATCGGTTAATATTTACTACTAGGAGAACGAGCCGAATAAAATATATCCTATCACAAGACAAAGCAGGATGGAGAAACATAGATCATGACAATAAAGTTTTTTTCCTTTGCTAACCGACACAGTTGGTGCACTGGGAATGATATCAGGCTGGCAAGCTGAAATGGGATGCTGCAGTGAATTCGATTCGCACTATATATTTTATTTCGGGATTAATATCCAATAGGACAAAAATTCCATAGAATTTTAGTCTTGTTCCGCTTGACCACTAGCATGCATCATTTTGCTTGGGAGCTCGATTCTTTGTGCCAGTAGTGCTTTTCTAATCATATTATCTTTTTAACAGTACACTATTCAGCGCATTATCGACGCAAACATTTGCTAAACATGCAGTGGTTTTTTGTAACATCCTCTAAGTGAGTAAAGTTTGTGTTTTCTGTGGTTTTCAAAATTGACTTAAATATCCAATTTTTTCCATTTTTATTTTCTTACGATTTATGAGTTTAGTTATTAGCTCTAAAGTTTGATTTAAAATGTGTTTAATATTCTTTCACTAATTGAAAATGTTTAATCGAAAACAGGTATATCATGTAAATTTTAAAGAAAAGGATTCATGATCAAAATTAAACCGAACATAATTACTTTAAAATTTTTTGCATTTTTGCAATCAATCATACAAATCATGGGAAACAGTGGGTGATGCAGGCCTTCAATTTCCAATACAGTTTAATCGAAGGGGCTAGTTTAATTGATGAAGGCGAAATTCCTCTTGGATTCTGCGAAAATAACCTTCAAATTTCATGAAAAGATTGAAAAGAACAAATTTGCAACAGAACATTATCTGCTAGTGAAATCATTTGAATTCCTGGGAATGAATAGGACGAATTTTACGAATTACCAACTAGCGAATTTCAACAACTTTTTTGTTGATTGCAAGCCCCTTACTAAACAAGATGATTGTTAAATTTCCGTTACAAAAGACATAGGCTCCCTCAATAAAACAATTAAATTGGAAAATTCGTGAACCTGTTATTTGGAAAAATATTCGAAATGAAATGAGTTTTTTTTTTGGTTGTCTTAGTACCTGATCCTACTGATATAAACTTTTCATTATGAGGTATATTCATACTTCAGCATTGATTGTTATTCACTTTAGACTATTAAAAATAAACTTTTCTTTCAGTTTAGCTAGAAATATGTTCCGAAAATTATAAATACTCTTTATTCCTTAATTAAAAGAATCAATGGTTCAGAAAAAAAACAAATTTTTCTCCAACATACTGCAAAAAATTGTTTTCTTTAAATTTATACATCAAGTAATTTTTTTTGGATGGTAGGCGACTTCTCTTAATTTTCTCTTAACACTGCTCATCAGCTCAGTGCTTTATCCGACCTTTTTTCATCACTTTAGGGTAATTTTTGTTGGATTTTTTCAAATTGTCCGCTGGTATCAAAAATTGCCCCAGATTTTCCTTCGTCAAAGCCCAAAAAGATTTGATTGAACGAATCTCTGGACCGTTTGGTGGATTTATGTCTTTCGGTAAACATTTGACCTTGTTGACTTCATACCACTTTAAATAATGCATTCTTAAAGTAGTGGCACGGAGCGATAACAGGACAAAAGATTGTAGTGTTGTTATGATGTTTGATGGTATTCGTGCGCCTAAATCTTGCCATTCATTGAAACAATGGTTATGAATATTATGAGAAATTTTACCGCATTCACAGATGGCTTGCCACACCATTACCTTCAAATTATTCAAATTTTTGGATTTGGAAAAACTGTTGCAGAAACTTCCTTTCCCTTCGATGAGGCATGAAAATAGTATCCAGGCAGAGTTTAAGAGTTGAGAATAATGTAAGTTTTATCATCCATGATAACACAACCTGATTTCTTGGTCAGAGGTTTGACGTAGCGTTTCCGAGCCCTCGGTTTCACAGATTTAGCCTGTTTGGTACTCCTTTCTGGCTGCTTCTGCTTCCAATGGGTCCGAAGTCCAATTCTCTCTTTGGCACGCAAAACGTTAGTCAATGAGGTACCCAGTTCCTTAGCCACATCCTTGATTTTCTTGTCAGGTCAGCAGGACCTGGTTTTTCCCACAAGTCTCGGGGAATCTGCGGAAGTAAACTGTTCTCCACACTTTCTTAACGCGGTTTGAAATGCTCCGAAACTCACAACTTCTTTCTTACCTAGTTTTCTGATTGAAAGACCACTCACCGTGCCCCATTTGTGCAATCCGTTTCTTTGCTAGAAGTAAGGTCAGGCATTTTCAGATTTAAAAACCGACAAGAGATAACAACGCTTACTTCACTTGGATGTAAACAGTAGGGGAAAGGTTTCCTAAATGGGCCTATCGAGTTAAATAACCCTACGGCTGTTTGATGAAATGGCTGACTAGACAGCTTATCTGACCAATGCATTTTGAGGGTGATACGCTTAGAACATAAGGCAAGAATAAATTTTATGAATTTACAAACTCAAAAAAAAATTTAAAAAATCTTACAAGGTTTTGTTACATTTTGATGTAATATTTCGACTTTTAAAAATTATACGTAAAGAAGCTTTAAACAAAAACTAGGATAGTTTTTGTTTTCTACTCAAATGAACTTAAGAAATAAAACATATTTCAGCTTTAGCGGAGGTTTAATAATGATTATAAAGTGTAATAATAGAGTGTTTTTGTATGCCCCTCTCATGTTTGTAAAATGCCTCCATCTTAAAATAACAGTTTAAATAGAATAAATAAATGATTTTCATCATTGAACCTTCAAATCTAAGCTCTGAATAACATCTTAAGAGAAAATTGAAGATCTAAAAACAGATTTGAGTTTTTCTCATGGAGGAACTGCCTCCATAGTATGGCAACCCTTAATTTTGTTTTATTCCTGAAATTATAATATACATAGATTTTTATAAAACTTCAGCTTTGTCGTACGAAAATTATTACTTTCTAGCAGTTTCAATGAAATTATAAGGAAATATTGCCAAAAAAACAGAAATTCTATTCAAAACATATATACGCGCATTTAGCCTGCACGGTTTGAGATTCGGCATTTCAGACAACACTTATAATAAAATCGTTTTCTTGGAAACAGAAGAAAATTTTAACATAAAAATTATTTCAATGTATAGAAAACAGATGCCTGCACACGTGTATATAGTTTTTGTACACATATTCGATGTGATATTTGATTAAATCAGTGTTCTGCTTAATAGGCGCATATAGCCCGCTCCTCCCCTACGTAGTCAAAATTTGGTTGAACACTACATGTGTTGGTAACTGGGTGCACTGGTCCAGCTCAAGCGTCGCGCATTTATACGTCGGCGCCTTCAACTTCAGTTCAGCGGCGGGCTGGTTGACGTTTCTTGATCAACGACGGATGACAGGACCATATCCGGTGAAAAGTTTTCAGACTCCAGACCGTTTGCCCATGCTGCATTATTAATTGTTTACCATACCTAAAAATTGGAATGTTAGAGTTTTAAATTGATACCTAATTAGTGACATATTTAAAACAAGTGATGTAAAGTTCTGTTGTGGACAGTGTCGTTTCAAATAAAATATTGCCTTCACGTCCTTAAAGTTTGCCAAATCCACGTCCGTGCAAATACGCATGTTCAATTATCGTCTTTCCGTTCACAGCATTTGGCCTGTCAAATTACGCGATTCCAGGTTGACGGAATTATTAGTAGTGCCAGGCAATTCCATAGTAGACAGTGTCGCTATGCAAAGACGGACGTTGAACTATTTCTTTTCCGTCCCCAGCATTTGGCCAGTCCAATAAAGCGAGTTCTGGTTAACTAGAATTCTTCAGTGGACAGTGCTGCCTAAAATATCGCCTTTGAGACACTCAAGTTTGCTAACCGCTTGCGCTCAACCTTTCCTTTTCGGTTCACAGCATTTTGCAACTCCCATTTATCAAATTCAGGTTGACGTAGTTATTACAATAAGAATCACACCGAGTTATGTAAGTCACAGTGTTTCTAATATTATATCCCTTAACTAATTATCAATAAAATTATAGCTTAAAGCTGTCTGTAAAGCTGCTGAAAGATCGGCGTTTGATTACTCATACCGAGGGATTGCAGTGGAGAGAGAATTCTTTGCATTTGGAACGGTAATGATCAAAATTCCACAACTGCTTAACAAATCTAACAAATCGCAACAATTTGCCACAATTAGCACATTTTCACTCTCTCTGAGCACCGGTTTCTCTCATTTTAACTTAAACCTTCTAATTCTCTCTAACAAATTGTAACAAATTACCACAAATTCAATCATTAGCTGCAAAATTTGTTCGATCATTGACGATGATTTTCCGATTATCACAGTCCCCTGACTCATACGCAACCCGGAACAAAATGATTTTTGAAATGACAGTTATTTATGGAACATTTATAATTATAGGAACAGTCTTAATAGTGTTTTTTTGTAGGGGCCCACCTTATTCCCCCACACCAAAAAGCTCATATGGCGTCCTGGTAATGAATACTACTGTTCTCAGCACGTCTGGAGGCAAAACAAATAAAAACTTAATACACAAACAAATTTTAAGCAACATGAACACAACGTTTTATTATGTAGGAAGTGCGAGCGTTTGTGCGATATAACTAAATGAGATAACAATTAGAAGCTGAGAAAATTATGCTAAATTTATACTGACTCAATATAAAGAAAAAAAAACAAAAATAATTAGAATCGATACGCGATGTTATTTACATCTTAAATATGTACTAATTATACTAAGAATTTGCATTACAACGATACAGATGTACAAAAAATTGTAAAATAATGGCTGATAATCGACTGTTTTAACGGGTTTTTATAATTTGGTTTTAATCATGGAGTGGTTGTTGGTGATTTTTATTGCAAGTAATCAGAGCGGCGACTGTTGTGAATATGCTATCTCGTTGTAAAATGAATGTTAGCACTATGGTGTAAGTCATCGTAAACATTAATATATAATGGTTTGCAAGTCACAGAGTTTTGTTATTTGATAAAAGTTATGCATTTTCAAAAAGTAAAGCTGTAGTGTATGGATCAGTAATGGAAGCCTTAAAATTTTTTTCAAACATCTCATTCGAAGCGTTTGAAGCTTCTGGAGATGTAACAAAGTATTTAGTCTTTTTATTGACTAAGCGAAAGTAAGTTTTAATTAAAGTATTTAGATAGTCCTTTCAAGATTTTTTTTAATTTGTTGAATAATCACGTTTGGAGATACCACCGAGGAAAAAAATTCCTGTATCATCAGCAAAAATTGTGTAGCCTATAATCGTAAATTACATTAATCATTTACGTATAACAGGAATAGAAAAGGACCAATATTGCTTCCTTGTGGTACACCGGTATCAATATTTCTTAACTCACTTTGAGTGTTTTCAATAGCAATAAACTGCTTACGCCCTTCTAGTTAACTGCCAAGGATATTGTCAGCTATTCCTTTTATTCCATAACTATTTTGTTTGGATGGTAAAATGTAATGATTACACCCTCAATCATGAGCATGACATTCTTCCGTCCAAATATGCTTTGTTGTGATCCAAAAATAATCCCCCAGCAATGTTTTTTGATTCTATTTTAGATATGTTGGAGTCAACAAGTTTCGAGATAGCAATAAAAGTACTCGAGCCTGATTTGAACCCACAACCCCTTGTACAGTATACTAATCTGGTTTAAGAAGTCAACTATCCTATTTACAAGGAGCTTTTCAAAAACTTTATTTAACACTTAGTGTTGAGAACGGACCACAGTTGTTGACGTCTTGTAAGTCACCGTCTTTAAAAACGGGAATAACTTGTCTCCAAAATCAGATTGAGATATTGTCAATTGTGTAAGTATTTAAGAGAATATTTCGCTGTTATATTTTAAGATGTACGGAATAACCCAGCGGTCGGCAACCTCTTAAGACAGAAGAGCCAAAAATGGCAAATTAATTAAAAGTCCAAGTTTCAAAGAGCCGCACTTCATTTTATCCTTACTACAAATAATGGTGATTGCTGAGATACATTGCATCCTGATGTTAACTCAGTTTTATTATCCTTTTTCTCACAACGCCACAGATTTTCGTTGTTTTATTGGAAAACAGAAGCGATTTTCTTTCTTCTAAATCAATACATTTTCATAACGAGTACAGCTTATTAACGTTGAAATTTTGGCGATTTACCATTGTGACTTGATAAAATTTATCATTTTAAACTTTGGTGCAATTCTTTCCTAACCTATTCCCAGATAAACAATAGACTTTCAATGTGTTCTTTTAAAAAGAAACATTAAGAATTTAACATCATAAAAATGCATACTGCAAGAGGAAAATTAATATAAAAAACTAATCGAAGGTTTATCACTATTATTTTTTCTTTAAATTCTACAAATAAGCCTTCAATTATACTTTGGTTTTGAACATCCGTTAAAATCCATTGATGTTTATTTGTTTGTTATGTGCATAAAACTAGCATTTAAAATAGATAAATATATTCCGGGCCTTAGAATTAATAAACCAACCAATTTTAATTCATAAAGGCTCATTTAACTGATTGAAAAAAAAAACTAGTCAAAATTTGAAAAAAAAAAAATAATAATCGGTCACGAGATGTGGTCTGATAATACGGTTATAAAAAATTTCTTATAAACTTTTTTTTATTACAAGCATTCCGATTCAGCTCTCTAGTTTCATTTTGATTCCTGGAAAAATTATAAAAGAAATGTTTCAAAAGTTATATTTTCCGATACCGAAAATTCAAAGTTTAAATTCTCAATTCTGTTCAAAACCGTAACCCTTCCAACTTGTTTCTATGTCTAATGTCTAAACCTCTGAGTCTCAGATATATCATGGATTCAGATTGATCCTTCTGTCAAAGTTTCTATGAATTCTAATCACAAATAAATAATTTGAATTATTATACAATTAGTGATTTGGAATTCAATATATTTGATTTTTTCAAACAGATATTTTTATTTGTTGAATGAATTCTCAGTTTTCACTTGCGAATTTGTATTGTTAAACATTATAGTAGTTTATTGGCGGATTCCTGGTCGAAAATGTTTACCAATTTTAATGATATAAGATTCGTTATTTGAATAATTTATTCTAATTTTTCAATATTTCAAAACAAAACAAATTCAAATATTTCAAACTGCCAAAAAAATATATTTAAAATACTTTTAATTGTTAATTTGCTGTATTTCAGTATATCTTGAATTTTAGGAGTCATCAAGAAAAGATTCTACCGAGGATGTAGAAATATGCAGGGGTCCAATTAAAGTTTTGATAGCTATCTCGGATCTTCCATAAAAATAATAAATCTTACATAATAATAGACATCTAACTTTAACTTTGCTTCGCTGTATTTCATTTTTCAACGAATCGATTTCTTATACTCAAAATTTAGTTTTTTGACGTTATTTTGATCATCACTTCATAGAACAAACCAAAATCAAAATTCTGATAAGAACTTAGAAATAAAAATCAACTTTTAGAACTGCCATGACATTTTTCAAATAATTGCAGAATTAGGAATTAGGTTTAGAATTAAACAAAAAGATGTAAAAGTTTTTATAAGATATATTAAAGTTTATGGAAGAAAATGCTTCTTTCCCAAATATAGTTTCTCCTTCGAATTCAAAACTAAAAAAATCATTTTATACATGAAATTCTAAAATTAGACCAGCACTCAGCTCCCGGTTTACAAAAATATTTATTAACGAACTTGAAAACTTTGTTCACTTGAACTCATGTTCAACATTAGAACGAACAACTTGAGTTTTTTTTCATGGATATTTCAAAATTTAAAAACAAAATATTTAAGAAAGAAATTTTAATGCACAAAACAATTATTATCAGTATTCAATGCAGTATTTAAATCATCATCTGATGTTCATATTTGATCCGAACGATGGTAAAGCATATTTATTTTTTAAATACTCAATTCAACAAAAACAAACTCAATTTCATAATCTTACAGTGAGGACTTTATTTGACGATTAAAAAAATGCTCGGTTTTTTTAGGTTAAATCAGAAAATCAAATTCAACGGAAAACTTTCCGTGCCAGCGAAGAAAAATTTCTCCAGGCTTTCAAATGCTATATCAGACTTTTATAAAAAACGTTTACTGATTTCTAAATCTCAATTGCAAACTGACAAGATGCTGTTAATTTGATCTATAGTTGTTTTTTGGTTTCTATAAGAATCCTGGGAAATATTATCTGAACTGAAGGAAATTATGTTGCGTCCGTTTACTCTAGAAAATTTCGAGGATTTTCAAAATTTCCACACTTTTAGCTAAAGAGCCGCAGTTATACATCCAAAGAGCCGCATGCGGCTCGCTAGCCGCAGGTTGCCAACCTTTGCCCTATACAATTATTCAACAGGCATAATTCCGTTTTCATAAATATTTTGATATTCACAAAGAGTTCCCTATGAAAAACCAATATTTATCTTACCCATTTCCATTGCCAGGACGAATGCTTGGTTGTGAAAGCTCCCCATTCCGGAAAACTAGCCCTTAGTTCCTTCTTTTAGTCCGCGTACCGTTTGCCTTGCTAAACGGCTTGAGGCATCTCGATAACGTTCGACCATCACCATTGAGAGCTCAAACTCATTCAGAAGGCCTACCTTCTTCCTATAGTTACCTACATTGTCGCTTTTCTTGAAAGGGCCGTTTCTCGCTAAGATGAAATGCCCCTCTTGGGATTTTAATCTCTTTATCATCGATTTCTGATCATTTCCTGGATGTCGTCGAGAGCTTGAGTAGGAGATGTGGAACGGGATTTATCAGAAGAAGACGGGATTGAATGTTTTCCTTGTATTGAGAATGGACACGATGAATTTTTCTGAAATACACTCAGCATCTTTTGAAGAATGCCAAAACTGAGTTTCGTTTGAGTGATTCTTCAAATTTCTCAATAAAGCACAAAGAATTTATTTTGTATGTTAAAATTGGATAAAATTATGACTTTTTTTCATTAAAACTACAGCAGGAGAAGAAAGGACTTATCGTATTAAAATTAACCACCATTAACTACACCTATCTGAAGCTGTTAAACCAAAATCGTCCAACAGAATACACGTTGCTTTCCTAAGACTTATTTATTTGAGAAGACTATCCTCCAGCCTACAGGTGGGGTGGGTTAATTATTTCCAATCTCGCCTGTCTGGCTGTGGGATACGATGTTTACCTTCCAGGCCGCATTAATGACACCATTCTTAAGTCAAAGGTGGAATTAAAATTTCTTCATCCGGAAATAGCCATTAAACGAGTTTGAAATGTGCTTCATTCGAGGTATGAGACTTGCTTTCACGATATTAAGTTTGTGGTAAAAAAAAGTGCTTGTAAAGAAAACTTGAGAACATAGTTTTCATTCAAAAATTCATCGAAATTATGGTAAGAATCAGCATAACTTGTTTCCCTCTAAACAAATTTCTGTTGGCGAATAAATTTATTTGCAACTGTAACTAAATTAATCATAATCAATATCACACCACCTGAATATCAAAATACAATGGGTACAGAATAAAATTATTAAGTCATCCCCCTTCTCATTTTTTAAGTTTTCCTACACCGGAAACATAATCCTGACTGTTCAAAAGCGCTGGCCTAAGCCAGCCCCTTCAATCCAGTATAAGCTCATCTATATTTGATGCGAAGGAAATCTGCGAGTGCAAACTGCTAGGGCACAACATGTTTGGTCGGGAAAAACTCCTCCTCGCTTCCAACCGGAAATACCTTAAAGCCAACCCAAAAACACCGAGAAAGTTAGGGAACGGAATTTGCATAAATTTAAATCAGGTCATCCAAAACCGGAAACGAAACCGGAATCTCGGCTCCACCTGGATCATGACGGGAAAGCAAGCAAGCAGTGATTTGCTAATAAAAAGCGTCAGGCTTCGACAACGGTGGTTTAATTGAATGAATCCGTGCTCTTCGCGTGGCCACGGAGAGGTGGTCGGTTTTGTGTCCTGTCCTGTCCTGGTCCAAATGTCGTCCCCCGCAAAACAACTCAACAGCCAAAGGTTTTGTGTTGAACATGAGCACACCTGTCACGAGGATGTCCATTTCCCACCGAATGATTTATGAGAGTTATCACAAGTGGCGGCGGAGTTTGGGAACTAGATTGATTGAAAATTTCTATTACTGAAAACATTTTTTCATATGATTTACATAACAAAATGCTATCAAATTTTAAATTTTTAAGAAACCAATTACTTCAATTAAATAATAATGACTTTTCTTCTTTTATTTTCAGGTAAGTGTTCAATGCACTTTTGCTTCAAAATCCCACAACAGTCCACCATCATGTGAAAGGTAAACAATTAAAAAGGGAAAGTGGATTAGAATTGAGCATTCAAAGTTTTTATGACCATATTTTCATAACGAATTTATTAAACATTTTGGTTTTGTTTCTATATAAATTTAAAGTTGAGAGCCCTAGTGAATTTTTGGTGTGCAGAAGTGTTAGTCATTAACATTTTCAAAGCAAAGTCATTAAGATTTGTGAAAAAAGTTCACGGATTTACCGTTGTGTGGCGCTCCCAATTTTGTTGTCCCAATTTTGTTGTCCTGTTATGTTGCCCAACTATCATCAAACATTCCATAAATTTTAGTGAAATTTCATCAAATTTTTAATTTCTTAATCAAATTTTGATGATTGGGTAAGGTTATTCAAGATGAACAATCTTTACTCAGAACTGATACCAAAACCTCGAAAACTAATCCCAGGTTCAGAATTCTTATGCTACAGATTTCCAAAATTTTCTCACATGATGATAGAAATTCATTTTTGAATATGGGAGGGTGGGGAATCATGGGCCACTTTTTTTCGTTGTTCCATAACTTCTTTATTATAAAAGATAAAATGAAAATGAAAAATGGTATGGTTTTCTACATTTTCAAGGTATCATAGGGTATTTTTTTAAATTTTTAATAAGTTATTTTCCCCAAATTCTGACTGTTTGAAAAAAAGCAATATTTTTTGGATTTTGAAAAATGGTGGGGAATTGTGGGCCACCAAATCCAAATTGACCAATTAACATGCAAAGTTTATGAGTTGACCCACAACTGTGATTTCCTAATTCATTTCGTTATTTTAAAGCAATTTCAGATGATGAAATAAAAAAGAGAGCTGTGTATGATCGCATAGATTCCAAAACCTGGCTCGCGAACGTTTTGGCAAAATTTCTTATATAGGATGGACAATATATTTTTGAAACTCTTCATTTGGCGTAAGAAATCTTTACAGATAAGAAAAACGTATTTTAAGTTTTGAATGTGTATAAAAACATGAAAATATAGTTGATTCAAGCTGTGTGGCCCACGATTCCCCACAAGCTATGATTTGCAAATTGGTAGCGTTTGTGTGACTTATTGATGTTTCAGAAAAAAATCCTCTTCCACGAGAAAGATCATGAAAAAACTAAGATCATAAGCATATGAGCATATTTTTGTTATACACATTAGGTTCCCCATCGATGAAATTAGCAGGTGTTTTTTTAATTATGTAAGTAAATTTTTCTTACTTTTTTTAGCTTGATAAATAAAAGAAGCATATGATGCGTATTTCAGTCAACAACATATAGGAATATATGCTCACGCAAAGCGACGACGATGACAGTTGGTTTGAGATTTTTAGCTCAACACACATCTGAGATATTAAAAGTGGCCCACGTTTCCCCATGGCCCACGATACCCCACTCTCCCCTACTAAATTTTAATAGATTGAACTCATTTAAGGGTTCTGGTTCCCTATTATCAAAATCTTAATTGTATAACTGTTTTCATACTTCGCATTATGTATCTAGTTTAAAATTCTTAATTTTCAATTTGCATCATCATTAGAAAATACTTGAAAAGGTGTTTTGAAATTGTTATATAGTTTTGGTTTAGAATTTCATTCAAAATTTTATCCATTAAACTGATATGCATTAAAATAATTATTTTCCGAATATGAAAAAAAGACACAACATTAAGAATCCGGTCAATTATTATTTTTGTGTTTTAAAATCTATTCGTTTGATCGAAAAATGTGAGCATTCTAGTGAGTCTCCTTTTTAATCGTAAATTTAAGAAACCACTTAAACTTAGACATCTAAAAAATAGGCATAGTAGTTCTTTTCATTACCAACCCAACGCTGTCAAATTTTGTATATCCAAATCCTAGGAATGTAGTTATCACCAAAATTAAGTGTCCAGCCGGACTCTAAATTATCATAACTTTAGAAATCATCCAGAGTTTTTGTTTCAGATCCGAAGTTCTTAAACTTAATTCTTTCGCAGAACTCAAAACTTCATTCATCATTCAGAATTTATATTTGAATTCGAATAAAAAAAAAGAAATATTAAATGCGGATTAATACCCAAGACATGAAATATAAAATACTAAATTGATGGTTGAGGGCACTGGATCAAATTTCAATTCTTGGTTCATATCGAAATACTGATTTGAAATTGAAATTCAGAAATCGTTTTTTACTTTTCAGAAATCGTATTGAAACTCGGAAAAAGGTCCAAAATTAAAATTTCATTATCAGTAATCTTGATAATTTTAACTCATTTATGAGCTTAATCTGAATTTTAAATATCAGGTATCTGAGTTTTGAACCTGAATTCTGAACCTGGAAAAAAACATCCTCTGGAATTTATTTAAGGAATTGATTTTTGCGGATAAAGAAACATGTAATATTCTATAAAAAAAATAGAATAATATTATAATTAAAACTTTATCAAGTTCCAAATTTCAAACAAAAAACTTGATTTTGGATCAAGATTTCAAGTATCAGGTTTGAACCAAAAAACTTTAATAAATTAATATTACTTTCAAAAAATTAATATATTTTCACTTATGGTTACAATCTTCACTCTGATGTGGTATGAGCCTAACTGGTTAAATGATTCAACTGAATCAAAGCAATCGAAAGATTCCTTTTAATTAAACCACGGTACCGTGGTTGAATTAAAAGGAATCTTTCGATTGCTTTGATTCAGTTACAATCTTGGAATTTGCTCGAGAGTTTGGAAGATTTAGCTTATATGATTTGAATATAATTTTTTTTTAACAAATACAAGGCTTTCTCATAAAAACTTATTGTTGTTCAAATCAAATTAGCTCAATTGACCAGATTTTAGAGCAAGTTCAAAGATTTTAACCATTGATGAAAGTAAGTTCTCTTATATGTTACTCAAGGATTCGTTATACAAATCCAATTAACCATTTTAAAGATTTTCGGATGTATATTCGAAATTTTCTATGTAATACATAAAACTTTTAATGTAAAAAAACTTAAAAATGGTTAATTAAAAAGTGATAAGAAATGTATCTTTTATTTTTTTTTTATTTGAGCATTTTTAGAGCAAATATATCAAAGAAAAAAAAATAGGTCACCAAACCAGCAAGCCCCCCCCCCCCCACCAATAAAACCATTCTTCCTACGGCCTTGCGAAAACATCAGAAGTTTGCAAGTTTGCAATAGATTTACATAGGCTCAGCCAACAAGGAGCCGATTTTTTCTTCAAGACAGTTTCACCGATTCCAAAACATTCTCATTATTCCTATTAAATCATTTTTTTACTCATTTGATTTGTATTTTCCTCAACATTCAATTAAAAATATTTATTTTGTCTTGTCATCATAATAATAAAGTTATTAGAAGTAAGGAATCAGATAAGCATATATAACAAATAATCAAAGATTTTTGTAAACCTTTTTCCAACTCGCCAGATCCTTGATAAAGGCAGAATAAACATGCCCAAACGTCGGATGTAGTAAATAAACATCTTTTTGTGAATTGACAATTGACAAAATTAACAAAATTGACAAAATTGACAAAATTGACAAAACTGACAAAATTCACAAAATTTTCAAAATTCACAAAATTCACAAAATTCACAAAATTGACAAGTTGCCAAAATTGAAAAAATTGACATAATTTCAGAATTTGACAAAAGTGACCACATTGACAAAATTGACTTATTGGACAGAATTGATTAAATTGACGCAATTGACAAAAATGCAAAATTGACGAAATCAAAAAAGTGGCAAAACTTTTCGATTATGTCAACTAAATAAATTTTGTACACTATTTAAAGTTTTTCATTTTTGTCAATCTTGTCCATGTTGTCAATTTTGTTAACTTTTTCATTTTTGCCAATTTTCAATTTTTTTTAAATTTTGTAATTTTTGAAAATTTTGTCATTTTTGTTTGGTTTGTTGCCTGTATCATTTTTTTAAGTAATTTTTGTCATCCAATGTCCAATTTTTCGAGTTTGTCAATTTTGTCAATCAGGTTCAGTTAGAAATTGTTTTTCAATTTTGCCAAGTTTTTCAATCATTCTCAATTTGGTATGTTTTTGTCATTTTTTTGATTTTGTCAATTTTTTCATTTTTATATCTTGAGCATCTAAGAATGCTCGATTGGAATCAACATCTACCGAACAATTTTTTGGTTCGATTTTCAAGCTCTAAAGTGAACGCTCAGAAAATCCAACAAAACAATATTGTATTTTATGCCCCGTTGATCGCGGTAGACGGCACGAATGACTTTAATTTTGTGAACAATCAGATAGTTTTCTAATTAAGAACATGAACCACCAGATCATTGTTAAAAATGCTTCTAACCATAAATTCATATGACGATCTTTAAAGTTGTTTGCTTGAAATACAACAGCAATCCTAATACCAAACATTTTATAATCAACATTGGTAACTCTCAGCATGCTTCATATACTTCAGCAAGGACGTGTATATCAGCACCACCTTCTGGAGAAAGTTCTTACTAGAAGGAAATTTCAAGCATTGAAGTACTGAGGAAACTCTGAACATTCTTTCCATCAACCGTGGGTTCGCGTCTTAACTACAAAAGTTCGTGTTTGAACTTGCTTTCTATGACCACGCAGAAAATTTTGTTTATGTTTTATTTTCAACATAGGAATTTCAGCCTACTCCAACTTTTCTTCGTGTAGCAAAGTATGTTGCTATGGTTCTCAATTTGTGTTGTTTTCTGCCGAATGGAAAAAAGGTCCCGACTGACGGAGTATGCTAATAAATCTACAATTTGAGATTCTAATTTCATTTGAATTGGAACAATCATTGATTGAAATTTCACTTTTTGGACAATACTTAATATTTCATAAAAGAAATCATAAAAAGGCAACAATTTACTAAGTAAATTGATCTTAAAATCTACTCTACAATATGATTTGAGATTTATTGATGACCACATCATCACTATTGTTATTATTATTATTATTATTATCTGGAGCACGTTTGGTAAATGGAAATCAGCATTTCTCTTAAATTAAAAAATTGGTAAAGGAAAAAATTCTTCTTGTAGAAGTAGCTCTTTTTAATACTTTTTATTTAGGTACATCTGATTTTTTGAAAACTCCAAAACATGTTGAACCGATAAATCAAAATCAAATTTTGAGTATAAAATTTATTAACGAAGTCAACTTACTACCCGAATAAGAAAATACTATTACCAAACGGTAACTATAATAGTTATAAAACTATTTGGAACAGCGTAAAAAAACTTTTAGAAAACGATAACTGACATCGTAAAAAACATTCCACTAATTGTGAATTCCAAAACGACTGTCTGCTGAATATGGCGTTAAGTTATGTTACTGTTTAAAACTGTTAAAACGATTGTATGGAACAATTGTTCTGCAAACAGTTGATATAACGTCCAAAAACCTTTCGTGGAAAACGTATTCAGATAATCAAACTGTTGCTGTTATGGGTTTATTCTAAAGTAATCTATTAACTAGACGGTAACGATAATAGTTTTCAAACGATTCAATATAAGGTTCTTCCAACGTTACCTAGCACCGTATTGAATGGCGACCCTCACCCACACATAAAAATATTTTTGCGGATTTTCGGATGTGAAATTATTTATCGATTCAATTTATTCACTTTATCTTTATTAAGTTTGAATTACTTACATAACAATGAAAATTAAAACTGGTTTCCTCCTGTAGAAGATCCTCCCCAGCCGTAGGTAAAGCGAAAGGTTGGTATCGTAGCTCCAGCGCTACTGGATGTAGGGAAGCCATCGAGTGAGAATGCGTGGAAGCTGAAATTAATTACATTTTCATTCAAATCCTTCAATATTTTAATTATGATTAGTTACAGAGTTTACAGAAACAATCCCGTTTCTTTCCGGTAATTTCGCAGGGTTGCCTCAAAACAATCCCGGTTTTTTCGTCTGCTAGAGGCTACGATGCAATCCATTTCGCCTCCGATGTTTTTTGCCAAACGCACCGGTTTCTTCCGGCCACCCATTCTGATTGGTTGTGTGGACCTGCAATCGTCGTGCAGAACCGTTGAAGAAACCACGGAAACTCCGAAAACTGCACCAGTAAACGCAGCGAAAACGATGGTCCGTGCCAAAAGCAAAAGCGAGCAGAGAAAACAAAACAAGATTGTGCTTTGTGAGCCAATGATGCCAGTTATCCTGAGTTTTTGAATTAATACTCATGATGTCTGCGAATATTTAATATATGTTTTACAATTACACCATTTTAGTTTTACAAAAAATACTCAAAACAATTAAATTAGAAGGCGATTGATGGCTTCCATTTAATAATAGCGTTTCGTTTATAAGCAGAGGCAAATTAGTTATCCACGAATTTTGCCCTAAATGCTGTCATAGTTTATTAATTCAGAAGTTAACAGTTTTGAGCGAGGTTTGAACCTCAAGTAGGCGGGGGTTAGGGTTGGGGGTGAGTATAAGCGTTAATAGAGCAACCATATATTTGCATCGTCCCGAGTGACGATTTTGTTCGTTTATTTAGAAAAAGCTTTCTCCCGTGCCGGTGGAGAGAACGGAAACAGTATAAATTACATTCAACCAAGAGGTTAAAATAAACTTTAGCTTAAATTAAATGTCGATTTTAAATTCAATACTTGTGAAAAAAATGTCAACAACTAATGACAATATTTTGTTAAGTGGTATTAGGTATTTGTGAACTTGTGAAAAGTACATCATTAAATTCAATTGAAGACTCATTTTAGACATTTGAGAAAAATTCAAAATAGAAAATTGAGTTTGAAAATTGCATGCATGCTACACACCAAATTTGTGATTGCTGGTTGTTTCTTTATAACATGCATTATTTTTAATGACAAATGAATTAAAATTGTAATTAAGTCCATGGATTCGTAAAAAAACTTTCATAATCATCTTACATAATGGAGCGTTGTTAAAGGCATCTTGTAAGGCCGATGACATAGTGAGAACGATTTGGCGAACACGATCAATGCGAACTCAAGAGGCGTGAAAAATTGGCATCTCCTTCGTTGCATTTAATGTCAGCTTTGAGCGATTCACATACATATCCATCAAATGTCGTTCGCCACATTAATTCGCATCGCATCGCATCGCGTACACTATGTCATCGGCCTAAATCAAGAGCTGAACTTCAAAAGTAAAAAAAAATAAATTAATTCCATAAATGTATAATTATTTTATACAAAACCAACTGGCATCTCTGACTGGGCGTTTCGTAGATTTTGACGTGTGAGTTTGACGGGTATGACAGAAGGGATGAACGGTTTGTTTAACGGTTCGAGTTCAGTTTTAAGATTAATGAAAAATTGAAGGAAATCGTTCATACCATGCTATCACCTTTTCAGATACCGTCGCACGTGTTTACATGAACGTTCATATTTCGTTGTTATCGTTGGCGAAGTAAAGTTTAGGAAAACAGCTACGTTTACAGATACAATCACTATTTCTGAAACCGTAGATGTATCGTAGAGACTGTTCAAGATATGGTTTTTAAGCATGCGGGGAGCAGAGAAAACAAAACAAGATTGTGCTTTGTGAGCCAATGATGCCAGTTATCCTGAGTTTTTGAATTAATACTCATGATGTCTGCGAATATTTAATATATGTTTTACAATTACACCATTTTAGTTTTACAAAAAATACTCAAAACAATTAAATTAGAAGGCGATTGATGGCTTCCATTTAATAATAGCGTTTCGTTTATAAGCAGAGGCAAATTAGTTATCCACGAATTTTGCCCTAAATGCTGTCATAGTTTATTAATTCAGAAGTTAACAGTTTTGAGCGAGGTTTGAACCTCAAGTAGGCGGGGGTTAGGGTTGGGGGTGAGTATAAGCGTTAATAGAGCAACCATATATTTGCATCGTCCCGAGTGACGATTTTGTTCGTTTATTTAGAAAAAGCTTTCTCCCGTGCCGGTGGAGAGAACGGAAACAGTATAAATTACATTCAACCAAGAGGTTAAAATAAACTTTAGCTTAAATTAAATGTCGATTTTAAATTCAATACTTGTGAAAAAAATGTCAACAACTAATGACAATATTTTGTTAAGTGGTATTAGGTATTTGTGAACTTGTGAAAAGTACATCATTAAATTCAATTGAAGACTCATTTTAGACATTTGAGAAAAATTCAAAATAGAAAATTGAGTTTGAAAATTGCATGCATGCTACACACCAAATTTGTGATTGCTGGTTGTTTCTTTATAACATGCATTATTTTTAATGACAAATGAATTAAAATTGTAATTAAGTCCATGGATTCGTAAAAAAACTTTCATAATCATCTTACATAATGGAGCGTTGTTAAAGGCATCTTGTAAGGCCGATGACATAGTGAGAACGATTTGGCGAACACGATCAATGCGAACTCAAGAGGCGTGAAAAATTGGCATCTCCTTCGTTGCATTTAATGTCAGCTTTGAGCGATTCACATACATATCCATCAAATGTCGTTCGCCACATTAATTCGCATCGCATCGCATCGCGTACACTATGTCATCGGCCTAAATCAAGAGCTGAACTTCAAAAGTAAAAAAAAATAAATTAATTCCATAAATGTATAATTATTTTATACAAAACCAACTGGCATCTCTGACTGGGCGTTTCGTAGATTTTGACGTGTGAGTTTGACGGGTATGACAGAAGGGATGAACGGTTTGTTTAACGGTTCGAGTTCAGTTTTAAGATTAATGAAAAATTGAAGGAAATCGTTCATACCATGCTATCACCTTTTCAGATACCGTCGCACGTGTTTACATGAACGTTCATATTTCGTTGTTATCGTTGGCGAAGTAAAGTTTAGGAAAACAGCTACGTTTACAGATACAATCACTATTTCTGAAACCGTAGATGTATCGTAGAGACTGTTCAAGATATGGTTTTTAAGCATGCGGGTAATCATGAAAGATATTATGAAAAAAATAGTAGATATACTTGTGTTGTATTTAGTATAATTGTCAGATCGGGACACAAAGTTTTGGTGATAATGAGCTTAACAGTTTCGCCAGAAGCTTTCGAAATTTAGTCTAAGGCAACTTAGGTCTTCTCGATAGCATTTATTCATGTTCGTAAGAACTTTCCTCACATGGAGGCGCGTTTCATGTGTCCTTCAAGTTTCTGGGGAGTGAGGAATATTCCTACTATTATTATATTTGATATAAATCAAAATTTCCAAAACAGATCATCATGAAAGTTTCAAATCAATGATATTTTCGGTAAGTCATTGATAAATTTTCCAAAATGATGTTCCTTTTTCTGAATTAGAAATAAGCTTCAACATAATTTCCAAGCATTTCAGTTTCAAGTTTGAAATAAATATTTCTAAAACACAGATTTGAAAAAAAACTGAATTATGTCAGATCAGGTAAAACATCAACCATGATTTAGGAAATTGAAAGGAATTGTTATTTATAATTCACCTTAATTCACATTTATTTTCTTCATTTTCAACAGAAGAGTGTGTTGTAGTGTTTTAAATTTGAAAAAAAAAATAAATCGCGATCTCAAATGTAAATTTTAAATTTGGAATAATGTAAAGGTTTGTTTTTAGAAAACAAAAATTCAGAATTGAAAAACATAGAAACATGTTTCGAAAAATTTTCTTTAAATTTGCTAAAATTATTTAAATTTGAATGAAAAGCTGCACTATAAAATTCGGTTAAATCATTTGAAAAATTAAGACAAAATGTTAAGATGAAAAAGAAAAGTTTTTTAACATTTAAGGAATCTTTTTACAATGAAAACGTCTTACCATTTAAAAAACTAAAAGGGAACAGCATTTTAATGCTGAAGATTTTTGTGTCCTGAACTCGCATATTTTGTCAAATTTGGACTATCGCTTTTAGTTTTGATTATATGGAAATTTTAAATGTGTGAGATTTAAGTTAAATGAATCTTTGATGACTGATTAACTATTAAACCAACATTTTAGAAGAAATATGGTTCTGATTTTGTGTATAGTTCATTCTATTATGGAATCATATTTTGATAATGATGAAAAAAAAATAGAATTCAACAGTTTTCAAAATTTGGAAAGTTTTTTTTAATATTACTGCAGAAAGTTAAAAAAACTTAATTTCGTTCATATTTTTTTTGTACCCTGCAAATCGATTAGATCCATGCTTTAAAAAGTATTGTAAATTCAATTTGGTTAAAAACTTCTTTAAAAATTCGATAAATGAGGAAAAGTAATCAAAAAGAAAACTTCTATAACTTCTTCTATAATCAAATAGAAAACTTCTATAACTTGAATTGGAATAAACTTTGTATTCTAAACGTTCTATCAACAGTGTTCGGCATCGCTAACTGAAAAATAAGCGCCGCTAATTAAATCGCTAACTCATTCAAAGTTGGCGATCGCTAATCAAATACGCTAAATGTTCCGAAAAAGTTAACGCTTTAAGCTTAAAGCGCTAATCGCTAACTGTTGACCAACATTTAGGCCGAAACAAATATCAAATTCATCTTTTGCCACGCCCTTTTCTTCTTTGATTTTTGCAACTCCTTAAGGGGGAATAAATAATGTTTCAAGTAATTTATTTTAAATTCGATGAATTGATCTTATTTTGCGTACAACTATATATGCGCAATACCAAAACTGTCAAAGATGGGAATTTAATCAACTCTCTGGGTTCTACAAATAAAAAAATAATCGAATTTTCGAACAATAGAGTATTTCCAGAGACAGATTGTGGTAGGGTCACTTTTTGTTTTTGTTTTGAAAAATGTAAACACCGCCATTTTGATCTTTGATGTTAAGCACTGTTCAATGCTTTCTTTTGAAAACTTCTTTAATTAAAATCATTAACATACCTTCATGTCTTAACTTGTTATGAATTTAAAATTAATTAAATAAAGAATTCATA
The DNA here is from genome assembly GCF_029784155.1 of Uranotaenia lowii. Taxonomy (NCBI): domain Eukaryota; kingdom Metazoa; phylum Arthropoda; class Insecta; order Diptera; family Culicidae; genus Uranotaenia; species Uranotaenia lowii. Next base: position 210,870,023 of record NC_073693.1, on the reverse strand, counting down.
TTCTCCTCACCAAGGTGCGCTTGCAAAATCACTACAACTGCATTGCCAAATTTATTTCGTTACTATCTGGTCATTGAAATTGCGTAATGTTGTTGTTATGTTAACCCTACCACGATATGCCGAGAAAATGTAAACATGAGAAATCAGCTGTTCGTTTGACAAGTTGAGAAATGCCTTATCACAAGAGTAACCCAAGAAACCATAAGCACTAACGATTTGTCAAAATGCTATTCAACTACAGCTTTATAGCTTCTCTGTCCTCTTTTAGCACTGTGAGCCAGTTTTGGCGAAATTAGCTGCTATTTTAGTGCATTAGTTAGATAATTATAGAATGTGGAAGATCGGAGCTATATCCTTATTTTTTGTTTTGGTTTAAAATTTACCCGATTTATCGGTTTTGTGCAAAGTAGATAGTATGCTATTTCGTTGCTAACAATCATTTGTGCAATCATTCCATTTTGTTTTTTTTATTTGCATTATTCTCTATTTTCAAACATGCAGGAGCATTGTCAAACCCGAACATTTATACAATTTCTATTTTAACACTAATAATTCGAGAGGTTGGTACAAATATATGGGCGGTAGCGGTCTTTAATAAGCGGAACCCCAAAATAGCGGAACTATTTAATTCGCTAGATCAATCAAAACTTAGCGGCAAAATTAAACCAATAATGAAAAGTTAGCGGACTAACTAGCGATTAGCGGATTAGCGCTTTTGTGCCGAACACTGTCTATCAACATTGAATAATCGAGTTATTTTGAGAGAAAAAGTAGGACAAAAGAAAGGTTTCTTAAAATCCCAACACAATTTCTTTGTTTGAAAATTTGATGACCTTTACGACTTATTTTAACTTCATTATTGTGATTTTCATTGAGTTCTTACTAAGAGTTTCCTTAGTTCGAATATCTAATTTCTTTGCAAACGAATGTATTTTCAAAAACCCTATTTGATATACAATTGTAGTGGATTGTGGGGTACAGTGGATTGTGGAATTTCTAGCAGCCGATGTATTATTATACAAAATCAAACTCATGATACAACTCTAAATTCTGAATCAATAATTTATGATCAAAAAATTTCGAACGCAGTAGACTCATCATGAATCCCCAATTTTTAAATTTATTAAAACCAATTGGAGGTTTTCGAATGGCTGTTTTTTTTTAAAAATGAGTATAATCTCAATGTCAAAGGAATTACAGCATGTAAGGTAACACAAAAATAAAATAAAATAAAAATAAAGATTTCAATTTAAAAAAGATGCTGAACCACGTGTTTCAAATAATTTTCATTTTTCTCTGAGTTACCTCTGAAAAGAAGAAAACGAGGATATTGAAAAAATAATTGTGTAAAATAACAATCGTTGAATACAATGCGGTAACGTAGGGCCAATAATTGGTCAAATAGAATATCGATTTTGTGAATTTTTACAATTTTCGTCTATATTTTCATATTTGTCATTTTTCATTTGTTGTCAATTTATTATTGAATTTTATAATTTTTATCAACTTTATTATCAGGAACTACAACCAAATTTACAATTATGATTAAAAAAACTAAAAAAGTGAAAAAAGCGAAATTGGCAAAATTGACAAAATTTCAGAATTTAACAAAAGTTACTAAACTGACAAAAGTGAGCATATTGATGAAATTGACTTATTTAACAAAATTGATTAAATTGACTCAATCGACATACTTGCAAAATTGACGAAATCGAATAAGTAATAAGACTTGTCGATTATGTCAACTGAGTTAATTATTTCATCTTTTTCAAGCTTGTCATTTTTGCCAATTTCGTTAAACTTGTCAATGTTAGCAATTTTTTATACTTCTTCATTTGTTTCTATTTTAAATTATTTTTTAAATTTTGTAGTTTTTGATAGTTTTGTAATTTTTTTCTCTTTCATTTTTGTTGTTTTGTTTATAATTCAATTACCAGTCTGGTCTAAAATGCATAAAAATACAAATCAAAGATTCACCTAATAAATCTTGTTTCCATTTACTGAAATATGATTTGCATCACGCGTTTGTAGACATCGAAATTTTATCCACCCAAACATTATTTAGTATTTTTTACCCCTAAATGTATGCAGCACCCTTATGCTTTTTCTCAATTTTTTTTTTTTGACTGGAAGTATGCAAAATTACATTCGAACAAACCAAAAATTGCTTTATGCCACCACAAGTATATCAAAAACTTTAAATTTTCAAACGTTTTTGTTTTTATGATTTTTTATTCAAAACAAAGTTTACTGCAATTTACCCCTTTTCCTTAGTAAGATGAAATCGCATGATTTGGTCAAATTAAAAATAACTGGTGAAACCAATAATCTTTCAGACTGCGTCAATGTGATGTCCCTTAAATTTAAAACTTTTGATGTACATAGGGTATGATTATCTGTGTACATTATGTTTTTAGAGGCCATTGAAGCTGAACATTGTTGCATGATGCCCCAGTTGACAGTTCTCCAGAAATCACTGGAATTACAACAACCGACTAATTTACTTATCATGAAAAAGTTTATGACTTATTTGCGAGAAATGTTTCTTACCGGGGACCAGAAGCAACATTTTCCTCGGTAGTATTTAGCTGTCTGTCTATCTCTTCACTCAACAACACCATCATCATCAACAACAACAACAACGACTCCACGCCAAATTGAATTCCACCCACACAGCTCACCGGGTCCGGATCGGAAACCATCTTCCCAGAATATCCGGTGGCCGGGTCCAATCTTTGCCGGTCTTGCCTCGTCCATGGCGAATCCTACCGTGTTGTTCTGGAGCCTTTCCTGGTTTCCATTTGATTGGAGTGTATTTATGTCACTGTGCCGTACTACTGCATCGCAATCTAGGCACATTTCCCTCTTCCTTCATCTACTTTTAACGAAAAAATATGTAGGAGATCTACCACGCGTAGCCTTTTGGCCAGGGCGTTTGTGGGCTGGGTGCAGACAATCGCTATCAGCCAGCAGGGCCGAGATGATGTTTTTGGAATACCTAACCTTTTTCGAGTACTTTTTTTTCAAAAACATGTTAAAAAAATCACATTGGAAACTTTGGTTGAAATAATTTACTAAAGCTATGGAGAAAACTTTCAATAATCAACCCGACAGCTTCCTTTTAAATAAAATCCTATAACTCTTCAAAGCCCCAGTAAAGGATCACTTTGAACTCACTATCCACTCCCCGGTAGCGAAATAAATCCCGGAGCTTTTACCGGGTCGCCCATTTCCGTCCGCCGCCGGTCTCGTTGTTGGTTGACTGGTTGGAATTCAATTTCATTCGCCACGTTCCTCTTCTGGTGGATGGGTTGGGCGATTTGTCTGCTGAGGTTTGTGGATTTTGATGTCGTCTCCTGCGTCTGGGAGTGGCAGCCAGATCTGACTGGTTGGTTGGGTAGACGCGTAGCGTATGTCTGTATGTAAGCATGTCGCACTGCAGGGCACCACTTTCGTCGAGGAGATCCTAAAGATAGCGCACCGGGCATGCAAGACAGATTGCGCCTCACCATAAACCAAATCGTTGCGTTTTACTTTCAGCTCGGTTCCATTCCATTTCGAATTGATATGCTGAATTAGGACCCAGGACAGGTCGCTATGTTGGATGCGGGAATATCCGAGTAAGGTACCGAGTTACCGAATGCAATGCAATCTTGGGGCTTTTGTTTTACGAGTGCACTTCTTCTCGAAGGATGCGTGAATCGTTTTCCAATTCAGGGGTTTTGGTTCTATTATCCCGGTTCCGGTGGGAGTGGTACCTATCCTCTGTTAAATGTCTTTGATCATTTAGGAAATTTGCATTTAAATCATAAAACGTCGCATGGGAGTTTTCACATGACAAATGATTTAGCAGCCTTCAAATTCATCTTCTTCGCAGAAAACAGGGAATTGTCAACCCCAGTTAGAATGGCCCTTTATTTAACACGGGAATATTAAAAGATTTAAAAAGATAGAATCCATTAGAAACCTTATTCCTTATTCTAAAAGGATTTTTTTGAATGTTGGCAGTATTGAAAATCAAAATAAAGTATAGTAATTGAAATATCTCCAATCAAGTGTACAATCTGCAACAAGATTATTTTATATTTTATTTTTCGTAGTATTCCGTCTCACGACATAACTTGACGAACATAATTCCTAAAATCCACTTGGTCCACTTGGTCTAACCACCTCGCTTGTTGCGCCCCTGCTCGTCTCTTTTTTTGCAGGACAATCGTCCGGCATTCTTGCAACATGTCCTGCCCAGCGTATCCGTCCAGCCTTGACTTCCTTTTGGATACTGGGTTCGCTGTAGAGACGCGCGAGTTCGGGGTTCATCCTTCGCATCCACACTTCGTTCTCCTGCACGCCGGCAAAGATGGTTCTTAACACTCGTCGCTCGAATACTCCGAGTGTACGCAGGTCCTCTTCGAGTTATATCCATGTCTCGTGCCCGTAGATAACAACCGGTCTAATGAGCGTCATATACAGGTTACACTTCGTTTGAGAGCTAAATCTTCTCGACCGCAGTTGCTTGTGGAGTCCATAGTAGGCACGACTTCCTCTGACCATTTGCCGCCGGATCTCAGGGCTGGTGTCATTGTCTGCGAGCCAAGATAGACGAAGTCTTCGACTATCTCCAGCTCGTCGCCATCGATCGTGACCTTGTTATTACTGGACAAGCGGGTTCGGTCGATCTCGGATTTGCAGGCAGCATGTAGGTACTACGTCTTGGACATATTAATCATCAACCCAATCCTTCCTGCTTAGCGCTTCAGTTTGCGGTAGATCTCAACCACTGCCGCAGATGATCTGCCGACTATATCAATGTCATTAGATAGATAAATTGATTAGATAAGTTGACTTACTAGATAACTAGATGTAAATCCGTATTTTCGTCGCCACACAACACGGTAATAACATTTTCAATATTTAAAGAAATGAATTTCTTAGCACTTGCCTTTAAAACGGATAGGAAAAAGACTGCGTGTTCTTCCGATTTTCTGTATCCACACTCTAGAAGTGAGATGAAGAATGTTCAAAATAAAAAATAAAAGTTATAAAAAAATAAAAACAAAACGGCCCCTTAATTGACGCACTTGCGGGGCAAAATTTGTTTTTCCCCGTACCGAAATTGTAACCGACTGACGATATTTCACAAATTCTAGTGACTTAGTAGTAAAAATAATTGACTTGAGCGTAACATCACTATTAACGGAGTATTTATAATATGAATGTATGCAACAATGATGAAATTACCCTTAGTATAGTATTTCCGACAACACGAAGGACGATGTGTCAAAATTATCATGCTCATAGTAAATGCAAGAACACGAATCGTGTAATATCGGAATATCATGCGCACGGTAATTTAGACACGAGAAAAATACTATAAGCTGTCAAATCTCTCATAGTAAAAATACTATGTTGTAATATTATCGCCAAGATTTTTGGTAAAAAATACTAAATCATGGTTGAAAATACTAAATGCTGGATATAGTAAAATTATCATTACGCCGTATTAGAAAAACCCATGCATTTTTTTCCGTGTAGCTATCATTTTATGATCCTCCGGTAAACCGACATCTCCTCGCAATGACTCGAGATTTCCACACAAACATCTCCTCTTTGCGACTTGAGGCCTGATCTCTCCTCTAACGACTCGAGATCCGACCCCTCCTCGCATCGATTCGAGGTTTACCTCTTCTCTGCACGATTCAAGGCCCGATCTCTCCTCTAACGACTTGAAATCTGACCTTTCCTCGTAATGACTCGAGGTGACCACTTGTACCCCTCCTTTTGTTGATAAGGGGCCAGACCCCTCCTCTTACAACTCGAGACCCGACCCCTTATCATAAAGACTCGGGGTTGACCACACAAACCTCTCCGCCTGAAGGTTTGAGGCCTGACCTCTCCTCTTACTCGCGCCTGTCACTCGCGCCTGTCACAGCACACGCGCGGGACTTAACGCAACGACTCGGATGTTTCCCGACGAAGACGTCATCCTACTCCGACTCGAATGGCTCACCCGGCGTCGAGAGAGGTATTCCCCGAACGTGGAATAACCCTTTCCCAACGATATCCACTGCGACATGACCTTCATGTCTTATCCCCGCAGCTTCTGTTGTTGAGAACCACCCTACTCGGATACTCCCCGAAGGTGGAGCATCCTACGCACGAATGCGGCGCACCCACGGCATCCGCTACGCAACTTTGTAACTTCAAACCGTGGAATCGGACGCACTCTACTCGACAGCCCCCCGTCAATGGGGTCAGTCTACTCCGATCGTTGTCCGGTCTTCTTTATCCCCCTTGGCTGGCAGCCCTAGGATTTTTGGGCCGCGGATTTTTTTTTTAGTTGGTTGTATATGATCCATTTCCTCGAATTATAAATTTTATTTTCTAACGTACGACATGGATTTATGCCTACCCTGACAACCATTCGGTGGGTATATCAAATTTGCAATACAAATATACGTGCAAATATACGTGTAAACATATCGTATATAATGCAGCAACACCAGTATATAGGTTTATTTTGGAGGCCATATAGGTACATTAGCACACATATTCTTGATTTGGATTGTATTGTCGTAATAAAATCATGCAATGTTTTAAAATACGCTAAAGAATATGCACGGAACGAACATTGTAGGAGCCGATATATAAATTGTCGTAATAAAAACATGCAATGCATTTAAATTCGATTAATAATATGCGTGGGCCGCACATTGTAGGTGCAAGATATACGAAAATGAATTTAAATAACATTCATACGATATAATCTGTAAAATCTCGACTTCTGGTTGTCTGGGGAAGCGCTCTAAGACTACAAACGTGCCTACAGTTTTGCCGTGGGATCTCAATTTGATGTCATCTACACTGAACTGTCCGACCTTATTTCGGCTCTTTACTCGAACAGTTTCATAGCTACCTGGTAAGACGGAAACTCATTGTACGAACCGGTGAAGCATTCTCCAAACAATTCTCTGGCCCTTCTGAAGCGCCTCAAGGGAGCCAGCTAGGGCTTTGATAAAACTGATCTACTACAACGACGTGCTGTTGCTTCTCGAAGGACTAACACTTTCGTTTGCCGACTACTTGAAATTGTTTTGCTTCATCAACAGTCCCGAAGGTGTCAACTTCTTGCAGAGCCAGTTTAACATCTTCGATGCCTGGTGATCTAGACTGCTTTCCATTGAATCGTTACAAACGCACGGCAACTTATTTTTCACACAAACGGCTCCCGGTTTGGGCTGAATAATTTGGGAATAATGGGTCAGGGTCTTCTAAGTATATTTAAAGTCACAACACAAGAGTCTCTACTTCAGTCTGGTTCGATCGACCCTCAAATATGCCTTGGGTGTTTGGTGTCCTTACTGCAGAAATGGCTCGGAACGCATCGAGGCCATCCAAAGGAGTTTTTTTACGTTTTGCTCTCCAGCACCTGGACTGACAAGACTCGTTCCGACTTCCCAGCTACGACACGCTGCAACCCCGCCGGACTACAACACGGGCCTCTATTGTCGCCGATCTTCTTTCGTCAAGAACCGACTTGAGAAATCGTGATCTTCAGCTCTTTTTTCCTCTCCGACAGAACAACTACAGAGCTAATACAGTGCTAATTGGTGCTATGACGAAGTTTAACCGCTTCTCTAATCATTCTGGTTTTGACGTTTTGTGGGAATTATTCCGAAGGAGAATCTTTAGTGCTTGATGTATAATGTAACATAAATTCTATGCATTTGTAGTTTTTTTTATCTTAAACCTATCATTTGGATCAATAAATGAACTGTTGATGTACACAAACAATGAAAGTTGATGAAGTTTCCTTAAATAACTTGCCAGGTTTTCTATGGAAGACTGCCACTGGTCTTTTCAGGTAGATGTTTGTCAGATGAGCGCCACCACCGTAATATCCAAAAGGTTTAATCATATCCGGGTGCATTGCCAAACTCTTGATCAAGTTGAGAAGAAGTCTTGCTAGATTCGGTCGTAAATTAGTGTCTCCGATGTAAAGTGAGTTCTTGAACCACTAGCTCACCACAGTAGTACTAAGTGCCAAAAATACACAGAGCTTGAGATCAGGTATCTGACTCTATATGGGATTTTCATCCTTCGGGATGATTCATCCCAATGATATTTGACTGACTGACAGTCTTTATTTACTAAACCCTTATTTTCAATAAAATAACTCTTTAAGGAATTATCAAATTTCATTTAAAAAAAAAATTAAATTAAGGAACTTTAAAGCGCAGTTTAAAGCTTGTCCGTAGGTTAACCCTTTTTTAGTGACGTAAAGACAATTTTTCACCACGAAACCATCCCTTCCGCTGTTGGTCGTCAAACCAAGGAACAAGTAGTTCATCAAACCCACCGCATCGGAGTTATATTAAACCCATCACGCTGCTGCTCTGCCTGCCTGGTGCTGATGGCTTCTTGAATTCGTCAGCATTCAGTCGGTCGCACTATTTTTGTCCCGGGCCACTTCTGTGTGTTATATCGCAAGTTGCCCCAAGGCACGTCTCAGGAAACTTCCTTCGATTCTTTTACCCGTCATCGTCGTCCTACTACTTGAATTAATATAACGCAGGGAAACGAACGCTCGCTCTGCTGAACGAGTCCCGCAACCCACTTTTTATCAATCTTCTCACGTTCGCTGTTGGGATTAAGAGCAGCTTATCCTCGCCGCCGGCATTTTTGTGACCATCAATGTCTGCCTGAGAGCCACACATTTACAAACACACGCACAAACACAAACACAAACCGCTACTAGCCGAAGTCATTTGGATTCTGGGAAAAAAAATATATGTTAGTGAGTCTGTGTGCTCTAATGTGTAATTTTGGGCAATGGGTAAATGGTAAGTAAGACGGTTTGTGTGCACGTAATTTTCGTAGGGTTTGGAGTCTTTCTTCGGAATCCCAAATACCCTCCAGGCGCTATTACTAATCCTTGCTTTTCCATCACCATACACGTGGGCCGGCTTTCATGAACAGGAATGAGCGAGTCATCTCACATATGGTTTGAAGAAAATCGATTGACATCGAGTCAAATTGAAGGTTGGCGAAAGGATTTTTTTTCCTTGCGTCAAAAATTGATATTGTTGCTCAGAGAAGCCGGGAAAAGGCGCCCTGAATCTTAACTTTGAAACCTCTTAACCATTATCCACAATTTAAAGATTGAACCAACTTCCAATAGTGTTTAGAATATTGTTATGGTAACATATGTATAATTTAAAGTCGATTTTAATCCAATTCGACACCAAGATCCAAAAATAAATTTAAAATATTTGTAAGGAATACAATTTTGTATTGCTTAACTGAAATGCTAGCGGTGCAAATCAGATCTATAACACGGTCAAAATCGCTCGATAATTAAATCGGCTAGCAATGTTTATTATTCTAATTAACAATTACTGGACCTGATAGCCGTCTCTACATCGATAATTATCTAGTCCATCCTCTGTTTTTTCGACACCGCGTAGTTCAGACCTTTGTTAAGTAGAACGAGCTGATTGTCGGAGAACTCTTCCTTTGACAAATTCACCACAAAACCCTCCAGTACCGCCGTTTTTTGTAGAGGCCTGCCACCTTCTCAACTCTGGTCGATGTTTTTTAGTGACTTGTGCAAAATGGCCAATCGCAAGGAATCACCCAACATGCAAAACAAGATTTATCTGCTGAAAGGCTGACTACTGAATGGCACAGCAAGAGAAGCAAACACTCACACCCAGGGTTGCCAACATTTAACAAAAAAAAACAGGGAACTGCACTGGTGAAATAAAAATCTGGCAAAATCAGGCTACGTTAAAGTTACGGAAGTTTCGCTCATAGTAATGATTTTTGTGTTGTCATCTCTCCACATTTTCACTGTAATATGTGTTGTGAGCCTACTTGGTTGAATAATTCTACTGAATCAAAGCAATCGAAAGATTCCCTTTAATTCTTTTTTTTTTAAATAGGAATCTTTCGATTGCTTTGACTCAGCCACTTTTCAGCAATGGTACCTAATTCAGTTCCTTACTACCCATTTTTCATCATGTTCGCATGATAATCCTTGCCTGGCTAGATTAAGCAAATTAGAGATAATCACATTTTTGCTCTTAAGTTTTGGTACCAAATTGAAATTGGGTTACCGAAAAGCAAGGCCGTGCGAACGAGGGGGGGGGGGGTTGGGGTTTAACCACCTCCCCCCTCCCCCATGATGATTTTGTCCTAGTGAAATTTTTACCGTAGTATCAAGAAAATTGGTTGATCTTAAAATGTGTTTTAAAATATGCGTTAAAAAGCTTGTCATGAATTAGGCTCGCCTCCGGCGGAATTCAGTCTTAAATAACCCTAGGCTTGAGACAATTCTTTTCGAGACACTATATCACGAATTAAAACTTATTTCGACTTGTAAATACTGATTTGAAATTCATTGGTATTATAGGTCTTAATTTGACATACAAAAATCCTACCTCGTCTTTTAAATTGGTTTTAATTAAGACGTAAAACTAAATAAGAACAGAGTTATAAAGGAACCATTTTTACTTCAAAAGTAGTTCATAGAATACTAATTTTATACATCGACTAGTTGGACACCATGTAACAGGTGCTTACCTCTCGCGATGTTTCACAGAATTACCAAAACAAATCTAAAATCTAATATCCTCTACTTCACTACTAGAAATTTTTAAGAAAAAAATCGTTTATATCATTAGTTACAAATGTTATCTATATATATAAAAATGAATGTTTGTCTGTCTGTCTGTTCCCTATAGACTCGGAAACTACTGAACCGATCATCGTCAAAACTGGCATCTGAGGGTTTTTGAGGCCGGGGATGGTTTCTGTAATAGTTAAAACTCCATCCGACTTAAGGAAGGAGAGGCTTCCATACAAAATTTGTAGTTTTTCGAAACAAATTAAAGTCATGACATCCATTTTCTTGAAATTTTTTTTTCCTTTGGGCGGTTTGTTTTCGTCTCTATGGTCGAGGCGTCGCAAAAGGAAAGTAACCCAGGCATAGCATACTGATCAGTAGGAATATTTTGGCGCGTATTTCTCAACCTGGGGTTTGTTTTTCGTCTCCATGGGCGAGCAAACGTCGACGCATGAGGATAGTAACCAAAGCACACTGTTCATTGATTGCTGGAAAATTTAACAATAAGGCGCCTGTTTCTCAAACACGTGGGGCGATATGCAACCTAGATGTGTTTTTTTCTTGCTTATTTGATTTGTACACAGCACGTGGTAATAAATGACGCCTAGATGTGACACGGATTGGTATTTTATCAATCGAATCAAAACAAATTGAAAGATTTGCAAAAATACTTCCATATTTAGTTCGTGTTGATGTAGGTAGCATTCGACTTTTCATTCAAGGAACATTAGAACATGTTCCAACGTTCAACTTTTTCTGTTAAAAAAAAATAAAAATTATGTTTTCTTCTAGAAATTGATACTTCGGCCCAAATACACAACTGAAACGAATTTAGAAATGAAAATGGATGCTTTTTATTTTAAATAATTCTGAAAAAAAACCATCGTACTTTTTGCTTACATACCAATTCAAGTACGTACTTAACATGAAAAGTGTTTTTGAAAAGCGAGACTTTAGAAATGATATTCAACTGGACGCAAAATTTTTTAGAGAAATTTTTTGTTTACCCTTAAAGTGTTAAAACAATATTCCCTTCTGTCAACTTACACGGTGGAGCAAGGGCAAACGTCGAACTTTTAAGAAATTTATCTTCAAAATGATTCAATATGTTGGAAAGACCAGAAGGGTGCAGCGGATATTGAAAATTCTTAAATATCTTTGTAAATGAAGGTCATCCCCTTTGAACAGCATTCGTTAAAAGTGGAGTAACAAACATAAATTTATATTGCAGGAATACTGCAGATATATCAGTGAAACTTGATAGAACAAAAAACAGGAATTCGTATTAAATCCATTTTAAAGCCATTACTCTGACGCATCTGTAAATAAGCTTTGCATTGACACTTGCCCCAATATACGGAATGAAAGTAAACTTAGAAGTTTGTTTTTGCCTACATTTTTGAATATTTGACTTTCAAAGAGAAAATAAAAAAAAAAACGCTGCGAACTCATTTAGTGATGCAACTGATATTTTTTTAAATATTTATATGTTAACTGTAGTAAATTTATTAAAAAAAAAAGAAATTTGCACTGTATTTAATATATTTTTCATTACCATGATAAGTGCTGTTTGGGTATCGAGCCGGTTAAATTTGCCTACCTTCTTCAAGCAGTGGGTGACAAAATTGAAAAAGATGGGAGAGCTCCCATGTAAATTTAAGATAAAGAGCTTTTCAAAGAAGGGACTATATTTAAAAAGGGTGTTTTGGGTACAGAGTACAAATTTCAGATCTTGAAAAACGAGTTTAGAGATCAGTGAATAATATATACCATTTTTGAATTGCTATTCAGAACTGCAGCTGCAGCTCTCATTTCAAAGTTGTTGGTTCTGAAGTATGATGAGGTTTGATTTAAAACAATGCTCTCTAAAATTTAAATTTTAATAAAGTTTTACAAATTACATTTAAAGACCCGAACATGCCCGAACATTTTGTGTTGCCAAAATCGAATGTTGCCAAAATCGAACGGTTTTTTTTCTGAAACTTTTTTCTCTTATTTTTACAAAGTAACTATTTTTATTATCATTAATGTTATTTCAAGTCAATTTCCAACCATTTTTAGTTTTTTTTATAGTTTTTTTCTCAGGTTGCATCAAGCATTTTTCACTACTTTTGTTTTGTTTATAATCTTTGTTTTTTTTGTCATTTTTGCTGTTTTCGTCATTCTTTATAATTTTTAAAATGATTTTGACATTTTTAGTCTTTTGTTTGTATTTGTTTGTATAAATTTTCATCTTTTTGGCACATGTGCCAAAATCGGATGTTGCCAAAATCGAATGTTGCCAAAATCGAATGTTGCCAAAAACGAACGGGGTCTGTATTTCCGGAAGGTGTAGCAAAGCACAACGGGTCAGCTAGTGCTGATATAAAATATTCTTTAAGAAACCAAGTTCAGTCTCAATTCAAATGTATTTCAATCTTGTATTTCTCAATGCTCCTCATCACACTTAAAAAAGTTTTGATAAATTTCACATGACAATAAAATTTACATTTTTTCGAGGTGCAATGAATTTAAAACGTAATTTTGACTAATTTGGGTGCCCTGAATCTAAATATTCATTTTTTCAAACAGCTTTTGTTATTGAAATAGCTTTTGAAATAGGTTGGAATTATTTAAGAAATTTCTGCTATTTTTGACAAAACTTTAAAACAAAAACAATTTCAAATCAATCATCAACTTTCTTCATGACTTCTAGTAATTTTGAGTTTTGCAAAAAAAGCTATAGAAGTTTTTTTTTATATATGTTTCCTCGTTTAACGAATTTTTAAAGAAGTATTTTTCACAGCATAAATCTGATCGTTTTGCTAGTTTCAACAAATTTGTTAAATGAAATCAAGTTTATTTTTAAAATTTTTGCAGTTATGTCAAAAATATAAGTGCCTAATGATTTTTCCCAAATTTTTAAAATCGGTTGAATTTTACTTTTTTAGATCATGTATCATCAAAATCATCAAAATATTTTTCTTTAATTGAATGAAGTTGAACAAATAAAATCAAAATCAGATGTTTTCTTTAATGTAGGTTGGATAGGTTATCAGTTATCAATGATTGATTTTATTTAAAACTGACACTTTTTAAAACCTCATTTCACCATAACTGATAGTGATGTGATAGTCCAAATTTGATAGAAGATTCGAGTTTAAGATGCTTTAATCTACCAAATCGATCATTAAAACATAAGAAACAAAAAGCTTTTCCCTTGAGTTATCAATTAAATTCTATAAATAAGATTTTATTGTGTTTATTGTAAAAAAAAACTTTTTAAAACGGTAAAAAGCTTATCTTTTTAAACTTTGTATTTCTTTTAAATTTTTGATGTAGTTGTATAGCACAGTTTCCTTCAATTTAAAATAAAGTTAACGAATTTTAAAGTCAAACTACTGATTTTTTTTGGAAATATTTTTGATAAGTTTTTCTATAATTTTCAATTCTGAATTTTTGGTGTTCTTAAAACATAAGCAATTCATTCAAAACACTACAGCGGAATTTTAAATCAACCCTTCAGTTGAAAATGATGAAAAGAAATGTAAATTAAAATGAATAATAAATAACAACTATTATCATTACCTACCTACCTAAGGGTCCAGCGCCGATTGACCGGCGCATAGGGCTGAGATAAAAGATCTCCACTGCTGGCGATCCGGAGCCAGCGTCTTCACTTGCTGCCAGCCAAGGTTCTCGTCAACTGTGCGGATTTCAGCGGCTAGACTTCGCCGCCACGAGCTTTTGGGCCTGCCTCTTCTTCGATGCCCATCTGGATTCCAGTCAAGCGCCTCTCTGCAAATCTCGTTTTCATCTCTTCGCAGCGTGTGCCCAATCCATCTCCACTTACGTTCCCGAATCTCGATATCTAGCGCCTTTTGATGACACCGGCGATGAAGTTCAACGTTTGAGATCCAGTTGCCAGGCCACCAAGCGCGGATGATGTTCCGCAGGCAGCGATTCACAAAAACTTGCAGTTTTCGCGTCGTCACCGCATATGTGCACCAAGTTTCACACCCGTACAGCAATACGGATTTGACGTTTGAGTTGAAGATTCGGATCTTAGTTCGTAGAGAGATCTGGCGTGACCGCCAGATGTTTCGGAGACTCGCAAACGCAAATCGGGCTTTTCTGATCCGGGTTTCGATGTCCTTCTTGGTACCACCATCAGGCGTAATCTGGCTACCAAGATACTGGAAGCACTCCACTGTCTCAACCTGTTGTCCAGCTACCACGAAATTGGAACGATTTTCTGTATTGATTTCCATCGACTTGGTCTTTCCGACATTGATTTTGAGACCTGCTGCCTTGGAGCTTTCGGTGAGGTCGTCGAGTTTGCTCTGCATGTCTTGTTGTGTTTGGGCGAGCAAAACAATGTCGTCTGCCAGGTCAAGGTCGTTCAGTTGCTCCATGGTTGAAGGATTCCACGGCAATCCTCGGTTTGGTCTACAGTCAATCGATCCAGTCAAGATCTCATCCATTACGATGAGAAAAAGCAGCGGTGACAAAATACATCCTTGTCTCACTCCAGCAGTTACCGGGATTGGTTCGGACAAGACACCGTCGTGTAAGACCTTGCACGAAAATGCCTCGTACTGTGCTTCGATGAGATGGACTAGTTTCTCTGGGACCCCTCGTCGTCTAAGAGCAGCCTAGATGTTTTCGTGGTTCAGTCGGTCAAATGCTTTTTCGAAATCAACGAACACCAGCAGAAGAGAGTCCTGGAATTCGTTGATTTGTTCCAGTATTATTCGTAGCGTTGTGATGTGGTCCACACATGATCGTCCGGATCGGAATCCAGCTTGTTGCCGTCGGAGTGTAGCGTCGATTTTCTCCTGGATCCTGTTAAGGATCACTTTGCAGAGTACTTTGAGGGTTGTACAGATCAAAGTTATGCCACGCCAGTTACCGCACTCTGTTAGGTTTCCTTTCTTTGGGACCTTTACGAGGATACCCTGCATCCAGTCGGCCGAGAATGTTGCAGTATCCCAAATGTCAGCGAAAAGACGGTGCAACATTTGTGCTGACAAGGCAGGGTCGGCTTTGAGCATTTCAGCAGGAATGCAATCGATTCCAGGCGCTTTGTTGGATTTCATGTCCTTGATTGCCGTTTCTATTTCAGCCAGCGAGGGCGCTTCCGAGTTGACGCCATTAATGCGACTTACTGTGGGCGCCTCGAGCTGCGGGTTCTGTTGTCCATTGCTGTTTGTAACTCGGAAAAGTTGATCAAAATGCTCAGTCCAACGCTTGAGCTGATCTGTTCGATCTGTCAGCAGCTGACCTGCTCGGTTTTTCAGCGGCATTCTTGCATTAGTCCTTGCACCACTAAGGCGGCGAGAAATATCATATAATAATCGGATATCTCCAATGGCGGCGGCTCTTTCTCCCTCTTCGGCTAGGGAGTTTGTCCAGGCTCTCTTGTCTCGTCTACAAGCTCGTTTAACTGCCTTTTCCAGCTCCGCATATCGTAAGCGGGCGGCTGCTTTGGCTGACCCGGTACATGCCTGCTCAATTCCGACTTTCGCCTTTCTCCGATCATCGATCATCCTCCAGGTTTCATCCGACATCCATTCACTTCGTCTTCCACAAACTTTACCGAGAGTACCATGGCTCGTCGTGATAAAGGCATTCTTGATTCCACACCACTGTTCTTCGACTGTTCCGTCTGTCGGCAACTCCGAGGCTCGGGATTCTAGCTGTTCAACGTATGCCCTTTTCACCTCTGGATTCTCCAATCGGCGGACGTCGTATCGACACCCGACTTTCTCCTCGCGCCGTTGGACACGCGCAACTCTCAGTCGTATCTCCCCAAGGACGAGGTGATGGTCAGATGCAATGTCTGCGCTTCGTTTGTTGCGGACATCAAGAAGACTCCTTCTCCATTTTCGACTGATGCAGATGTGGTCAATTTGATTTTCTGTTCGGCCATCTCGGGATACCCAAGTGACCTTATGTGCTGATCGATGGGGGAAGAGCGATCCACCGATCACCATGTTGTTGTTGCCACAAAATTCTACAAACAGCTCTCCGTTTTCGCTCATCTATCCTAGGCCATGGCGCCCCATGATGCGCTCAAAGTCCTGATTATCGGAGCCAATCTTTGCGTTGAAGTCGCCTAAGTGGATTTGAATGTCACCCTTCGGAATTCTCTCAACCACGCTGTTCAATTGACTGTAAAACTGCTCTTTCTCCTGCAAATCGGCAACGTCAGTTGGCGCATAACACTGGACCATTGTAAGGTTTCTAACCCGTGTTCTGAATCTGGCTACGATTATTCTTTCGTTTATCGGTTCCCATCTTATGAGGGCCGCATGGGCCTGCGAGCTTAACAGGAAACCAACTCCTCGTTCCCGAGTAGCATGTTCTCCTCGTATGCCAGAGTAAAGCAGTACTTACCCGGACTGTGTCTTGTGTTCTCCAGTGTTAGGCCAACGGACTTCGCTCAGTCCCAATATCTCTAGCTTGAGGCGGCTAGCTTCTCTAGCAAGTTGAGCCAGCTTTCCTGGCTGGGCAAGGGTCAAAACATTCCAAGTTCCAATTCTAGTCCGTGTTTTCATGCTAAAAGTCGTTGCCAAAGTTCCAATTCGGTTATTTCTTCTCTCAGTTTCTGTAACAATATAAGATATCAGGAGCAGTAGGTTGTTAGCCTAAAGTCCCTATCCCGCGATGGGGCTGCCATCTTGGACTTAGCTGGCGGGAGCCGCATTTCATAAATTCAGCCGCTTGCTGCAAGACAGACGCTGTTTGAGCCGCCCCTGACCTGGAGAACAGACGCTCGGTTGTTGTTGCACGCCGCCCCTGACCTGGGGAACAGACGCGTGCGGCCACCTTCTCAGTCTGCATGCGACCAAAGCATCCACCGGGGTTGGGTACCCGATCTCCGCTTAGGTTACTCGCACCCCAGCCGGTACCACGGGGAGGTAGAGATAGGAGTTGTGAATAAGAGGTGATATGACCACTATGGGGTCTCGAGTTGCACATTATCCACCGTTTACCAGCCAAACTATTATCATTGGTCTTACAAATAATCATGTTTAATTTTTTACTTGATCTGACTTTTATGATAGAATTCAAACTTTTTCTCTATCTGTGTTTTGGGAATATTTACTAAAAATATTTAAACTAGACTACTTAGAAATTGTTTTGAAGCAAATTTCTTGGTCAGGATAAGAAACATCATTTTGAAAAATTCGTGCATAATTTACCGAACATTTCATTGATTTGAAACTTTCATTGTGATTTGTTTGAGAAATTTTGATTTATTTTATCACGAATTTAACTTTTTTTTTATTTTTTGTGATAATTATGAATAAGAAAATTAAGTTAGAAATCCATTTTCTTATTTATTGCGTATTTTGGTATTTTTGTTATTTTTAGCTAAAATTTGAATTTCGAAAACCCACCGACCACCCTCCCCCCATGCATGGACGGGTCCTTCGCAAAGGCCTCCCGAAAAGGAATAAAGAAATTGTCATTCGGAGTAATTTTCGAGAAATCTCCATTATGCCATAGTGAAACTAACTCGAGAAAACTTCGAATTGTTGCATTTTTTTCTAACAAATCAGTAAATTTTGATCTAATATAAACACTATTCTGTATCACAATAATGCATTTTTATATGTCTGACCTTCTCTTAAAGAGACTCTTGTTAAGCGAGAAACCTCTCACACAATCAGTCCCTTGGACCCTCGCTTATCCTGGTTAGACTGTAAATAAAAAAAATCACCTGCTAATGCGCTGCCTTTGGACCAGAGTTGCAAGTTTTCAGATATCATCACATTCAGATCACATTCATCTGAAATTGATACTCACCGTGATGAGTATCAATCCAGCAGCACAATGAATTTCGTTGTGACTCTCGAAGCTTTCGATGTCAAACGAAATTCGCTGAACATCACAACTAAGAAAAAAAATAACAAATCCAGAATCCCATTAGAGAAATCGTTAGCTATATTCCCAAATTTTTCCCCTACCATTTTTTGACGACAATTTAATTTGTAACGAATCTGGAATATTTTAATGTATCCTATAATGTGATTAGCTTTTCACACTAGCGGCACGCCAAATTGAACGATCCCAAATGCGCTCTAATGATTGGAGTCTATTGAAACTTTTGAATAACGAAAGTGTTAAAGCTCGTGGGACCTATGTTTCAAAAAAGTGTCTATGTACACAACGCAATACCTTTTCAATTTTGTAAACACACTTTAGTTTTATAATATTATTTGCAAATACGGCGCTTTGGTACTAAACAATTTATAAAATAATTTCATACTCCAGACAACTTAAATGAAACAATTATAATATTAAGCCGTTAGCGCTATGTTGGTTTTCAAAGATTAATAGCAAAAACATAATACGGGATTAAAAGCAATATTATATATTAGTAATCGATTTTCTGGCTATTTGAAATCAATAAAATATGTTCGGTTAGCTAAACATAGAATACATTAAATGATAAATCGATATTTGATTGAGTTACTTAGTTGAGAGTTACTCAAGGGTTGAGATTTTTTTATTTTTATTTTTTATTGTTTTTTTTTTTTGTAGCGGCCCACCACACTCCCCCACACCAAAAGGCTCAATTGAGCCCCCTGGTAATGGACGCTACTGTTCTCAGCACGTCTGGCAAAACAAAGAAACTTCAACGCGAACAAAATTTTAATCATGCTGAGAACACAAAAGTTTATTATTTACTGCGAGGAAATGTATACTATAATTAAACAAGATTACGATAAGGATCTCAATGGAAGAAAATTTCCTTTAAAGAGATCCATTTCTTTTTTTTAATAATGTTAACTAATCAAATATTATGCTAGATTTCCTTAAGTTTACTTATTAATAGTTAAAAGTACGACAAAAGAAAACTACGATGCTACAAAAACAAACAAAATTTGATTAAAAAAAAACTGGTTGTTGATCGACTTTTTTAACGATTCAATTTTTCTTTTAATAACTGTACTACTTTGACTTTAAACATGGAACGGTTGTTGATGGTCTTTATTTCAGTAGGTAAAGCGTTGTATATTGTAGGTCCTATAAAAGAAATTCTTTTTTGCCCTAAAGATGTCATGGATCGGCTTCGTTGCAAGTAATCATTTTGACGGGTATTGTGGGTTCTTAATCCCGTAGTAAAATTAAGGTTTTGGTTATTGCTACTCGAGTGTATATTATCATGAACATATATAACGGTTTGCAAATTACAGAGTTCGGTTATTGGAAGAATGTTGTGCGTTCCCAGAGAGTATAGCTGTTGGGTAGGAAAAAGCAGGGGTAGTCTGAAGATGTTTTTCAAACATCTATTCTGTAGGGTCTGAAGTTTTTGAAGATGTGACAAAGAGGCTTTTCCCCATATCAAAATAAGATAGTTTAGATGAGACTGAATAAATGCATAGTAAAACTTTAAAAGAACATGTTGGGGCACTAAGTTTCTTAATTTCCACAAAACACCGCAAAGAGGAGAAATTTTTTTTACTAGGTTCTCTGTGTGACAACTCCAAGAAAGTGTTTCATCCAAGAAAATTCCTAAGTACTTGAAGTAATGAACTCTCTCAATAACAATTCCATCCGTAATTGGTCATTATTTGACAGTATTTTTTTATGTGAAGAACGAAACAACATATATTTGGTTTTTGTATAGTTTAGAGAAAGCAAGTTGCATTTAAAATATTTTGATAGTAACTTCAAATCATTTTCAATTTGTTGAGTTATAACATTCGTTGATGCAGCTGAATAAAAAATAGCTGTATCATCAGCAAATAATCGAGCTGTGCCTTTCAGTGGTAAATTACAAAGATCGTTTACATACAAAAGAAAAAGTAACGGACCAATGTTGCTTCCTTGGGGTACACCAATATCAATGTTTCTCAAATCGCTTCTAGTATTTTCGATCGCTACGAATTGTTTCCTTTCCGATAAATAACTGCGAAGGATGTTGTTAGCAGCACCTCTTATTCCGTATTCATTCAATTTGGACAATAATATGTCGTGGTTTAGTGTGTCAAAGGCTTTTTTAAGATCCAAGAACAAAGCACCGACGATATTCTTTGAATCAATTTTTGAAATAATAGAATCAACTAACTCTGTGATAGCAATTAGCGTACTCGACCCAGGTCTGAAACCGTACTGCAATTTGTACAGTATATTAACATTGGTGGTGCAGTTTTCTGCAGAACTTCTGACAGAAATAGTCACTTGGAGACTGTAAAAGGTACGGAACAACCGTAGAAAACCAATTTTCGAAACAAATCTAACATTCCCGATTTCACAAAGACCACTTCAAAATGATCTACTGGCTGTAAATGATCAATTTATATTCTTAACTAGCCATTTTACTAAAATTAACCAATGTCTTTATTCAAAGGGTTTCACGATTTTTTTTATCCAGTTATTATTATTAAAGAATAATTCATTTCTGAGTCATGTGTCTAAGACAGTGGTCGGCAACCTTTTGAGTCGGAAGAGCCAAAAACTTCAAATTTCCAAAATTTCAGAGTTTAAAAGAGCCACAATGAGGATTTATTTTGTTTAAAACAAAAGATCAATGAACATCTTAAACCATTAGTGTTTTTTTTCTCTCTTGGATATTTCTTTTAAATCTGTTACGATTACCATTTTAACGCGATGGCAAATATCGAGTCATGAAAATTTAAAACCCATATAAATGAAGAAGATGATAAATAAAAGATTTGAACACTATAACTTGAGCAGAATACTTTTAATTTCATTGGCAATGAAAAGCCTGTAAAAATTCAAAGTAAAAAGGAATAAATTCTCCTTAAATTATCAATCATTTTTATGATATTCTCCAAATTTAACTGATCCTTTAAAAAACCCAGAATTATAAGGTTAAATTCAACTGAAATTTATGTAGTCAAAAAATTGTTATCTTATTCTTCTGACTACTGGTAGAATTTTCAAAACTCATGAAACTCATGGAAAATTCAAGAATCTCATTTTATGTCACATGTGATTCTTTAGTATTGTGCGTCCAACTTTATGAAAAATGAAATTCTATATATTGTAGTTTATTCATCAATGCCTGCTAAAGCTTAAATTGCATGGAAAAAATTTCTTAACAAATAATAAAGAAACAGTATATTTTAATTGGCAAAATCAGTCCAAGGATACTTTTAAAGTTTCGAAACAAAAATTAATAAAAATAATTCAACAGTGATTAGCTCTAAATCAAGAGTGAAAAAAAATTACAAAAAAAAAACATACAATTTAATTCTAAACACTGCTTCGGGGTGTAAAGGAAAATTTAGTTTTCGATTACAAGTATTTAGTATAATTTCAGAACTGAAATTTTTATTCATTCTCAATGCCAACTGAAGTTTGAAAAGCTGTCAAACTTTAACTTGTAATTCTAAATTTTTAGTTTTGGAATATTGTATTTGAATTTAATGTAACTTTTCACTTTCCAACCCGTTTTTTATTGAGTAGCTTCCGAGATTTTTTTTTTATCTGTACGAATACAGGCGTGGAAAATCCGGCCATTGGTTTTGCATTTTAAACTCAAAACCGTGTAATATCCAGGCAATTCGAGCAAAAATCTTAGTTTTTCCGATAAAAAGAGAAAGAGACTAGAGAAAAGCTGAAAAATAATCACAAGAAAAATTATTTTTATTAAGGCACATCAGCGGTTTTAAAATCTTATCTCACAAATAAAAAAATGCATGCGAATTAATTGCGCTTAAACAATTTGAAAATTCGTAAAAATTGTGAATAAATCCTGAAAAATACCGGGCCTTTTTTCTCGATATCCGGGCAAACGGACCGGCCCAGGCATTTTCACATTTTACTTTGGAAATCCGGAGTAAAACCGAGGAATCTGGAATGCTAATGAGGTATCTAGATATATTCAGATACATTTTTCGTTTTAAATTCAAATATTCGTATTATTGTGGTGATTTTTCCAACATGTTTTATGTTGTAACGCTTTATAGCTGTAAATATTTTTCGAAAAGGTTGTTTAATTTTAATACGATTTTGGAAATTGCAACAAATTAATTTTCATAGAGAACAAAAGGTGATTGTGAGTGCTTAAACATTAAATTTGATGAGAGTTGTTTGATAACTAAACAGAAGCTATATAAAAACAACTTTTTTTTTGTAAATAAAATACTTCACTTGCCGTCTAGCTAACAGCTCAATTTTTGTTTTCGATTGATTCAAAAATATACAAATGTTTTGGAAATCAATAATTTGATTTTAATTTTAGTTATTCTGTGCAATTGCGGTTAATGAATAATTAAATCTTTGTCTCTATTATGATGCTTCAAAATTAGTGAAAAGCAAAAGATCGTAGAGTAAGGCTTAAAAAAATCTATTAAGCCATTTGATCCTTTCAGTTTGTTCCTACAGCGGAAGCAATTTTCAATTTTCTTCTGGACCTATGAGTATCCATGAGCCAGGTATCAAGGCTCAAATATCGGGTTGGCATGATTTTATAAATATTTAATTCAAAAATATATAATATATAATTTTTGGGCAGTGAGCTAAAGAGCCGCAGCTTTATATCCAAAGAGCCGCATGCGGCTCGCGAGTCGCAGGTTGCCGACCTATGGTCTAAGAAGCTCATAAGATCACTATCAAGAAATTAGTAGTAAGACAGCTTAACAAAAGAAGCGATTTTACAATTACTCCAAACGGTAGTACAAAAATATACGATCTATTTTAATATTCAATGTCACATCAATATTTCTGTCATTTTCTTTATTCTATTTAGAATTCTATAATCTTCTAGAAGCGCTGTAAATAGAATAAGTGAATTTATCGGACATTAGAAAGGCTGGTATGAATCATATCCTACTTTATGATGCAACGAACATGTTGTCTACTTCAGAAATTTCCCACAGGGAATTTCAAACATCACGCGAGTCGAGATAATATTTGAAAAAGATTTGTGAGCCGGCTCAAATAAAACCGGCGTTCGTTCTCTTGAAAAAAAAAAAATCTTTAAAGTGCATAAAAAAATCATTAAAATGTCGTTTGAAATTGAAATAAAAAAGTTGACCCAATAGGATAGAAGCTACAAACCGCCGCTTTCATTTGAAAGGGAAAATTTTGATATTTTTTAATTATATTTTATTTGGTTGATAATGCTTTTCACATGTTGTCGATTCCAGCCGGTTGCATAAGCTGGGATGCCATGCGTTTCAATTGGAATGGTTTTATCGTTGGTGATAATCTTTTTTTTTTTTTTTAAATGCTATAAATCTGTTTCCTAACTCAATTATTTGTTATCAAGATTAAGAAACTATTTTCTTCATTTATATTGAAACTCTACATAGCAACCTAAGAATTTCAACTTCATATTTTAGATTGCCGCTACAAGTAGAAGCAAAGCATAGCTCTAATGCTAGGAATAAAATCATAAAACTTTTTTTCTGCAAAATTGACAAAACACTCTCGGTAATTCAAAGATACTAAATTTTTAAAATGAGTCTGAAAATTTTAATGCTGAATTTTGGTGTTTCCCAGCTTAATTGTTTCTGCGGTACTAAATGTGTTAATGTCTATAATAATCAAATATGTAGCTGTTCGGATAATTTTGTTTCTAGTTTGTTGTAATGTCTAGTAGATTTGAGATGTTTTTTTCTGGCACGCACATTCAAGTCGTTGGGGGGTTTTTTTGAAGAATTTTGAGCTCGGGCATTTCAATGTTTGCGATTCTTCGTTCATGATTGCAAATTTGCATCAACGTTTTTAACAGATTTAAAAGTACATTATTGTAAGAATACAATTTCATAACTTGGGCGTCATTCACAAATTCCGTAACGCAAAAAATCTAGAATTTAGACCCCCTCCCCCCTATGTTACAATAAGTAACGTTTGATAGGACCCCCTTCTATAATTACGTAAGGCTAAATACCCCCCCCCCCCCCCCCCCCCCATATTCAATTTTGAAATTTAAATAAAAAGTACACAAAAGTTTATTTGATGCATTTTTATTCTGAAATGTTCTTATACTACGATGAAAAACATAAAAAAAAAATTAAATAAAAAACAGCATCGGTCCAAGTTGGATTCATGTGTTCACCAACTGTGATTTCTTTTGATTTGTTCCAGATAAGCACCGCCTCATCCTGACACTTCTTCTTGCTGCGCTCAGGATTGGCTTTAATGATAGCGTTGTAGAGGCGTTGAAACATGTTGTTTTTATCCATTTTCCGGTCTTCTGGAAACTGTATTTACATTGAATGAGATGCAATAAATGACGCGATAATATTATAACAATGAAACTCACTTCTTTCTATTTGAGGAAATTGCACACAGCCTGTTACACTGCACATAAACACTGAATGAACTGCAGTCGATGACGTGACAGTAAAATAAACAAAACAGCAAAGCTCACTCCGTTTCATTCGCGCAGTGCGCACACAAACACATAAACGGTTTTTCTGAATCAAACTTTATTTACAAAATACTTAACAACCATTGACGCTTTCGAACAAGCGGTGCGTAGATTTGCTCGCCAAAAAAGAAAATTACATTTTTTTTCTTTATGTTTTTTCCATTAATTTGTTACGTAACTGAACCAAGTACCCCCCCTCTCCCCTATGTAACAGAAAGTAACGCAGACTCAACCCCCCTCCCCCTCCCCTACATGCGTTACGTAATTTTAGTCCGACGCCTTGCGTGTCTTTAATCGTCTGAATACGAGCGAGACTTATCAACATATTTCAGCGCTAAGTGTGGTCATAAATATCTTTTGCTCATCCTGTAAAACTTTTATCAACTTAAGACAGAAATATTATAATCACATTCTTACAAGTCATGATAATACATTCTTCAAAAAATGTTTTAAAACGAAAATATTCATTCACAATCAACGTTAACGTTTTACGCTGAGATTCAAAAAGGAAAAAACCTCACTCGATAAAATCTCAATCTAATGAGATGAGAAATAAAACAAACAAATTCTTATCAATAACCTGAATAAACTGAACTTTTAACAGTATGTTCTCTATAAAAATGTTTAAAAAAAAGCTATAACTGGCCTTTAACATTCATCAGGTATAACTGACAGTGCTTTAAAAATTTGTGGTATGTTCAACTTTTTCTGAACTGGAAAACTGGTTTCATTGTTCAAGAGTTTGCATAAATATTATTCCATGGTATCGCTGCCCTAAAAAAGTAGTTTTTCTGCTTGGGACTCTCAGGCTGAAAGGCGCCGACATTCAAGACAAGAACCGTTTGTGATGCTTACGATGAGATTACCTAACATCACACTGAGATTCAAAAACGGAAAATCTCACTCAAGAAAATTTCAATTTCATGAGATTTCGCAACCTTGGTTTCGGTAGAAGGTCCAGCAGTTGATCGGCAGAGCTCGATTGCTCGTGTTCGCCGGTTTCATCACGTTCACCGTGGTGAAATTGGCTAACGCGCCGTTGTACTGAAGCGAAGATTGCAGGTTCAAGTCCTGCCGGTGAGCCGTTTTATCTTTTTCGAAAAATTCATGATATTTACGGCTTATGTTCTTTCGTTCTTTGATAGCTTATGTTTCTTTAATTCTTTCCATCACCTACGAAAATGTGATTATTTTCAGGTACAAAGTTGTACCAAAGCGATTTCATAACATCAGTATTGAGGTAAATGCTGTTTTTTCGAGTTTCATACGATCATTCCATAATGTATACAGAGGCTAGCAATTCTATTCCAACCGTGTGGAGCACATCTCTCAGGTTTCCCCTTTTTTGATAGATTTAAGCTTTTTTCTTCAGATTTGAGCTTTCGTCTCCTATGCTCTCAAGGCAAAAAAAGCTTGAATCTGAGGAAATAAAGCTTAAAAACGAGATTCACCAAGACATATTCAATAGATGTTGGTCACACGATACATAGACAAATCGTGTAACGTTGCCGGGTCCTGAATGTATATGAGACGTATTACAAAGTTATAGAGAAACATACCAACAAAAATGTTTGCTGGGATTGGTGATGATGTTGTTAGCGAGGGTGGCGGCGGCGGTGGTGGCAGTTGATAGATGGTGAACCTGTAATCTCCGGAGATTGCAGGTTCAAGTCCTGGCGGTGAGCCGTTGTATCTTTTTCGAAAAATTCAGGATATTTACGGTTTATGTTCTTTTATTCTTTAATAGCTCATGTTTCTCTAATTCTTTCCATCACCTACGAAAATGTGATTATTGCCAGAGCTTTATAAGAGTTCTGGTGATGTAAAGAATTCTGGTGAATTTTAATGAAGATTAATGCTATTGCTGTAACGAAGTTGTGCTGACCATAAAAAACCTAAATTGTTACTTGGGTAACATACTGAGATAGGTATAAATGTAGATATAAGTTTTTTTTCAATCCAAAGTTTAAGGAAAAAACGCTACGAGCTTATTCCTCAACCCATTTTTTTGAATTTTACTGATCCTATCAATTGCATGGCACATCAATTTCATACTTCTTTCAATAACTCCCCTGGGTCGAAACCGTTTAAAACTCACATGTCAATGCCTCCAGTTACTCATAATGCAGTGTAGCACCAAAGCATAAAAGAATGCAAATTTTGTTCTCGGATAACATGAAATGGATAATCGAAGCCGATCCAGATTTGTCCGGCTGCCAATCATTTTTAAATTCATACACGCCTGAGTAGGACTCGCCCATCAATGTGCACGGCTTCCAGAACATCCAGCCAGGCTGAACGAATCTCTCCAAATCAGATCACGCTCATAATGTGCTTGTAAAGAGTAAACATCACAACATCACACCAGGATTTAATTAGCAGAATTAGATTACGACGATGCAATGCACATTACACATGCACACGTTCACATGCAGCTACACACACAAACACCCTCACAAACACACATACACAGCAACAGCACCGGATGTTTGCTGTTTGGTTGCGCGCTGCAGACAACAAGAGCTTTGTTCGGCGGAAATTCAATTTGTTCTGATTTTGCTTTCTTGGCGCTGCTGCTGGGGCGTGGCGCGCGGGTGCCATACTTGCTTTCCCTATTCAGTCAGGGTGCTATACGAGGATTTTTGACAAAACCTTCCCTTCTCTTCTCATGCTCCCATCCCATTAGTGGTTGCGGCTAACGGGCTATTCATAAACAAATCAAGCCGCAACGAAATTACTTGATTGGCCATCAAATGGGACCGATAACGATGTCATAAAATTGGAAATGCTGCGAAATCACGCAGAGAGACTCTGCATGCGATGATTTATTTGTAACCTTTTTTTATTAAAAAAATTAAAGTTCCTACGAAAAACTTAAAAAAAAACGATGTAATGAAGACCCGATCATAAGAGAAAAACTATATTATACCAAGATAAAATATTCTGATATACATTTTTTCCTATCTTGATGAGTTATAATTTTGTACTCGTAGGATGTTAAAACATCTCAAATTGAATCAAAAAGTTCATGAAATCATAACAAAATCATATCATGCGTTGAAGTAATCTAAACAAAATTATTACTCATCATCTCATAGAATATCTATCTATATATATAAAAATGAATTTCTGTCTGTCTGTCCGTCTGTCTGTCTGTTCCCTATAGACTCGGAAACTCGAGAACCGATTTGCGTGAAACTTGGCAGGTGGGGGTATTGGAGGCAGGGGAAGGTTCCTATTGTGGTTTGAGACCCCTCCCTTTCTCATGAAGGGGGGGAGGGGCCTCCCAAACAAAAGACAATTTTTTGCATAACTCGAGAACCAATCAAGCCAATGGTATCATATTTGGCAAGGGGTGGTATTTGGGAATAAGGAAGATTTCTATGAATATTAGGTACCCCTCCCTCCTCTCAGTGGGAAAATAAGAAGGGGGAAGGGGAGCTTCCTTACAATTTTGCATATAACTCGAGAAATAATCAAGATATTGGATCCAAATTTGGCATGGGAAGGTATTTGGATACGAAAAATATTTCAATGGTTATTTGAGGCCCCTACTTCTTTCCAGTAGAAAAGGGGGGGGGGGGGCCTCTTAAATATTTTTTTACATAATTCAAAAACTATTAAAGCAAATAGAACCAAATTTGGCATGGGAGGATATTTGGATTCGTAAAATGTTTCTTAATTATTTAAGACTCCTCACTCTTTCCAGTAGGGAAATTTAAAAGGGGGGGGGGGGGGTCTCTTTTATATATTTTTACATAACTCAAAAACTAATTAGGCAAATGGAACCAAACTTGGCATGGGCGGGTATTTGGGAACAAGACATGTTCTAATGATTGTTTGAGACCCCTTCCTTCTTCCAGCGTGGAGAAAGGAAAGAGGGAGAGGAGTTTCATACAATTTTTACTGCATAGCTCAAGAACTACAACAGCAAATGGAACCAAATTTTCATGGAACGATATTTTGGTACGAGAAATGCTTCTGTGAATATTTGGTATCCATCACTCCTTCAAAGAAGTGGATGAAAAGGGGAGGAGAGGTCTTCTTTACAATTTTAAGTATAATAACGAAAAATGGTTCTATTATAAATTGAAGTCTCACCTTTTTACAGCAAAAAGACATAAAGGGGGAAAGGGGGGCTTCCATACAATTTTTTTGCATAACTCGAGAATTAATCGAGCAAATGAAACCAAATTTGGCATCAAAAAGTATTTGAGTACGAAAATACTTTTTCAATATGAAACAATTCCTTTCTTGCAGAAGGATGATAGAATTCGTTATATAGGAAGGGAAAAGCAGGCTTACATTTAACTTTTTTTTTACAATATCCTAGAAATGGACAAAACTTAACATGGAAAATCATTTTGGTATGATTTTATGATTATCTGACACACCATCCTCTTTTCAGTGAGTAGGTACATGGGAGAAGGGAGGTCAGCTCAATACAATTTTGTTAGCATAAGTTCTCAGTTTATGCTAACGAAGGCAACAAATGGAAACAAATATGGCATGGAAAGGTACTTGGTTTCGAGATATGTTTCTACGATTGTTATAGACCCTTACGCTTTACAGTGTAGAGATGGGAAGAAAGTAGGGCGCCCCATATAAATTTGTTGTAAAGCTTAAAAACTAATTAACCAATGGAACTATATTTGATATAAGAGGATTTTTGGGAACGATAAAACTCGGTATGATTATTAAAGATCACGACCGCCATTCAGCAGGGGGTGAAGGGAAAGACAGATGGGGCTCTTTCATCAGTTTCGCATAAATCCAGAGCATATCAAGCAAAAACAATCATATTTTATAAGTTAGATTGTTTGCGTACGATTAATTTGAGGCTCTCCAGACAGATTAAAATTATCAGATCTTTAAAACAAATTTATAGAGCAAGATTCAGAATATTATTTTAAGTTATCTTTGTGTTGCAATTCGTTTTAAAGCGGTTGATAATGAATTATGTTTTAGTTTGATTTAAAATAACGACAATAAAATAATAAAAATTTGAATAATTTTTGAAAATATCATTTGATTTTGAAACGTGTAGCAAAGCACACTGGGTCAGCTAGTATCAACTAAAAATCTTATTGGAATTCTATGCAGACTACCCAAGTAACAATTTAAGTTTTATTCCAACCTTAACCGCTCGCTTAAGACTATTTCCTAAAGCTACTTTATAAGCCAAAGTTCATTCTATGTTTTAGCACAACTACTTTAAAGCTAACATATAGACCAGTTGGCTCTGTTTTGTTAACGTATTTAAAGCTAATTCTATAAGTTATAATAAAACATCCAACAGAATAGTTTTATTCGATCTTAAAGACATAGCTTTAAGAAACCCTTCAGAGCTCTCTTAAGACTACCCACAGCTTTTTTAAAACTACGCCATGGAATTTGATAGGAATTTTACTGAGGGAGCTGTGCAATCTGATAGGAATTTTGCTGTGGCAGATGTGAAATCTTAAAGAAGTTTTACTGTGGGAGCTTTCTGTTACGTGTTTTTTTTCTCGTGTTATCACTTACTCTCCCAATCATTTGGTGATTGGTAAAGATTCCATTTAAAATATTTTAAAAATATTCTCATTTTCATTTTCAACTATCTTAGCATGAAACCTCATATTTCTGGTGAAATATTTTTGCTCAAATGATGCAATTCATTACCTATACAATAAATAGTATCGCAAACATTGCCAAATTGGTTAAAAATGTCTAGTTTCCAGTATTATAATATTATGTCCAGCAAGATGGCTTCATCAATTTCGATTGAATTTCTCAATCACCATGGCGCTTAGTAAATTAATATTGGAAATTTAAAGCAGTTGTAAAATAATTTTAAAATGTTTTTATGCCAGTTCGAAAAATGTTTTAATAAAAATAAATAAATAGTTTAAATATAGTTTTAAGAGACCTTGAATCACAGCTTCGTTTGACGTTTCTGTAAATAGAATACGCGCTCATGAGAGATTTATCCATTTTTGAGAAAGAAAAGTTTGTCGCAGTAAATGAGAATATTTCGATATGCAAAAGGCATTCAAGCAACTTTTTCTTTTGTTTTCTTTTGAATATTTTTTTTTTTTTTTTATTCAAAATATTCTTTATTAAGGCCTGTTACTTTTTACAAGTTCTAATAGGCCGAGGATCAAATTTTTTCTTTAAACTAATGGGTTGGAAGGGGTTTGAAGGGGAAGTGGATGGGATAGGAGGGGTATAGGAACTGTTTTCACTGTTCAATTTCCGTGTCACGGAATTCGTGTGAAGCTTATCGCTTTCGCGTTGAGGTTCCTTTGAAGATTCATCTTCAGATACCATCGGGGATGGCTGAGATGTACATTTTTTACGAGGAGGTGAAATAGTCGAGTGTGTTATTTCTGCAGTTTTAATTTCCGTCGGGTGATGATTTCGTTTCTGCTGCTGTTGTTGTTGTTGTTGTTGTTGGTTATCGTTCTGTTGACTCGATGGGGCAGGTTGGGTATTTTTTTCCGTCTGTTGGTTTCGTTTCTTCTGTTGGAAATGAAGATCGCTGTGGTGTTTGACGATTGCTGCGTAACTGGTGCTGGTGGTGTTTTGTGATTCGGCTAACTTACGAGCGGCTGTGAGTGTGATGTTCTTTTCGGTTTTGATTTTAAGCACTGCGGTTTCGTACACATATACTGGGCATTTACGATCGAGTGGAGAATGGCTACCTTTACAGTTTCCACAGTGTGATGTTGTGGCGGTACAATTATCGCTGCTGTGAGACTCGGAGCAAACAATGCATGATTGTTCGGCTACACATTTGTTTTTTGGGTGTCCATACTTGAGGCAATGTCGGCATATCAGCGGTTGAGGGTAATAGAGGCGGGTCCTTAGGCGAATAAAACCGAAGTTGATGTATTCGGGTACCACTGTCGAATTTATTGTTAACACAATTGTTGCCGTTCCAACGATCTCTGTTGCGGTTTTCTTGGTGATCCTTCTGACTGCCGTGATTTTTTGCGGAGCAAGTTCTTTCAACAAATCATCGTCGGACATGCCTTCTACCTCACTGCATTGAACAACAAATTTTCTAGTGTTTAACTCGGGGTGATGTCCTATTTCTATTGGTGTACCATCAATTAATTTTGTAAGCGAAGTCATTTGTCTGGCTTGTTGCTCATTTCTTAGCTTTAGAACATACCTTCTTTTGTTTCTTTCAAAATATCCGCTCTCAATTTTGCCCGCGTGCTGTTCTATAGATCTTCCAATAATAAATGGATTATTGGGAAGATTTGATCCATCTTTAGCTTGTAAAAATAAATAATACAGGTTTCCGTGTGCGTTATGTGGGTCCATCCATTCCGGGATGGTTCTCTCGGGATGGTTTCCAGGGGAAGGGCTCATCCCGCAGTTAACACTCTTTTTACTTTCACTCTCATAAAAAATAGCAGTTGCCTTTAATGACAGTTGTCGAGCGCGAGGAAAGACGTCCGACCTAGCCGAAGGCAGAAGAGAAACTGCTCTTTTGAATATGACGATGGTTTATTTTTAAATAAAGAATAGGTATTGTTATTTGATTTATCTCCTGCATATCCTTCATCTCATCTCTTCATTCCTTCTCACCTCTATTCTCAATTGAAACTTCTTAACTAAACGACTTTTGTTTATTTCAACAAGATTTTGGTTACCAATCATCCGTCATCTTTGTTCTACAATCTGTTCTAAGCAAAACCTGATATTTGTTTTTCCAAATATCCTTCCTCTTAATTCTACAATCCATTTTTAGCATAAGCTTTTCAAATCTATAAGATTTTTTTTTTATTTTCTGCATATCCTCCAACTCATCTCTTCGAAATCTGTGCTTTTAAAGCCAATCTTTTTTTCTCCGGAAGGTCAAATAAAAACAATCAGCAGCAGCACCCTTAAAAATCTGCGCTTCTAAAGCCAATTCCATCTTATTCCACCAGAAGGCCAAATCAAAACAACCAGCAGCAGCAGCTATAAAAAACTGCGCTTCTAAAGCCAATTCCGTCTTATTCCACCAGAAGGCTAAATCAAAACAATTAGCAGCAGAAGCTTTAAAAATCTGCACTTCTAAAGCCAATTGCGTCTTTTTCCACCGGAAGACCAAATCAAAATAATCAACAGCAGCAACCTTAAAAATCTGCGCTTCTTAAGTCAATGTCGTCTTATTCCACCGTAAGGCCAAATCAAAACAATCAGCAGCAGCAACCTGAAAAATCTACTCTTCTAAGACCAATCCGTCTTACTCCATCGGAAGGCCAAATCAAAACTTTTAGCAGCTGCAGCCTTACAAATCTGCGCTTCTAAAGCCAATTCCGTCTTATTCCATCAGAAGGCCAAATTAAATCGATCAGCAGTAGCAGTCTCAAAAATCTGAGCTTCTAAAGCCAATCCGTCTTTTTCCAACAGAAGGCCAAATCAATCAGCAGCAGCAGTGGACTTAAAAATCTGCGCTTCTTAAGCCAACCCCGTCTTATTTCACCACAAGGTCAAATCAAAACAATCAATAGCAGCAGGGGATTTTTTTTTATTATCTGACGGGTTTGCGCCGGGGGTCTTCAGATTTTCCCCAAAATTGAAAATTTGGTTCATTTTTGCGCCTTAAAAACACATGTATTTTTTCAGATTTCTAACATTTTTATTTTTTGAGTTAGCTTCGGTTAGATTTTTTTGTAAATCAAAAATAACCATTTTTCAAAGCTACATAACTCTGTTGTTTCTCAACGGAAATTATAAAATAGCACATCAAAATGCATTGAAATTTTGAAATTTCAGATTTCCAAATAGAATAGTTGAAAAAAATTAAATAATGACCTTCAACATGAAAAGTTGTAAATAAACTTTAAATGGCGTCTAAAAGTACCGTCTGCACCACCGAATATTTTGCAAAAAATACCATTGTGTAGCTCGATTCATGATGCAACTTTCATCTGAAGACACCAAAGTGGGCCATTAACACCTTGAAGAGTTATGAAAGAAATAATGACAATAAATCTCTTTTTTTGCATTGAAAACAAACAATGGTCGAACAACTGCACTCACATATGGAGATAGCAAGCACTTCTAACAACATGGAAACAAAAGAACTTATCAAAGCTGGTAAAAACACTATTAAAAAAAACACTACTAAAGCCAATCCCATCTTTTTCTACCGGAAGGCCAAATCAAAGCAAACAATCAGCAAAAGCAGCCTTGAAATCTGTTCTTTCTAAGCCTATTCCGACTTTTTCGCTGGAGGGCCAAATCAAAGTAAACAATCAGCAGAATCTGCCTGAAAATCTGGGCTTCAAAATTCATTCGATCTTTATCATCCGGGAAGCCAAACCTACACACACATTAGCAACAGTTTAAATATCTGCACTTTCAAAGCCATTCCGTCTTTTTCCACCGGAAATCAAAATCATATCAATCAATCAGAAGCAACAGCCTTAAAAATCTCCAATTCCTAAGCCAATTCCGTCTTTTCTACCGGATGGTCAAATCATAACAAACAACCCTCAGCAATAGTTCTAAAAATCTGCGCTTCCAAAGCCATTCCGTCTATATCCATCGGAAGGCCAAATCATAACTAACCAACAGCAGCCTCAAAAATCTGCGTTGATTTAGCCAATTCCGTTTTTACCAACGAAAAGCCGAACCAAAACAAACCATCAGCACCAGTAGCCTCAAAAATCTGTACTTCCTTAGCCAATTCTGTCTTTTCCACCGGAAGGCCAAATCATAACAAACAATCAGCAGAAGCAGTTTTTAAAATCTGCGCTTATTTAGCCGATTCCGTTTTTTCCCATCGGAAAGCCAAACCCAGCACCAGCAGCTGCAGCCTTAAAAATCTGCGCTTCCATAGCCATTCCGTCTTTTTGCAGTGGCCGAATCAGAAATAATTTTTTTCGTAGCAGCAGCCTACTCCTTGTGCCAATCCGTCTTTGTACCGGAGCCTGAAGCATTAATAAATGATACATATTATAATTAATTTTATTTATTTTCTGCATATCCTTAATCTCATCCCCCCATCTAACATCCATATAACACCATTTCTTCAGGGACCCTCGATGAATTTTTGAAATATTTCATTTTGCATCATTTTTTTCAGGACGCACTCTGAAAGCCCAGGAAAAAAAAACTCCCTAATCAGACCTTGAGTGTCAATTAGACAGTCCTCGCATAAAACCGCTATATCTCTCTTGCTTTTTAACCGATTTTTAAAAATTTATATATTTTGAAACCTATATAAATGATACTCAAATATGTGCCTCAGACATTATTTACCTACATCACTTCAGTTTACCGTTTGGAAAAAAGACTGTAGATCAGCTACGAAAGCTGAAGTTGAAAGCTATTTGTTACAAATAAGGATATATTTTTTTTAATTTATTTTATTTACTTTAGAATATCTATAGAACTTCCCTCTATGTTCCCCTTCGTTAAAAATTGCCATAACCCAAAAACATTTAACGAAAAAAAAAAACGTTTTCAATACTAGGACTGTTTTCTCAAGCTCGCGCTTTCTCTGCAGTTCAGTGGGTCTTTTGTTACAAATGTCTACAAAATCATGTGCCATCGGAATGCCCCAAATTGACTTCCTTGAATAGGGAGGGCGGCAAAACATTTGAAGAAGAGAGAAAAAAAAGCATAACAAAACACTGGTAACTGATTTTTATTGCTACCATTATTATTTCAGATAAAGTTGAATAAAACAGAGCTCAGCAGAATATTAACCGGCAAAGCTGGTGCTGCAACAAGCAAGCAAGCAAGCAAGGAGGAAGTTTCTCGCTCTGGTGTCTCTTCTCCTATGTAGGTCCTTCCTATGTATGTTCATTGAAGGTACCAAGGCAATACCTGAACAAATTCTGTTCGTTCGCGTGCATGACAGCTTCTGTGAATGAAGTCGGGGGAACAAGTTGATTTCATTTTCGTCGCCATGGCCAAGGGAATTGCAGGAACTGGTGTTTTTCTTCGACATTTTTTTTTTCTTACTTTCTTGATCCTGTCGAAGAATTCCCGGGACCGCGAGCCGAGCTGAGCTGAGAGTGTGGTAGCGCGCAAAAAGAAACACCAGTTGGGTGAAAAGGTGATGGTGCATTGCAGATCCCCGCCATGCAATAACTTATGTCGAAACCGTTCGAAGGAAATCCGAGGAACAAAGCGAAAAACTTTGAAATAACAGTCTCCGATCGTTGCTGCTGCTACTGATGAAAATTTCCTTTCTCCGTTCACCGTTGCTTAGCGATGCGATATGGTGGGAGTGGTTTGTTTCATTATTATTGCAGTGCAAGTCAAGGTCTTTTTTTATTATCAATGGCTTTATCTTTAGGGGATTTTATGAAAGAAAATCGCTGTTAGCAATTGACCAAAGGTCCCATGAATTCTTTAGATGACTTATTATTTGATTCCGAAGTTTGTTGAAACCCAATATTAGTTGTGAACAATTCAGGGAGAACTGTAAAAAGACCGAGGGTTTTTTCA
This sequence comes from Uranotaenia lowii, assembly GCF_029784155.1. Taxonomy (NCBI): domain Eukaryota; kingdom Metazoa; phylum Arthropoda; class Insecta; order Diptera; family Culicidae; genus Uranotaenia; species Uranotaenia lowii. The sequence continues at coordinate 210,833,616 of NC_073693.1, read as the reverse complement.
AAACATGTTAAATACAAACGGATTCGCCTCAGATATGCCATTGATTTTGCAAGATTACAAGAGGTTAAAAAAAATCATGATTTTCATTCGTTTTTCTATATTTTTCTGTTAAAAGCTTTGATTTAAGCTATTTTAAGAACAATCGTTAAACGAACAGTTATTATTTATCAGCTTCAAAAACTTAAACGAAATTGGAGCGAACTAATACGCCTAAACCTGGAAGAATTTTCCAGAACAAAACAAAACCTAATTAAATAATTGTTTAAACCTTTAATGCATAGTGTTTTTTTTAAACAACACTAGATAATCAAAAATCCAAAATCTCGAAAACGCGTGGATATTTTAGAATGATGTATAAACAAAAAATATTCTAAAAATTAAAATAGATTAGTTCATGGTATCTTCATAACGATATTTTAATGTACCTTTGTGTCAGATATCGAGCAAAGTATGCGGATAAACCTGATTTATAATTATTTTTTTTTTTTGAAAAAAAGTAGTTTTTGGAAAACCACTGTTTTTCCTTCAGATTTGCAGATTCTAACAATTTTTTTTTATGCTCAATTAACCAAAAACACCTTCTTGCACCCAATTAACACGGTTTATTTTTCAACTTTGATTGGCAATAACTTTTATAATACTCAAAATAACGAATGCAAACCTGTTATGTTATGATATTCGAGTTAAAATGCTATTATTTCACCGAACTAATAACTGCTATTCTCATTTTAAAAAAGTCATGCATTAAAGGGTTAATGCAAAACAAGTGCTTTTCAGCATAAAAAAATTATTGGAAAATACTAAATATGAGAGTAAATTTCGAACCAACCAACCAACCAAACCAACGTTTATAACGAGAAATAGACAAGAAGTCCTCGACTTAACTCTATGCACACCACTACTTCTAGATAAAATTAAAAACTGGGAGGTATCGGATGAAGAATCACTGTCTGATCACAGACATATCTCATTCGACATAGTGGGAGGGGTTATAATCAAGGACGTTTATAGAGATCCCAGGAAAACCAACTGGAGTCTGTACAAACACACACTTGAAGCTTGCAATCCTTTGTTGGAAACGAAAATACGAACAACAAAACAATTAGAGGAAGCTTCAAACAGGTTCACAAATAAAATTATATACGCTTTCGAAGCCAGCTGCCCACTTAAGGAACGTGTTTCAAACAGGAAAGTTCCTTGGTGGAACAGACAACTAGAAAAGTTGAGGAAAAAAACAAGAAAACTTTTCAACAAAGCAAAAGCTGACTCAAGCTGGGACAATTATCGTAAATCCCTAACAGAGTACAATAAAAACATTCGAAAAGCTAAGAGGAGTAGTTGGAAGCACATGTGTGAAACCGTGCAAACTACACCCGAAGCTGCCAGACTCCAGAAAGTTCTATCAAAAGAACATTCAAATGGACTGGGTCAATTGAAGAAAAAGAACGGGGAGTTCACTACAAACCCAAATGAAACGCTTCAATTACTACTAAGTACGCATTTCCCAGAATCCATTGAAGGAATAGAGATTAATGACACTCCGATTGAAAGACTCACTCGAAATGTCAGACGTGATGAAGCACTTCGCAAATCACGCCAAATCTTTACACCTTCAATGGTTGACTGGGCAATAAGTACATTCGAACCATTCAAAGCAGCTGGTGAAGATGGAATTTTACCAATTCAAATACAGCAAGCTAAACAAATGGTAACACCTGCCTTGGTAGAGATGTTCGTCGCCAGTATGACCCTCTGTCATATTCCAACTCAGTGGAAGAAGGTGCGCGTGATCTTTATCCCGAAACCAGGGAAAAAAGATAAAACACAACCTAAGGCATTCAGACCTATTAGTCTAACGTCCATTATTTTGAAAATAATGGAGAAGATACTTGACGAGTACATTAAATCGCAGTATCTTAGCTTAAGTAAGCTAAACAACTTCCAGTTCGCTTACAAAAAAGGTATGTCCACGGTTACGGCCTTACATACCCTTACACAAAAACTAGAAAAGACTGTAGAGGCAAAAGAAATAGCACTCGCTTCTTTTTTAGACATTGAAGGGGCATTCGACAACGCATCTCACACTTCAATCGAAACAGCTATGAAAAGACGAGGGTGCCACTCGGCAATTGTTAACTGGACTAGTGCGATGCTAATAAACAGAACCATTTATGCAAGCTTGGGAGGACTTACAATCAAAGCCACACCAACGAAGGGATGTCCCCAAGGCGGGGTTCTATCACCGTTGTTGTGGTCCTTGATAGTGGACGACCTCCTAAACAAACTTGTATCCATGGGATTCGAAGTTATTGGCTTTGCAGACGACGTAGTTATTATAGTTCGGGGAAAACATGAGAATGTGCTGTCTAATAGAATGCAAACTGCACTCAACTACGCACTATTTTGGTGCAGGGAAGAGGGACTAAACATAAACCCTTCCAAAACTACTGTGATAGCCTTCACTAGGAGACGAAAAATTACACTAAAACCTCTAACATTAGATGGGGAAGTGTTAAACCTCGAATCACAAGTGAAATATTTAGGCATAGTACTAGACTCAAAGCTATCATGGAACCCACAGATAGAGCATGTAATCGCTAAGGCTACAACAGCTCTATGGGTCTGCCTCAAAGGAGTAGGGAAAAAATGGGGACTACAGCCGAAAATTATCTACTGGATATTTGCAGCTATTATAAGACCCAAAATCTCTTATGCCTCCTTAGTATGGTGGACCAAAACTATGCAAATTACTGCCCAGAAAAAACTAGCGAAGCTCCAAAGACTAGCAACGCTAGCTATAACTGGCGCAAAGCGAAGCACACCGAATGAGGCTCTAAATGCACTACTAAATATTCTGCCTCTACATCAATTCATTGAGTTAGAGGCGGAACGTAGTGCCTTGAGACTCTCCAAACACAAAACTCTCTATGAAGGAGATCTTACAGGACACCTCAAAATCCTAAAGAAATTTAAATTAAACTCACTTATTGTGAAAAATGATGACTGGATGGAGCCCATTTTCAACCTAGACATACCATACAATGTAACTATCAATGATAGGGACGTGTGGGAGTCAGGTGGACCTGCGGTTCCTCCCAGATCGATCCTATTCTTCACTGATGGGTCAAAAATGGATAAAAGAACTGGGGCAGGGGTTTTCGGACCTAGACTCAGGATCTCAATTCCTATGGGAAACTGGCCAACAGTATTCCAAGCTGAAATTCAAGCCATTCTAGAATGCACTTTAGCCTGTTTGAAAAGGGGATACAGGTACACAAGTATCTGCATGTTCTCTGACAGCCAAGCTGCTCTCCGAGCACTAAGTACGTTCACATGTTACTCCAAACTAGTTTGGGAGTGTATAGTTGCACTAAGAAACCTGGCCATAAGGAACAGAGTATCTTTATTCTGGGTACCAGGCCACTGCGGTATCCTAGGGAACGAAGAAGCAGACCAACTAGCTAGGGAAGGATCTCAGGGACTGTTGATTGGACCTGAACCTTTCTGCGGAGTATCGAGAAGTGCCTTGACTATGGAGCTCAAGAACTGGGAAAGCACCACTATTGTTTCCAACTGGAAAACAGCGGAGGGAGCAACCCAGGCAAAAAGATTCATTGAACCAAGCGCACGACTCTCAAAAAACATGTTGAACTTAAGTAAGCACGAATTAAGTACTTACACAGGTCTCTTGACCGGACATTGTCCAACAAAACAGCATCTCAAAAGGATAAACATAATTCTGAACGATGACTGTCGGTTCTGCGGGTTCGAAAAAGAAACCGCAGAGCATCTTCTATGCAACTGCTGCGCCCTCCTAAATAGGAGAGAGCGAATACTTGGGGCAAAGTTAATAAGCGCACAAGACATATGGTTGCATATCAGCCCTAAGAAGGTTATATCATACATCTTTGATATCATACCCGATTGGGATAAAATGCTTAATCAGCAATCAACTGTCACTCCAATCAATAGTGCAGGTGAACCTGACAGCATATAGTAACGCGGGGTAAACACCACAATAGATCAACTACTGGTCGCAGTGGGCTCTCCCCTACAGGAAAAAAAAAAAAAAAAAATTTCGAACCAAATTTCTAATCGATTGATCAGAGAAATTTGACGTTTGAAAAATTTCTTTATTTAGTCTTTCTGCCCAAGGTTTGGATTTGAGAATGTTGACCCAAAAAGACTTATCTTGTGTGATTTTTTTCGAGGAATGAAGGCTATTGGAGTGACCGCACGCTACTGAAAATGGAGTTCTGATGGTTTTTACCTTAATAACCCCAAAAATTTTTTAAAAGTTTTTCGGAAATGCATATTCGGATTCGATAATTTTAACCCAAATGAGTCCATCAATCCAATTTTTTGCTGGAAATCAGCAAACATTCTTCGTTTTGCTGATTTTTCCAGCACTTGATCTTTATTGCTGAAAATTCAGCAATCGATCTGTCAAACTCGAGTTTGTTTTTGTTGCGCACTAAAAGTGTTTGACCCCATATTCTAGCGCTGAAGCATATAACTAAATGAAAGGAATATTTTTTTCGAAGAGATAAAAAAAGTTTTTTGTTAAAGAATCTAATTATATTTATTTTTAATTCAGATGAAGCATGATGTCCAATACTTGGCCAAAAGCGGTCAACACACTGATATTATTTGATTTTCTTCAAATTTGAAATCTAATTTAAAATCCAAAAAATCCCGGTTGAATTTCGAAAAAAATTCCAGCTATTGAGATAGCTGGTTTCCAGCAATTGAGATTGCTGGATTTCCAGTTATTTAGTTGGCTGAATTTTCAAGCATTCAAAATTGCTGGATATTTTGCTGTAAAATCAGTGGGACAAAATCCAGCAAGATTTTGCTGGTTTCCAGCAAAATAAAATTTGCTGTGCGGTATGATTTTTTCCGACAAATCGAATGAAGGCTATTTGAGCAAGCCTCGAAAAATGGAGCTATGACTGTTTTCACCCTCGATTCACCTCCGTTTTTCAAATAGGTGAGAAAATGCATGTCCGGACTGGATATTTTTTAACCAAATGGGACCTATCTACTTTGATTTTATTTCGAGAAATCAAATGAAGGCTATTGAAGAATGTGTTTGTGTAAAAAATTAAAACCTGAACAAGCTTTTTCTAAATAAATGAAAAAAAAAATAGTGAAATTAAGGGTTAAACAGTCATAGCTCCGTTTTCCGAAGCTTGCGGTGGATCAAATAGAAATCATTCGATTTTTCGAAAAAAAACAACACTAGTTAAGCCTCATTTGCTTAAATTCATTTCAGTCCAAACTAACTTTTTCTTAATAATATAAAAAATAACTCCAGTTTCCGATACGTCAAATAGCCTTCATTCAATTTCTCGAAAAAAAAAATGTTACAAGATATGTAGGTCTCATTTGGTTCAAAACTTTCGAGTCTGAACATGCTTTTTTCTGAATTAATTGAAAAATGTAGGGAAATTAAGGGTAAAAACAACCATAACTAAATTTTCAGAAGAGTGCGGTGGCTCAAACATGAAAAGTAGTCATGCAATACCTCGCGAGGCACCCAGCAATGGTTTGAATTGAATTTATAAGCCGGAAGACATGCGCTTATTCTACACCTGATAACTATTTTGTCTAGTGAGATATGAAGTTACGGTCTTCGACAAAGTTGTTCAGCGGAAAATTTTCTGGAGAAAATTTATAACTTGGTACAAAAACCATAAACAAACTCGGTTCCACAGAAGAAACAAAAATGATATTGATTTTTCAGTACAAAAAATTCGATATTCCCATACAAACAAAAATACAAAGTGAAAAATTATTCATTTAAACGTTACTTAAAAATTCTGCAAAAAATTATGGATGAGTTTTGAACCAAAACGAAGCTTTTTAGACCTCAGGGTTTGAGGAATTCAAAAATAATCCCAAATCGACTCAGTCTAATGTAGGTCTCATATGGTGTAAAATTTTCGAGTTCGGACTTACTTTTTCATAATGAATTGAACAATATAGGGGAATCGAGGGTAAAATCAGCCAAAACTCCATTTTCGAATTGTGCGATGGCTTAAACAGCCTTAATTTCATTGTTTGAAAAGAATCACACAAGGTAGGTCTATTTATGTTCCAAATTTTCTGGTCAAAATAGGTTTTTTTCTTGATTGTTTACTAAATAAAGGCGATTTTTCGGACATTTACAATGAAGGAAAGTATTTTTTCATAAATTTGGTTCATGTAGAAAAGATATTGAATTTCTGTATACACCATACACTTTTATCACAATTGTGCATTCCCCCATATCTAATTTTTCGATATAAAAAAATATCACCGTGTAATTAAAGTTATTTTTCATATATCACTTAGAATATAACAAGTTTTGATAAATTGTTTGGAGAAAACGAAAGCTTAGGAATTAGGTTTCCTGACCGGGAATTATTGGGAATTAAGAAAATTCAAGATTTTCCGTATCCCGGGAAACAGTAGGAAAATTCCAGGAATTCTCAAATCTAAAAACAGAGCCAAATTTTCAAAAAAATTCACGACCTAAATTGAAAAATCAGCCTGGTTCAGGAAGGAAAATGATCGTTAGACTTTGAAAGTTAAAAAAAAAAATGGTACAGATATTGAATTTATGAAATTTTTTTTTTGTTTGAGATCCCGTTGTTTAAAGATAAAAACGACAATAAATTTGTAACGAGAGAAGCCACTTATTGGTACTCATGGGTAGTTTATTTTACAAAATTTGAAGAACAATCTGAAGTTAAGCAAACCATTTTGTATCAATAGGGAAAAATGTTTACCAATCTTACAGTCAATTATGTCGGTCAAAATATTTACTTTTACACTTTATTTATTGAAGTCATATTTTCTCAGAGAAGGCCCGAACGCCACTGATGTGGTCAAGTGTTTATAATTTATGTTTTTTTTTTTAATCATTCTAATTGTTTGAAAACTGTAAAATGTTTCACAATATTAAATTAGGCTTTATAATTTAAAAATACTAGATTTAACTATCCCCTGTGAATATCTCCCTATTCACTTTTGTCCAGGAACCTGGGAAATCCCGGGAAATGGGTCTTTGGATTTCCCGATTCCCAAGAACGTAAAAATGCCCGTGAAATGGACACTTTATTAGGAATTTTTTTTAAGAAATTAGAACTAAATTTTCATAAACATTCGCATTATGATGTCACGGTTTCAATTATTCTGAATCAATTGATGAATGCTTTGGCTTTGTTTGCAGTCTTTCTCAGTATCAGTTATCCTAAACGGTCAATTATTTATTCAAAGCAATCAAGAAATGTAAAAATTTGATTTCAAATTATTCATATTTTAATTTTAAATGATTCATATTTTTATTTTCAATTTTATTTATTTTTTGTAACTCATTTTTATCATATTTTCCAGTCAAAATGTCTTATGGTACCTATAAAAACGTTTGAGAAAGAGCGAACACCAAAATAAACCTTTGAAAACAGAAATAGGTAAAATAGAGAAATAATGAGAAAAGATAAAAGAGAGAAGAATGAAAGAAGATAACATGGAAATTATAAGGAAACAACAAAATTAAAAAAAAAAAGTATAGGAAGAGAAAGCTTATCACGATGACGCGTCAAGTCGAGTCACTCTTTAAATGGATTTTTTAAGAGAAACTGTGTTTTGGTATGCAAAAAAAAGAATATTAAGGAAAAATCTGAAAAGTTGTGCAACAACTATGAAATTTTCTATTCACCTTCAGCAGAAAAAAGCTACGTATGATATTCCACCCAAGGAATCTCCAAAATGTGCATCAGCGAATTATCAACAAGTGGCTAATACATTATCAAGCAGAAAAATTAAATGATCAGAAACCAGGATGATGCTCTAAAATCAGAATCCCGAATAAGGATCAGGATTTAGAACTTAGTTAAGGATCGTGATCAGAATCTCAATAAGGAGTGTGCTCGAAAATAAAATCAACTCTTAGATTTGTTAATAACTCTAGAAATCATAAATGGGCATTGATGAAGTTTTTAGTGAAGCTACTTAGTAATGTAATTTGTACGTGTACAAATTTTGGTGACAATCTTTTGAGTGGTTTTTAAGATAGTGCCCAATACAATACAATAGGTACAGCTCATAGACAAAGTCTTTAGAGCAGATTGAAAAAATAGTTCTGAAAACACCAGTGGGAGACTAAATAACAGCGGGAAATCAACTGTTCAACCAAAATTCATGTAGTAAATCGTTCAAGAAGTCACAGTGAGCTTAAATTTGAATAAAGTGGAAGGCGATTGATTCCTCAAAGTTAAGGAATGTGAAAAGTTTTATCAAGCGCAATCCGGAAATCCAAATACAGGAAATGATAAAGGATATAATTTTTTCTAACCGATTCGTTAAACCGACTTTTAATGTCTACAAGGTAAAAAAGTTGCCCACTGGTAAAAGTAACAAAATACGGTGGTCAAATCGTGCGCAAAATATTCGGACCGTTAGCTGGAAGATATTTTGAAAAATTTCGTAATGGACAGCAAACCGTACTTTTTAGCGGACACATGGCATGTTTCCAGTCGGAAACTTTGCGTTGACAAGCCTCGCCTACATGTTCTGGAGATAAACAAGGAGACAAAAAGGGGTTTCTAGTTTCAAAACGATTGACAAGAAGAATGGCTAGATACACAAAGTAGACTGCCTCCAAATGCGGCCATTTTCCCTACATAGCACTACAATAGGTCTGAAAACTGAAAATTTAAACATGTTGATTTTAAGCCGAAAGATGGCCAGTCGGCTTAATTTGTCATGACTTCGAACAAATTTATATTTTTGAGTGGTTTTAAGGGTCAAGCTTCAGTAAACAAAAGTAACTCACATATCAAAATGTTAAACCGAATCCTTAAGGGCCGTTATCAGGTTCAAAACCTGCATATTTCTCCGGATCAGAGGCAGCAAAGTCAGTTGATGATAGTTGGAATAATAATTGAGATAAGATTCTGCAACAGGATCAATTTAAAGATAATTTTTATCAGTCCCCTGCATGGTTGTTTCCCCTCAAATGTAGAAAGCAATGTATTGATTAAATTTTACATAAACAAAATTCTTTTTGATAGGAGTTTAACCCGTTAAGGTCATTCTTCCTCGTCGCTAATGGATGGTTTTTTCTTTACCATTGAATTCGATTAAAAAATAGTTGTATAAACCTGTTCAATATTTGATGTATAAAAATATTTTGTTTTGCCCTTGTTATCTCCCTCATCTTGAAGCTACGCAGTACGCAACGCTTTTCTCAAGACAAAGACGAAGAGCAAATTTATTTCCACTAGAAACTGCATCTTAAACGATCGAATCCATACCGTATCTGAAATGCTAATCTCGCTTAAAATGAAATTTTTCATTCCAAACCAATTTCATGGTTCAAAAAAGTGAAACACACCCGTCCAACGTCTTAGAACAGCCAGCCAGCTATCATCATCAATGAAAGTGGCTGCAAGCAAGGATCTGGAAATCTCCCGGAAAGATAGGAAACTTGTTCAAATTTTATCATAAATGATGCAAATGAGATGTGTTAATCGCTCCGATTGTAATTATGTAAATGAGCGTATAAATTGTTTTTCTCCCTTGGCTTGGCTTGGCTTGGCTTGGCGCACAGACCCACATCTTGCCGGGAAAGCGCCGGAACCTTCCCGAACAATAGCGATGGAAAACATCTTGTTCGTTCCCATTCACCTTTTTTCCGATTGATGAGTGAGCGGGTGGGACTGAATGGGAGAAGCAAGAAAACCGCACTCAGAAAGCTTTTTATGCGAACGCTTAACCGTATTGATGCACAGTGAGGAACAGTCTGGTGTGGTTTGGTCTCGCCTGGCAGTTCATCATCGGAAGGATCCTTTCCGATTTGAATTCTTATTGTTTGCGAAAAGATGCGACAGCTGAGATCATCTTAAATACCATACCCACTGATCAGTTAGTGCTATATCTATCAATGGCAGAGAAAGTAAGGGGATTCATTTATCGATGAGGGTTGATGTAATAATCTGGAGGATTTTATAATATTGTTTATTTTTATCTGAATAATTCAACTTGATCCTGCGAAAACTATCAAAGTTTCTGGTTTTTGTTATATCACAAGTAATCTTACAAATTGAACATGTTTCGAACTTTCGTTAATTGTCCAAGCATAATCTCAACTTCATCTGTACCTAAACTTCTATGTTGTTTTTAACCTAAACGGTAACTTATAATTCATGTAAACCTACAGTCATTTCAGGAGACTTTTATATTGCAAGATTACCAAAATTTTTCCTGTTTGAAACTCATTCAAAGGGTTTTCAAAAGTATAAATAAATTTTATGATATTTAAACTAAGTTTTTGATTAATCGAATCTCCTCAAATTCACGTTCTTTTTTTTTTATTTATTCTTTTAGCAATTAGACCGGAACAAATTTGAAATCCTTCTTTTGTCACATGGAGCTGATGATGTAATGTGTTAAGTTATTTCCGTTGAGAAATTTTTTTTTACTCAACGGTTTCATAGTTCATGCAGTAGAGGGTTAAACCATGTTTTCAAGTCCATATCCTTTTTCTAGAAGTTCGAGGAAAGCAGCATTCTCCCAGATAAGCGGCTACAAGCGTTCGATTATCCTTTAGTCCTTGCGTCATTTGGCTTCTGAATACTCTTGGCAGACAGGATTTTTCTTTCCTTCAGCTACGGATTCGGAGGGTTTTCTCAAACCCATACTCCCTGGGAAAATTATTCCGTGCTCCGAAAGCACAAAGTGTAGATACATCAATCATGCTAAAAGTTTACCCTTTTCCTGCCACTGACTGTGCCAAGCTCGAGTGTTGGCAAAACAAAATCCGTCCATGGAAAATCCATGGCTGCTTCTGATTCTTTCCCTTATTTTCTTCGACTGCTTCGGGGTAAGATTGAAGGCGCACTGACACCCAGACACAGTGCAAAGAATCGGTAACACTTTAGTCGGAATCCAGCTTCCGGAAGAGCCCCGGTTTGCTTGCTGTTATGCGGCAAAAATAGGACCATCGCCAACAAAACCGGAATGGTGTCTCCTACGGGCCTTTCATCGCATCGGTCCAACTCTCTGACGCTTCCGATGTGCTTAAGAATCTAATTCATCTTTATGATTTCCTGTCAGCTTAGTGAAAGGATGGCTTCATTATACTCTCTAGCAACACACCGGTCGTTGATGGGAAGAATCGAATTTGCATCCCCCAGCTTTTTTGCCTCCTTCGAGAGTTGGCCCGATCGATTGGTTTCCGGAAGAATCAAATTTATAAATATTATCCATGATATTACCCTTTCCCCTCGTCCGCCATACTTCGAGGAGTTATGCGCATATAAATTAAAGATGATTTATTGCGAGAAAACATTTGATATTGGCACCGTTCGCAGGGAGGCGCCTTGCTTTCTAGGGAAAACAGGCAAATAATGACAATTCTTGGATTGTCTTAGATACGATTCGTGCCGTAGGAACTGCAAATGTCGTTCGTTGTGTTTGCCTGTAATTTCAAAAAGTTTTGTTTTATACAAAAAAATTATCCATAGTATAATTAAAATCTCAATTAGTTAATAGCTAGCACCAGAAGATTAACAGAAGAATGTTTCCAATTAAAGGGTTTCCCACTTCAGCATGCATCACCGAAAAAACGCTGTAGAAAATGAATATTTGTTTTCAAACTTTTGAACAATTATACTCAATTTATAGCTCAAAGTCAAATAACAGAGAATTATATGTTTCAACAATTTGTACTACTTTATATATAATACAAAGTAAATCCCACGAGCGGTGGGCAAAATGCGGGGCACGATTTCCAACAGATTCAGTCAACTTATCTGCTTTGCCGATGACATTGATACAGTCGACAGATCATCTGCGGCGGTGGAGGAGATCTACCGCAAACTGAAACGCAAAGCAGGAAGGATTGGGTTGATGATTAATACGTCTAAGACGAAGTATATGCTGGCCTGCGGATCCGCGACCGACCGAACTCGCTTGTCCAGTAGTAACAAGGTCACGATCGACGGCGACGAGCTGGAGATAGTAGAAGACTTTGTCTATCTCGGATCACTGGTGACTGCAGACAATGACACCAGCCGTGAGATCCGGCGGCGAATAATCAGCGGAAGTCGTGCTTACTATGGACTCCACAAGCAACTGCGGTCGAGGAGACTTAGCCGTATATGACGCTCATTAGACCGGTTGTTCTCTATGGGCACGAGACATGGATATTGCTCGAGGAGGACCTGCGTACACTCGGAGTTTTCGAGCGACGAGTGTTAGGAACCATCTTTGGCGGCGTACAGGAGAACGGAGTGTGGAGGCGAAGGATGAACCACGAGCTCGCACGACTCTACGGCGAACCCAGTATCCAGAAGTTGGTGGGCGGGACATGTTGCGAGAATGCCGGACGACTGTCCTGCAAATTAGGTGTTCGCTACGAATCCAGTAGGAACAAAACGAGCGGTGGCGCAACGAGCGAGGTGACGAAGTGGAGCGTGATCTGGCGATGGGGTGTCCGAGAAATTTGAGAACGGTTGCCATGGACCGAGTGAATTTTAGGAATTATGTTCGTCAAGTTATGTTTTGAGACGTAGTACTATGTAAATAAATAAAATCCCATTTTTTTCCTTCTCACCAATTATTTTAAGAAATAATTTAATTTATCTTCCTTCCAGGTGGAATAATCAAAAAATATGAAAATGTTGTCAAGACATTAAATGTATATCGTTTTCTATATTGCTTAAATTTGACGAAAAAGCAAAACAATTAGGAGCTTTTCTTGCAATTTTCCAACTTTTCTCGTAAGGAATTACGGCATCTACATATCAGCAAAACATTCACCTGGCATCTGTTCCAATGATGAACATTGGTCTTGACAATCATCACACAACGAAAAATTTTCTTATTCAATTATTTTTTTCTGTAATTTTAAACGATTTTGAATAAACATGTTTAGGCAGGGCAAAACGCGCCATGTCCGTTTATCTTTAAGCATGTTTCATGTTCGTTTAAATTTATATGCAGTTTACATCACAACAATGTTAAGGATAATTTTATATATATTTATAATTCCTAAATTTAATATAGATTTAACTAACTATCCACAAGAACGTCAGTATATCTGGCAGCACTGCACGTAGCTATACATTTTTCCATCTGTGAAGTAGAAAAGAAGTGTTTTTACCTGGCAAACACTTTCGGAGACCCTTGAACTTATTAATCGTTAAACGGCGCGTTTGGGTACACACATATGCGCACTTTGCCCCAACGAAATGGAAATCATACTGTAGAAAGCCTTTCAAAATTTAACGATTAAGACGTAAATAATTAGTAGGTATAGGTGTTCCTGTTTGTATATTTCTGGTGAAGAACATTCCCCTTTTCAAAATTATTGTGTGTGGTGGGCCGCTACAAAATAAAAAAAAAATAAAAAATAAATAAATAAAAAAAAATTGTCGAATTTACTGGATTGCATTCTTGATTTACGAGTAATGAAAGATTCTTCTTAACGTGAGCGTCTTACCCCCAGTTCCCCGCTCGGAAGGATATGTTGAAGCTTTCGTGCTCGGTTCGTTTCTTACTAATACGGTTTCGAAAGAGAGTGGTGCCCAAACTAGGGTGATTCCACTGATTCATCTTAATCACCCTAGTTTGGGCACCACTCCCTTTCGAAACCGTATTAGTAAGAAACGAACCGAGCACGAAAGCTCCAACATATCCTTCCGAGCGTCATGCGGGTAGAGTCCGCACGTGTTCCTTGCCGAACGGCGACTAAAAGGACGGTTGACATTTTGGTATCACTTTCTTCCTCCGCGTGCTCGGCTCAGATTAGTGGAACGAACCAAACCACACAAAAACGAGCCGACGAACGTTTAGATTTGGTAACAAGCAAATTTGCAAATAAACATCGTCGCGGTTAATTAAAAAAAAAAAATGCATACCCAAGTGGATTCAAACAAATACCTGTACTTTTGGTTCTGTCAAATGTCAACCACAGTATAGCATGGATCACGACAAATATGGACGCACTGTTTATTATACCATGGCGCTACTAGTTATCGGATCTGGAATTTTTTGACAGTACATTTTTTGGAAATGTTTCTTCTATCAGTGCTGAAAATTTCACTATGATTCGTTTTGTTTAAAAAAAGTTACACGTGATGGAAGCCGCGAGACAAAATTAATGTTGGACACCCACGTCAAAAACCCGACGTGGTCGGGTCCAAAAATTGCGAAATCGTAAAAATGGTCTAATCAACCGTGTACCGCGTTCTCAAACGTTTCCGTGAGATGCATACTATCGATCGGCAGGTTCATACCAAGCGTCATAGTGGAATTAAGGATCGGAAACTGCATTTGAAGGTGTTGAGATCAAGGCTAACACAGGGTAGTCGGACTACGACATCACCAAGAAATTCAACGCCGACCGGTGCACCGTCAGAAGGATTCGTCTACGCGAAGGAATGCGATCCTATCGGACCAGTAAGCAACCAATACGGACATTGAAGCAGAATTTAGAAGCCAAAGGACGTTCCCGGATGTTATACAAGAAGATTCCAACGAAGTTCGGCGGATGCATCCTCATGGACGACGAAACGTACGTGAAAATGGATTTTGGGCAGCTTCCAGGCCAAAAATTTTATAAAGCCACTGCAGTGGTGCACTGCACTGGTCGGGGTGATGTCCCCGACAAGTTCGAATTCGTTTTTGCAGATAACTTTGCTAGAAAGTGTTTGATCTGACAAGGTTTTTGCAGCTGCGGATGAAAAACCCTGGCTTTTGTGAAAAACAAGATCATGGACTTCAAAATGTACAAGAGGGAGTGTCTAAAAAAAGTTTTTTTTTCATACATAAGATCTCACAAAGGACTAGTAAAGTTTTCGCCAGATTTGGCAAGCTGCCACTACAGCAAAGAGGTACTACAGTGGTATCGGGCAAACGGGTGTATTTTATCTAAAAGGACATTAACCCACCCATCTGCCCTCAATTCCGCTCTATCGAAAAATGTTGGGCAATTGTCAAGCAGAAGATGAAGAAGAATGGTAGGACGACTCGGGATACAACAGAGATGAAGAGATTGTGGAACAAAATGGCCGCAGAGGTCAGCGAATAGGTGTCCAAACTATGGTAGTGATACTCGACGAAAAGTTCGAAGATTCATCAAAACAACATCGGAATAATTATTTTATTATTTTTCCTTAAAAGTGCTGTAAAAACCTTACATTTTAAGAACAAAACATTTTTATTTCGTTACCATAGCTCTGAGATAGACCCTATTTAATGCGTCCAGATTTATCGTGATCCATGCTCTATGTTAACAAATCCAGAAGCAAGGAAAAGATAACTAAACTGGACAAGTTAACAAGCCTAATTGATGGTACGCCGATCGTTTTCGAACGTCAAACGAGTTTGAACCAGAGAAAATGTTTTGTAACGTGTCGTGAAGTGTACCAAAGGAATGAGGTGGTCGAGTGGTTAGCGTGGTAAGACGATAATCGCTGGTCCACTACTGATGGCATGGGTTCGATTCCCATCGCAGTACTGGGTGTTCAATGTTAATTTTAAGTTTTCCACGTAATTAATTCTGCAAAGCCTAAATCGGCTTAGACGATGTATGTCTTTTAAACAGAGATATCATCTCGTGCATCTGGTGCATCATGCAACAGTTTTCAACTTCAATGGCCTTTAAAAACATAATTTCCGCAGATAATCATACCGTTTGTACATAAAAAGTTTTAAAGTTGATTGCACATAAAATTGAGGTAGTCAGAAAAATTATTGGTTCCACCAGTTATTTAAATTTGCTATTTTCACCCTACTAAGAAAAAGGGCTAATTTACCACAAACTTTGTTTTTATTAAAAATCTTTGAAAACGTTTGAAAATTTAAAGTTTTTGATGTATTTGTGATGTCGTAACGCATGAAGCAACAATTGTAGTAATTTTTGGCTTTGTTCGAATTAAATTTTATTTTTTTAAATCAAAAATCTTTATATAGAAAAAGCATGAGGGTGCTACAAAAATTTAGGGATGAAATATACTTCAACAAATTCTACTAGCTAAAATCATAAAAATTCATGATTAGATGGGTAAAAATTTTGAAGTTATATTTTCATTAACTACAAATTTCAAAGAATGCGATGTTTGATACAAATTGTCGAAAATTTGTAGCATCTTGTTCAAGTTTTCAAACAATCAAAAAACGTACAGGCTCACAGCCACACCGGCTCTCTAGAATGATGATTTTACTCAATTTTCGGCTGGGTGGGTGCTGCAGTTTCTGCTTGCGCGTTTTGATTTATTTTGCCAGTTATTAAAACAAAACATGATACAAAATATAAAAAATACGCTTTATATACCATTCAATTCCCCGGATTTTCAAGATTACCCCCTGTCACCAATACCACCAACAAGTCAATCCCTTTCACTTGACGGGTCGAAAGTTGAAATCGGAGCAAAACTAATTTCTCACGGTACTAGCGCTAGTAGCTCGTACTAGCAAACTTGCGACACTATTTTTCGTCACCTACAAGTTAAGCTTTTTAACTTAACTGGTCTAAAGTTGAAATCGGAGCTAAACTAATTTCTCAAGGTACTAACAGTAGTAGCTTGTACTAGCGAAGTCGCGACACTATTTTTCGTCACCTACAAGTCAAACCCTTTCACTAGAGGGGTCGCAAGTTGAAATAGGAGCTAAACTAAGCGGTAATAACACTAGTAGCTTGTCTCAGGTCTAAAGTCTCATGTCTCGGGTCTAATCTTTCATGGCTCTTGTCTGTTGCCTCAGCTCTCATGTCTTATGTCTCATGTCTTACGTCTCATGTCTTATGTCTCAGGTCTCAGGTCTCAAGTGTCAGGTCTCATGTCTTAGGTCTCATATCTTAGTTCTCATGTCTAGTGTCTTTTGTCTCAGGTCTCATATCTCATGTCTCATGTCTCATGCCTCATGCCTCATGCCTCAGGTCTAATGTTTCATGTCTCAAGTCTCAGGTGTCATGTCTCAAGTCTCTAGTCTCATGCCTCAGGTCTCATGTCCCATGTCTTAGGTCTCAGGTCTCGTGTTTTATGTCTTAGGTTTCTAGTTTAAGGTCTCAGGTCTAATGTCCCATGTCATTGGTCACATTCTTCAGGTCTCAGGTCTCATGTCTCAGATCTTAGGTCCCTGGACTCAGGTCTAAGGTGTCATGTCTAAAGTCTCAAGTCTCGGATCTCAGGTCTCATGTCTCTAGTCTACATTCTCAAGTCTCAGGTCTCAAGTCTCAAGTCTCAGGTCCGGTCCCAGGTCTTAAGTGTCAGAACTTCATAGCTGCAGAATTTGAATGGTCTTTTTTTTTACACGGTTTTCGGGAACTAACACGGTTTTTTTACACGATTTTCGGGAATTAGCACGGTTTTTTTTACACACTTTTCGGTAATTAACACGGTTTTTTTGCACGATTGTGTTTTTACGCGGTACGTGTCAGTGTAAAAAAAACCTTATTGTATACGAAATTTTTCGATTCATACGCGCTTGCTGTGAACCGTCGCCATTAACTTGCTTTGACGACCGTCGTTTGAAAATAACATCCATTATGCGAACAGAAATCCATAACGACAGTCAAGGTTTTCCAGCCTTTGAAGCTTGACTAGTAGTCAAATGAGATTGGAAACGTGATGGTGAAGGAAAATCAGCAATCAAGTCAACTTTGATGTTTGAAAAATTTATGCTCTGCGTCAGTACCGAATGTATTATGCATGCAGAAAAAATCCAAAATATGAGCGCTAATAATCATAGCAGCTTTGTCTACTAGCGACACGTCGTATACGTCGCGACGTTGAAAATAATAACGACGCAGCGTTAGTTTCCTAGGAGACTTGAAGCTTGCGATTGATGGCTTAAGGAAAATGTAGAGTAAATAACATGAACAATGTTCGAGTACTACATCGAAATCGCCTACTGGACTGAAAAACGAAAAACAAACCTGCGAATGACAGGAATCTCGCTAGTAAAAAAGCGTCGCTATTCCTACTGTCGCTATTCGGTTTGGTGCTATACGCATAATAATATGCAGATAGCAGCAGCCCGTAAATCAGTGATTGAATTTTGCTGAGCATGAATTGATTAACCATCTCTCGCTCAACGCTTTACTCGGAAGCAAAGGTTGCTTTGAGGCAGCGAAAACGACAAAACCGATGATGCATACGCTCTCACATGGCCCGCCTTCAAGAAGCAATATACATTCGAGGCAGCGAATCCAAAAAACCAAACGAATGGCTCTCACTCATCTCCTGTTACATTCTTGAGGGAACCGAATTCAAAAGGCAGAGCAAACCCGAGTCTCCTAGTTTGTGCCTGGATCGAATACTCGAGGTTTTTCTGCTATTGCTATTATTGCACAGCAACCGCACGCAGGCAGCTAGTTTTTTCGTTTCTTTTCCTCCCCTCTCCTTGCTCCATACGTTGCGGGCCTATACAATGCAATAAGTTCGGTTGTTGTCGTTGTTGCCTCAACCTTTGCGGCGAGGTTGAAGATGTTCTCCTCAACGACAGCTATCGGCTTGAGTCCATCAAATTCAATAACGCAAATGAGTATGTGTGCCTCGTCTACTTCAACCATCATGTAGCGACCGAACGTTGAGAGAGTTCGTTCTGAGCAGCGAACGGATAGTGTCTCTCGGAGCAGATCCTCCTCATGGGGGGAGGTTTGAATGAATGTATATGTATCGTCTCCTGTATTACTCGTATTACTATACGAGGCCTCAAAGTGTCTATTTTGAATGCCTCTGATGAGAAAATGGTTGAGGATTTCAATCACTGCCGTAAATTGACAGAAGCGTTCAAACCAACCAATTACTCACCTCAAACCAGCCTCTTCACCTCAGAAACGGATAAGCTCTAAACCATGGGTGGCCAAACCATGGCCCGCGGGCCACATTTGGCCCGTGTCGGTCTTTTTGTGGCCCGCGAAGTTTTTTTTTGTCTGAATTGAATATTTTTCTTCTACATCATTTAAAAAAAAACCGACAATATCAAGCAAAAGGGAAACATTTTTATATTCTTCAATTTTTACAGCATTTTACAAATTGATTGTACTTTGCAATCACGTATAATGCAATAAATACTTGTTATTATGTTACTCAATACCAGTGGTATTGAAATTGAAAGTGGCCTCTACAATTCCAGGAGCTTTGAGAGTCTTCAAGCGGAAACTAGTATATTTTTGAGGAGTTTAGAAGGCGTCAGATTGATATGCTCATAAATTACGAATGAACTCGAATAACTTAGTACAGTAAAATGATAATGAGAAAGTAACAAATTATTAATGTTTACTTTGAGCTTTAATCACAAGATTAACCACAAGATTTTCAAAAAAACATAAATTTAGTATTTTTTTACTTTGTAGTCCGAAGTTCTAATTTGAAAAAAACCCGGCACCTGCTTGTGTGATTTTTTGCCCGGTCGGACGCAACCTCATGTGTTCGACCCATCTGAGCTGGTTGTGGGTAGCAATGTGGCTTCTTCGTTACTTACTACAAACAGCCAGCAGGTGCCGGGTAAAGAATCACACAAGTAGTAAAAAGCTGTCGATAACACAATGCCCTGCTCACAATTTTCACCATCTATTCGTTTCTTCTACCCAAAGCGCTCTAGCTTTGACCTTTCCACCCTTCAATTTTCATTTCTGTCTTAATTGCTCTCTAACTAGAATTTCAATTTGCCGAAATGCCATAAACTTAGATAAGAATATATCCCAGCGGCGATCAAAATAAGATAATATTATAACAATTGAAGAACGTAAGAAATTTTTCATCTGAAATGCGAAAAGCTTTTGAAACTTTTTGATCCTTATGGAATGAATAAGCTCAGATAGTATCAAATATCTAAAAAAACGCTATATGTGTGAAGTATTGTTGAGGAAATGACATATAATTCATAACACATGTATTGAGTCTGAATTGGAAGGTAGAATCTTGTCTATTAGATCGTTAAAAGTTTATTAAAAACTTTTAATTTTCTGTTTTGAATCAATAAAGTAGAACTGATAAGAAGCTGTACTGAATATCGGAATTTTTTCTGTCACAATCTGTTTTTAAAACATGTAAAAAAATATATCTATGGCTAATATTTTACTTGAGGTAACCCACTGAAATTCGTTTGCATTTAATACTAAAGAAAAATTTGTTGTGTGGCCCGCAAGCAAGTCTTGGTACTAAAATTTGGCCCGCCTGTTGGAAATCTTGGCCACCCCTGCTCTAAACCCTTCCCGGCGCAATCGTCGGATGAGGCAGATGATAGCGGAAACGCAAATGGATCTCCCATCACCCGCTTAAGGGAACAGTTAGTGATAAAATCTCTTCCTCCCTCCCACCAATCTCTTCCCTCTCCTTACCCCTTTCAACCTCCCCCTAGTCTTAAGAAAACCCCTGAACCTCGGCCCCCAAAAAATTATACCAGAAAGTAAATGGCCTAATAAATTTCATTTGAATAAAAAAAATCATCAAAATTTTATTAAGAATTCGATCATTATTAAGAATATCCCTCATGGGGAAGGGGGCCAACTAGAAATCCCCCATTTCTTTCGTACGGCCATGATTGAAGCACCAACCTATAAGTTTTTGCAACATTTTGGAACGCAAAAAAGTCGTCATAAATCGATTGTCGTAGACGACTCCAATCTATTTCATTGTAAGTAGAAATCGTGATAAAAGAATTTAACCATACAAAGTTCTTTTCAGCGTGTATTAAACAGATGTAAATTTTGAGTCGTATATATTCTGCGACGTATCTTGTCTTTCTGAGATTTCAGCAGGAGCTTATGTGAAGGTATATCGAGAGAGTCTTCCGAAAAATCAAAGCAATTTTACAACTTTTGTCCACAAATTTTCACGCAGCTTAAATTTCACCTAAAGCTGTACCTTTTAAATGCTGCTACCAAAGTCTCATGTGCAAACTGGGCAAATTAATTACAATCTCTTTCGAAAGTTTCTCGAGCAGTTTCGGTTTCCCGTCTAGGTATTCCAGAGAAGTGAACAAACCGGCAACAAAACTGCACTTCGTAGAGAAACGAACAACAACTTTCCATGGGAGTGTATGTGGCAGTGAAGTTTGGACGAGGAAAGCTCAAAACTTCTTCGGAGTGTTCCGAAACAAAGAAAAAGCTCGTCGGCAGTAACTTTGTGGGGATGCTGGGTTTTCGGACCGGATACTTGTTCGGTTCCACTTTCCAGGATTCATATTTTGCCTTGGCCCCGACCTTTGTGCTCTCCTGGCAGATCCGGAACTGTGCTGAAATGTTGGCTAGCTGGCGAAGATCCGACGTGACCAGGAAGCATTAAACTGACATGCTGGAGTAACGAATGGTGCAATTACTGGCCCTTATCATTAATTTAGCATCATTTTAAGGAAACATTATTCCTAAGACTAGCTATTGTTTGGGAACGTTAAGATTTATTTTGTCAATGAAAAAATAACGTTGGGTTGTTAAGATAAATTTACATTTTTTTTTATAATACCATGTGTTCTATTTCAAAGTAAATGATTAAAGAGTAATGTTATGACAATTTAAACAAAATAAGCATAAAATACTTTGTAAAATTAATCCTTATATTTAAAATAAATTAAAAGTTCTTTATTTCGAGACACTGGCCCTTATTCTGCGCCTCGAGTGACGTGACGATAGTAGAGTCACCCAAGTCACTCTATTCCAGTAGTCGGTTTAGGTGAGGATTGTCACTTCGAATGAACTTTGTGAGTTCTTACCATATTCTCGTAGTCACCGTGGGTGAGAATCGTCGCATTCGGGTGACGATTTTAGGTGACAATTGTCGGTACCGATTCAGGTACCGACTTGGCGAAAATTTAACCAAAAATTTGTATACAGTGGGGCAAGCAAGAACAATTGCATAAAATTGAAACGATTTTAAAATTGTTATATGTAGTTTGTTGAAGCTTTTAAAAAGATTTAAGGGGAAAATATGAAATTAGAAATCTGATTCAGAGTATTTCGAAATAATTCCTAAAATGAGTCAGTACGGCGTATTAAACGGTCAAATATAAATGCAATTAGTTTTTACCTTAAAAATGTATTTATTTGTACATTTTACAAATAGGGATTTGGTGCATAATATGACTTTAAGCTGCCACTTTTCAAGTCCAGTACGATAAGAAGCGTTTGATTCATCCAGCATCATGTGCAGTTAATTCGCAGGGCGGCATATTGGAAACCCTCTATCATTCTCCGGTTGTGGAAGATTTCCGCTGCTGCTTGGTGCAGTTTCCAGCTGAAAGTTGAACACTTTTAAAATTGTTGTTAATGTTGCTCTTAAGTTCCTTCACTGTACTTACGGGTTTCCGTGGCAATTGTACATTTCCGGATGTTGGTGTGAAATGTTCCGGCTTGCGTGGGGTGCCGAAGGTAACGACATGACAAAAGAAATCGTTTTACGAGGTGTTTTTAATTTCAATATTTCTCGAGCATAAAAATTTGTTCTCAGTTGGCGAAAAAATGTGTTCAAATTTCGTGCCCATGTTAAAATCCATACTACGATGCATTAGTCGATCTTTTTCAATCCGTCTTCAGGAAATCTGCCTTGATATTTTACCATACGAACTACCATGTTACTGGTATTCCTTTCCAGCGTAATAATCGTTCCGGAAGACTGATTTCGGGCTTACATCTCCGGCACCTTTGGCCGGATCGCTAAATTACACCACCTGAAAAGCAAAACAAAAAGATAGATTTGCCAAACCAGAACAGAATTATTCTTAACTTACCTGAATTACGGTTGGCGTAATCGAATATACTTATCGCACAAACTGGTTGGGACAGCAGCTGTTGATTATTTTTTTCTGGATGTTCCTTGCAGAGTTTAGACGACCGATATTTCCAATTCGGTAGCACAGATTATTAATGTTTTTGTCTTGACAAGTTTGCTACCTACTTCAAACCGGATTGTAGTTTCCAACGAACCGAAACTATAACAGTTTATTTAGAAATTTGCTTCTGAAAATTCGAACCGTAAGCAAAAACACAACAAGAGCGAACAAATTTCACCATTTTGACAGATGTTTTCATTCGGCCACTCACTTAGAATGAACCTCTGTCACTTTACCCATATCGACTAGGGGAATAAGGTGACAAATCTCACGGTGACTCCGAGGTGAGGTGACAATCATCACGTCACCCGCGGCGCAGAATAAGGGCCACTATGAAAGTACAGCAAAAGCTGTCCTTTCATCTCCAGCGATGCGATCATTGGCAGTAAACTTGTGAAAGTTTTTTCCCTCAGAAAATGTTATCTGATTCACCCGACAGCCAAAATAAAACAAATTGAACCAATATCGTTAGTTCTAATGTAAAACTGTAGCAATTACAGCATGGAGCAAAGAGAAAGCAATCACGAAACTGCATGGCGCGAAAACATTCGTCGGATTATCCTCGAGCTGGAGTTTGTTAGAAAATTGGAATGAGCCCAGCAGTCGTCCCTCAGGCTAGAACCCATATCCAACTGGATCGGGGCCATCATTGTCTAACTTTGGCGGTTTCAGTTTGGCGGACCATAATCTGGAACGACAGCTAAACCATCGCATCGGCATGGTTCTCAGTCCTCAGATCATCAGGGGACCCATAACCCAGTGACATAGTAAACCGTTGTTGTTGGCATCATGGCCGAATCGCCTGGACCAGGACTAGGACATGATGCCGGTTCATGTGACAGTTTTTCCCACGGGTTTTTGTTTTTGTTTTTTTTTTATGTCCTAAAGCTTGTTAGTTTCGGAGAGTCATACAGCCGGATGCTAAGCTTAAGTTGGATCTGCAAACTATCCCGTTCGATATACCAAATTATCGAGGGGTGCTGTGTAACATTTGGTACATTTTTTTTGGATTCTAACTTTCTTGTAAAGGATTTTGAAGAAGAAAAAAAAACGATAAAATGAATTAAACTTATCAGATAAAAATTCTTTCCAGAAATATAATTTGTTGTAAAATATGAAATCGGGTACATAGTTATTTTAATCATGTTATCTACATATTTGAAACAGTAGAATGAATCGATTAAAAGGGTTCAAAAGTCGTAGAGCAAGAAAAGGCGGCCGTAGGGCAAGCCCGTCGTGCGTCGCTTGAAATTTCATTTTAGGGATTCCGTTTTCCGTTTGAGTCACCACAATGATGCGTTTTTTTCAGTCATCAAAAATTGAAACTAAAATCCGAAAAATTGGGTAAACTTTTTAGATGGAAGCAATCTACCCAGCAAACATAAAATCGCCTTAAAAAAGACAACTCAAGTCATTAAAAACGTTACTGCGAATCGTAATTCCAACTTACGCAAGAAAAGAGTCGTATAAATCGTTACTCGAAGTCGCATTAAATGATTAAAATCGGATTTGATAAAAGTCCGCCATGTTTGCAGACTTTGAAGACTATTTCGTTCCTTTGATTTCTCCCGCGTGGGTCAAGAGAGAGAACAGCTTTGCTTTGTCAGTGCAACCAGATTGCTAAAAATCAGAAGGTGTATTTGCAAGAATTGCCCAATGACAGAGGCAGCAAATATTATCGCTGGCAACGGTTCGCATGCGTTGAGAGAAAATACTTGTGCTCTCTTGCATTCTTTCAGTATGTATGAATATGGTGTCGAAATCGTAAACTCTTATCGCTTTAGCCAGAAGTTGAAAATTTGAATGTTTATTGTAAGGTTGCCAGAATTTTTTCCACTCCCATCAGGCGTTAGCAATTCCGGGCATTTTTTCAAAAAACCTGGCAAAATCCGGGCATGGGTTTTAATTTTTCAAATCCAAAAACCGGGCAAAACCAGGCAAAATTTAGGTGTTATTATACATAAAAGCAAAGAAAAATGCAAAAAAAAATTGAAATTAATATTTTATTAATGTAATTGAAGACTTCCAAAAACTTTTTGGAACACTTAAATATTCAAAGGTTGATAAAAGTAAATCAGCGAAATTAATTGAAACAACCGTTGAAAAATTCCATACCGTTAATCGATTTTGTTCAAACTTACTCAGAAACTTTGATTTTTTTTGGTTTCTTTGTGAAAATTGTGAAAAAATCCGGGCAATATCCGGAATTTTTCCACGATATCCGGGCAACCGGACCGGACCGGACTTTATCGAAATTTTGCATCAAATATCCGGGCAAACCCGGATAAGACCGGGCAATCTGGCAAGCTTAGTATATATCCTCCACTTTGGTAGGTAAATGCTGTTTTTTTTCGAGTTTCATACGATCATTCTATAATGAAAATGAAACGTATAACAAAGTTGATGAGAAATATACCTACAAAAATGTTTGCTGGGTAACGACGGAAATTTCCGAAACATTCGGGAAAAAATCCGTTCAAGATTCAAGCATTTCTCCCAGTGGACTCGAACATTTAGGATTTGCAATTTGTTTAGCATTTCCGGTGAGCCCGTTTTTTTGAGTATTTTCTGCTTAAAACGTTAAATCACACTTTGAAAAGGGTATTTAAAGTTTTCATCATTGATCATTAGAGAAAGGAAGAATACTCAAATTTTGATAATTTCAGCTTTTTCATGTGTTTATTAATTTTCAAAAGTCATATTGCAAATTTATCGTTGCAATATGTATCTTTCTAGTTAGGCTTTAGGTTTACCTCATGTAGGTAGCACTATTTTAGACCCTTTAAACGGTGGTTTCTATATCAATGTTTTTCTCATACATTGACAGTTGTTTTGTGGATTTTAGAAAACCCATTTGTAGTTAATGGTCTTATATGCATGTATCAGTGAGAATTTTTATTCTTGGTTTTGCCATTTTTGATGGATTTACAAAGATATGGATGAACAAAATTTCCTACTATGAACCTATTGTTCCTTTTTTGGCACTGAACTTGAACCCTTCATAGGACCTAGATCTAAAATGCCTTCTCAAAAACACTTCAAAAGCCTTATCAAATATTTCATTTATCGTTGAAAATACCTAATATTATGGATATTTTTCTCATCGGCACAGTTCTCTAATGTGCTCTTTAAGGCTAATCAAATACAAATTTGAACACAAGAAAATCTTAGTTGACTATTTTACTTATCTCATAGCCTAAGTTATAACCTGCCATTTAAACTAAGAAAAGGCATTGAATCAAATACAAGCTAAAACAATTATGTTAAAACAGAACAACTCGACTTATACTCAAACACATTATTTAGGAAATAAACCCGGAAACTATGTTAGAGATAAGGTGAATATGTTTAACAATCAGAGTCATACACTTATCAAAAGTGTTTCAAGATTATATCCCTAAACTCATGCACCCAAACACAATTTTTTGCTAAAATGAAGAGGTGGCCTCGTACCTAAATCACAAACTTATTTCTTTCGTCTTTTTTTTTTTAATTTTCCTCTCTATCTACTAGAACAGGGAACAAACGTACAAGCTCGAACAAAAAATCTTCAAAAAATTGTGTAAAATTTCAAAAACTGACATCCAAAAAAAACGTTGAAAATCGACTTGCGCCGTTCAAAAGTTACAAATCAAATTTCAAAGTGCCCAGTTTTCGAAAAGACGGAATCGTATATAAACCATTTAATAATCAAACTACTGCTGCTCAATGTTAAACTGGTTCAATTTATTGCTAGATAAATGCAATAAGAGTAACTTTTGACTGGACAGAATTCACTTCCTTTTTTATACGGTTTTTACTTATTGACTTTTTTCGGTGAGTGAAACAACTTTTTTTTTAAATTTATGTAACGTTTTGGGTTACTTTCCTTCACCCATCATCAGATGTCCCCCAGAGTAACCCGGAATGTTACGTAAATTCATAGAAATAAAGTTGTTTCACTCACCGAAAAAAGTCAATAAGTAAAAAGCGTATGAAAAGTACCTGTGATAAACTTTTATTAAATCCTTCATTTTTAATACTACTGAGGCTGTCGACTTACAGTTTTTCAATAAGTTTTTGCTATTCGTGAACGGTTATCGTCAGAGGACGAATCGGCTATATCCTAAAGTTACCAGATTGCCCGGTTTTATCCGGGATTGCCCGATTTTATCCGGAATTGCCCGGATATTTAATACAAAATTTGGGAACAGTCCGGCCCGGCCCGATTGCCCGGATTTCATTGAAAAATGCTCCTATTTTGTCCGGATTTATTAACTTTATTTGACAAATCAGACAAAAAAAAACAAACGCCTAAAAATAGTTTTATTTTTAATTTTTGCTCATGATTTTTGTTAAGTAATTTCTGGATTTGAAGAAAATTTGCCCAGATTTATGGTCGTCACTTTAGAAATCAAATGCCCGAATTTTGCCAGGTTTTTATAAAAAAAAATGCTCGGTTTTTCCGACCCGGATACGTGCTGAAAAAATTCTGGCAACCTTACTGTAGTCAATTAAGAACATTCTGGACATCTCAAAGGGGTTACTTTTAAGTTTCACTTTTGCATCCCATTGTCCAAAGTTTGGCACTTCTAGCTTGAAGAAAATAGCCATTAACTTTTAAGATATTTTTCCATTATGCAATCGGGCGAAAGTGTTACAAAAATTTTAACAGCAATTTTTTTTAAACATGCCAAACAGTTCAAACGATCTGTTAAAAACGGATCAACATTTTGTTTTTTTTTCAGTTTGGTTTTGACAATTCTCTTTGGTGTGTTTGGAGACATCTGGTGGCCCAGCCAAAAAAAAAAAAACAAAATTGGTTCAATACGATCGGTCGAAATTTTACTCAAGGTTCGTGGGCTAGCTTGTACGTCTGTTCTCTGTGCTACTAGGACGTGGCCGGTGTCGTTATTGACGTAAACTATAAGAGCACCAGTTTTATGTATTGAGATTGAGTTGCTTGTTCGTTGACTTTTGTCCTTTGCAAAAAAAATTTGATGGCCTCGGTCAATCACGAAGTAGCAACCATTGGCAATGTGGAATTCGTTCTACTGAGCCACACCTGCGATCGTGGAGTTCAAAACGCTACAATATGTTGATCTCATTGTAACACCCAGCTCAACTGAAAATACCAAGCTATCAAAAAAATTTTCACATACAAACATCTTCATCTTCGAAAAGCATTTTGAATTTTACAATTCAAGGTGTATGTGAGTAGTCAATCAAGCTAAGCTAAGAATCAAATCATCGTCAAATTTGACGAGAAATGCCATTGAAATTTAATTTTTATATCAAAATTTTCCTTTGACATAATCATGAATTAACCTTCTAATCTACGTTCCCATTCGCCTGAACAATTACAAGGCTAACAGCGGTTTCATCGGCATTCTAAAAACATTTAATCGCTTTTCCGAACATTGCGACTTCGATGTCTCAAGGAACGTGTTCCGAAAAAAATTTTTAAGTGTATCAAGAATTGTGTAGATTTAAAATTATATTAATTTTAATTTGTTAGTAATAGTGTAATAATTTAGATCAACATGTGATCCGTTGACGTTTTAAATAATTAGCAGTAAACAACATACAATTCTAAAGTTAGTTTTGATTACGTCGTATTAGCCAATGTAAACAAAATTGAGTAATTGGCTGCAAACGATTGATAAACATGTAATCTATCTTGGAAAAATACTTAGTTTCATTTGATCAATGAATAAATTCTATAAAATGGTTTGAATTTAGGACGTATGATAACATTCTCATTTTCAAGTGCAATTTGGTTTTTGCGACGTTTTGCACTGCACTGGTTTGTCGTGCAGAACAAACGACGCAAAATATCAGTTCGGCGTGATGGCGTCTCAAAAATTCTTGAAAGCCTTGTCACTAGACGCTGTATTTTGCTGTAAAAAATGTCGAGTGAGTCGCTTCTGCTATTTAGTAGGGTAAGAACACTATATATTGAACACCATCTTTGGGATTCAATACATTTGTGGCCAATAAAAAATAACGAAAGGTTTTTCTGATAAAATTTTGATAGCGTAGCTTAAGCTTATTTCTCAGCTTCGAATCGATATATTTTTTTCGCGGGAAAATGTTTTGAAATTATTATTCAAGCCTTTTTATTCAAAATACCCTTTGTCCCAATGATTAAACACAATGATTCAAATATTGAACAGGCAATGTTCTAATTATCTAACACGTAAACATTCAATATCAGTGCATATATTTAGGGGTATTTCGCTTGATAGTATGCCTTGCAGGAGCGATTTTGGTTGAGCTAGCAACCAAGAAACAGTTTGTTTATATTTACAAATACCAACCGATGTTTGTTCAATAGCTGGCACTTCGACTGCTTCAGCATAGCTGCGATTTCACTGGAGGCGATTAATTCGCCTGACCGGAATGCGGGGACCGACCCGACCGGATCGGTACTTCGACTTACCCAAGAATTTTCCATTCGATCTGGTCCAGTTATGATGGTGCACCGTCACGACTAGTCAAAATTTCACAAATTTACAAAAATAAACAGTTGTTTACCTCAAGTTGTCATGGTGAGAATTGTGATTTTGACACATGTCTTGACTTCGAAATTTCTAATTCGATCTGGTAACACCAACATCGAACGTATCGCATTCGAACGAAAACTAGAATAGCTTTTTCGAATTTCGATCGAAAGTATCCGTTCGAACGAACGATAGATACGTCGTAAACGAGAATAGGGGTGCAAATCAAGAACACTACCAGCGGCAAATAGGACTATTTTGTGGGGGCCTTAAGATGCGCCACTATCCGTTTTTCATGAAACAAACATTTTTCACAATTTCTGAAAAAAATATTTATGATTATGAAAATTATTTTTGGTATTCATCAGCTAAACTGATTAATAAACATATTATTAAAATGATTTTAACTAAGCAAGCGATTCGTGTAACTGGCATGAAATCCATGTACATTTAAAATTAATATCGAGTGTATCATAGAAACGTGTTTTCTACGAAGTAAAAAAATCATAGAGGTGATAAGGGCATAACGAGCACTACTCTTTTCTATAAAAGACCGTGTTTTCTTGAATAAATTTTCTTGAGGATTTGATTCGTACTTCTTTAGGTTCTCAAGTGACGAAAATATTATAATTTTTGAGCAGCACGAAATAAGCTCTTATGATCTTTAAATCATCTTGATCTACAATGTACGCACTGCAATATGATGTACAGATTGTTTCTCAGTTTTCACCATCATAAAATTTTTGAGTTTTCGCTTTTATCAATTTTAAAACACGTGTTTATGCATGGAAATCGATCCTCTACATCAGCCAGCGTAATTTCGACACGGCGCAATCACCGACGGCGCAACCACCGGCGGCGCAACCACCGACGGCGCAAACACCGACGGCGCAAACACCGACGGCGCAAACACCGACGGCGCAAACACCGACGGCGCAAACACCGACGGCGCGTGAGGCGAGAAATATTTCGAACCTATTATGATAGAACTCCGCGAGTTTCTTGGCGGGAGATTTCGCGTCTTATGCACCGCAAAGGATCGGCTTGGGAATATCTAACCGCCATCACATCGTTCACTTCGATTTGTTCCAGCGCGACGACTAGACGGCCAGGCCGAAAAGTGTCCCAATCTAATTTAAAGTTTCTGTTATTTGTTAAGTGTTTAGAATAAAGTATAATATAAGTCGTTAAAGTCTTTTAAAGTTTAAAATAAAGTGTAGTTAATGTGCAATAAATTGTTTTGAACTGCGAGGGTAAATTTGTGTCATCATTGGACCATAAGAACGAAAAAGTGAATCCAGAAAAACTTACCCGAAAATTTGGGAGCTAGTGTCCGCCTCATTAATGTCTGGGAATCACCCACTGCAACCCTGAGCCCTCGACATTTGGTCCTTCGAACCGGATGAGGCCCTGAATCCGGAACGGATCCGGATTTGACCTATTCGGAAGCTACAGCACCGATAGCCCCAACGCCATCGTAAAAACGGACGCCCCACGCCATCTTTGGGAACGCAGTTCAGCTTGTCAAAGCAAAGAAATATACAAGGCATATTTCTATCCTCAAAAAGGTTAGTAGCACTCCAATCGCACTACATTCTGTGTTCATCCCTACCGGATCTTTTCTTTGTTGCACATTTCATCAATTCGTTCGGCTACACACATCATATCATCTCCGCCCGAGAGCCGCAGATCGATTCGATACCAACCGTGCCTGGAACAACACCTAAACACTAACATCATCTGGCTTCGGTCAAGCACCCCACATCAGCTGTGACCATTTCATCACCCGAAATCATAATCACCCAAGCGACACATCAGTAGCAGCAGGATTTAATAAAATACAAGGCAAATTCCTTGCCTTGCTAAGGTAATTAGCATTCCAAAAACATTACCGTCGCTTGCCGAGCTACTTGGTCTCAACTTTTAGATTCCCCCCTCGCACGAAATGTCGTCCACCGAGCGAAAACTGCGCAGCCTCAAAGCCCGTCGGCGCAGTTTATCGGCATCGTTCAGCAACATCTACAAATTCGTTGAGAGTTTCCAAGAGCCCCGAGACATCGCAGAAGCACCAGTCCGACTAGAAGCTGTCGTCGAAATTTGGTCCGAATACGCCAAGGTCCAGTCAGAACTGGAAACACTCGACGAATCACCTGAAGCACTGGATAAGTACCTCGAACAAAAAACTTCATTTGAAACCGCTTACTATCGAGTGAAGGGATTTTTGCTTCAAAAATGCCCTCCACAAGCCACAACACAA
This sequence comes from Uranotaenia lowii, assembly GCF_029784155.1. Taxonomy (NCBI): domain Eukaryota; kingdom Metazoa; phylum Arthropoda; class Insecta; order Diptera; family Culicidae; genus Uranotaenia; species Uranotaenia lowii. The sequence goes on along the minus strand of NC_073693.1, from coordinate 210,802,053 downwards.
CCACCAACTCATGCCACACAACCCCATCACACTCACGTCAAGTTGCCCGACGTAAAATTGCCCGAATTTGCAGGAAATTTCGAGCACTGGCTCAATTTCCATGACCTTTTTGTTTCACTGGTCCACTCATCACAATAATTGTCAAGCATCCAGAAATTTTACTATCTTCGAGCATCACTTTCTGGAGAGGCTCTAAAATTAATCCAAACTATTCCAATATCCGCCACAAATTACAACGTAGCTTGGAATTTGCTAACCCAACACTATCAAAATTCCCGATTGCTCAAACGTAGCTACGTTCAGACACTTTTTGATTTTCCGATTCTGCGACGAGAATCGGCTACGGAACTGCACACATTGGTTGAACAGTTCGACGCAAACGTCAGAATATTAAAACAGCTGGGTGAATCAACAGAACACTGGGACATACTTTTGATTCATCTTCTTTCGACCCGCTTAGATCCCAGCACCCGCCGAGATTGGGAAGACCATTCATCTGCCATAGAAATCACAACGTTTCAAGAACTTACCTCCTTCATCCAGCGCAGAGTAGCTGTCTTAGAACAGCTAACACCCAACACACACACTGAACCCCAATCCCTATCCCAAAATCGCCACAATAATTCACGCTCCGGAAGCTATGCTGCATTTCAAACCCCCAGAGCCCGAATATGTGTCGTTTGTTCACAATATCACATTATTTACCAGTGCCCCATTTTCAACAAACTGTCCGTTCAGCAAAAAACCGCACTAGCCAAACGAAACCGATTGTGCCTAAATTGCCTACGGAGAGGCCACCACGCGCGCGAATGCCGATCGATTAACTGCTGCAAGAACTGTAGGTCAACACATCACACGCTGCTGTGCCCTGCCAATCCTACACAGACCAGCCCAAAAGAAATTCACTCTATTAGCAACGTTAGCAACCCACCAACGATCAACATACAACAGTCACCGTTCCCAGCTCCAACTCCAGCTCCGAGAAGCAATGCAGCACACACGGGGATCACCAGCTGTAACTCACACATCTCCGATCGACCCCGAGTGCTTCTAGCCACCGCAGTAGTCGTTGTTGTTGACGACACGGGAAAACAACACTTGGCTCGAGCCCTGCTGGATTCAGGCAGCGAGTGTTGTTTTGCCTCCAATCGCTTGTACAAGCTCATGCAGGCAAAACGTACGAAGGTTGACGTACCAATTGCCGGGATTGGAAACTCGTCTACTAACGTCAATTTCCAATTTCAAGCCTTAATCAAATCCCGTACCTCGGAGTTTACTGCAACTGTGCCTTTGCTCATTTTACCCAAAGTTACCATTGATTTGCCGACGGTGAACATAGACATTTCCCAATGGTCAATTCCCGAAAACTTACAATTAGCTGATCCAGCATTTTATACAAGGCAACCTATTGATCTCGTGCTGGGAGCCGAGATATTTTTTGATCTGTTTTCTGTTCCCGGTAACATTTGTTTGAGTGACTCACAGCCGTTCCTAATCAATACAGTTTTCGGATGGGTCGTCTCTGGGAAAACCCTGTCAAATTCATCAATCAGCACCCCCATTTCATGTAACGTAGCTACAGTCAACCAATTGCATGATCGCGACAGCTTTCGTTTCCCTTTGAAGGATGACGTCATCAATCAGCTGTTGGATAATCGATTGGTAAACAAACATCCTCTGGTGGACCAATACCATAAAGTTAGTACGAAGTATTTTCGGCCCGGTCACATGGAACGCATGGAACAAGTGATCGAGTGCGAGCATACATCTAAACCAGTCTACTGTCGCTCCCACCACCCGGTAATTCAGCATAGTAGTATGCGCGCGATCCTATTGCGATCTCACACCAATCGATTAGCATCTAGAGAAACGAAATTGTATCCATGACCCATAAAAAAACATTGTCCAACCAACATTTCAGCGCTTGATCCATGATCAACTTACACGAACATTTCCACACACGGTTACGTTCTGCAAAACTTCGGCTTTTGATCAACTCGTTTATTAAGAGAGCAAGCGATTGAGGGGTAAGAAGCATAGGCAACAGACAGGGCTATCGCGGGGTGTTTGTTTACTTGGCTCAAATTGCGGGCGCACAGACGGTGGCAGAATAATGAATATTGAACGACGAAGATATTTTCAACATCAGTCCTGCTGAATGGAGGCTTCAGCAGTCGGCTTACTCGGAGAAGAAATTGCATTTTTTATAACACTTGGGCTATATTGGGATTGGGTTAAGATTTCGGAATAAGAAGGGTTGTTCATTTGCAGAAAACGTAACTTCTGTGATCCACCAGCACAGCATCGACATTCTTCATGGTGGCAGAGAACAGTGTTCTGCTGGTAAGCATCAATTTGCAACTGCCGAAGGCCTCACACAACAGCAGCGTTTGTCCAACGAGCGGTGATCCAACTCGATGACGTCACCAGGGTGGATGGAATAATCTTGCGACCAGACGAACCAAAACAGCTGATCGTTCTCTCAGGCTCTCCTCTTCACTCTCCAGGGCCACGCTCTTACCATCAACGATTGCTTCGGGTACCATTTCCAGCTCCCGGTCGACCAGTTACGATGTATTGGTAATCGAGCGGATCACCGAACACATGCTTATCGAACAGCTGATCGATCAGCTGACGGCAGAGCTACCAGTATCCCGAGCATCTCTCAAATCGATCGTTCCCTGGAGAACAATTCCAACAACAGCAAGCAAGGAAAGCCACAAGTGGTAGTGTTCGTCTGGGTTCCGCAATGTTTTCGCCGATGGAATAAGATATTCTGGATTTCATGCTCAGAGTTTTCGGCTAGTTGGTTGTTATGGCATATGATATGGGTTTAATTTCAAAGAGAACATTTTACGTGGTTTCGAGTTTGCTGCGAGCAACTCGACTTCAAAACATTTTTAGCAATTGTGCTACTTGAGCTCAGAGCAGATGATAAGTGCCAGGCACAGATCGATTATTTTCTCAACTATACAATGGGCAACTGAAACACCTCATAGAGCAGATGGGAATCTTGGGTTGACACAGAAACGAGAAAATGTTGGTAGGATAGCATTCACATAACTTTGTTATCAATCGCATCAATGAACGCAGAACTGAATGGAGACGAAGATCATCAATGAACAAGGATCTCAATGATACGGGTTTGGTTTGGTGGTTTTGAAGGCAGATAAAGCAGTTACGATTACAAATACAAGGCCCCCAGATAATTTGGGTCCCAGGTGAGGACCATTCCAATATTTTGTACGTTTTCGTCCAGGTCTACCGGGTCTTATATTTTCCCCAGATCAAAGCGCATGGTCCCACGGCTGCAGCGAAGACGATTTCAACGTTATCCAGAAATGGTCATTTCTGGAGGTGGCAGGATGTTTATGCATGGAAATCGATCCTCTACATCAGCCAGCGTAATTTCGACACGGCGCAATCACCGACGGCGCAACCACCGGCGGCGCAACCACCGACGGCGCAAACACCGACGGCGCAAACACCGACGGCGCAAACACCGACGGCGCAAACACCGACGGCGCGTGAGGCGAGAAATATTTCGAACCTATTATGATAGAACTCCGCGAGTTTCTTGGCGGGAGATTTCGCGTCTTATGCACCGCAAAGGATCGGCTTGGGAATATCTAACCGCCATCACATCGTTCACTTCGATTTGTTCCAGCGCGACGACTAGACGGCCAGGCCGAAAAGTGTCCCAATCTAATTTAAAGTTTCTGTTATTTGTTAAGTGTTTAGAATAAAGTATAATATAAGTCGTTAAAGTCTTTTAAAGTTTAAAATAAAGTGTAGTTAATGTGCAATAAATTGTTTTGAACTGCGAGGGTAAAATTGTGTCATCATTGGACCATAAGAACGAAAAAGTGAATCCAGAAAAACTTACCCGAAAATTTGGGAGCTAGTGTCCGCCTCATTAATGTCTGGGAATCACCCACTGCAACCCTGAGCCCTCGACAACACGTTTTCACTTAAATTTGTTGACTCGGGGCGAACAGAGCACAATTGATAGGGGCACGATGAGTTTTCTGCCGTATAATCTACACAGTTAGAAAAATCCTTGTAACATTACATGCAACTGCATGGGTAGAAGGGAATCGGGTATTAATATGTATCAATACGGCCTAATTCATGTAAACTTCCCATCGCCTTCAACTGATTTGTTTACTGTAAACCTACATTTCCAATCATTCGTTTTTGTATGGTTAATAACACTAGTTTACAAAATTTTAAAAAAATCGTGAACTTGATTAACTGACCAACATTTTTAATGTAAAATCGAGCGCTGAATCCGAAAATGAAATTCAAAAAAATCTCAGTAGAACCGTTTTTGAGTTATGCTCCAAATATGAAATTTCGGAAAAATTAAAAAAGTTCTTATACTTAGATTGAAATATCTCGGACGGCATAACAGTAATTTGGAATCCCTCTTTTGCATATTGAAGGTGAATAAATTTTCTATCGATCATCTGAACACTGTTTTTGCGTTTGACCAACATTATTGTGGATATTAGTGACTTTATGAGAAAAAAAATTATAAAAAACGCATTTTTTTTTAGAGAAAATTTTGTTTTAACGAAAGTTTTGACTCGATGGTAGCATTTAAAAAATCTGATTTTCTTTTGCGCAAAAATGTCAATTCAAAACAAAGATTTCAAGTGGTTATTTATCAAAATCGGTTGAAAATTGAAGAAGCTATGGCTACTTTACCATAACTGAAATTTTTGGAGTTTTTAATATTTAACGAACCGCAGTACACTTATCATAGTATAGGAAGACTGAAACATGAAAAATCTCACTCGCTCCAAGTCAAAACTATTTATTAGCTTACCAAAAGGTCACATGCCAAGTTTCAGGAAGATCTGACCATAGGGAGGGGTTGCTTGAGTATAAAACGTGAATAAAATTTTGAGGTATTTTGTCCGGAAAGAACGAAAAATACTGGTTTTTCATCAATAACTTTTTTCATCACCAGCTGATTGTTTTTTATTGTTGATTTTCTGAAAGCCTAAGTTGAGACAAATATTTCATCCGAAGACTGTAACTCGATTGGATTTGAAACAGAAAAGTTATTGCGATTCAAAGACCGCAAATTTGTCCAACACGCAATGAGTACTTTTTACGTATTGCGTTTTATACGACATTTTTCGACCAAAATACAATCTTTGAACCGCAATAACTTTTCTGTTTCAAATCCAATCGAGTTACAGTCTTCGGATGAAATATTTGTCTCAACTTAGGCTTTAAGAAAATCAACCATAAAAAACAATCAGTTAGTGATGAAAAAAGTTATTGATGAAAACCAGTATTTTTCGTTCCTTCCGGACAAAATACCTCAAAATTTTATTCACGTTTGAGACTCAAGCAACCCCTCCCTATGGTCAGATCTTCCTGAAACTTGGCATGTGACCTTCTGGTAAGCTAATAAATAGTTTTGACTTGGAGCAAGTGAGATTTTTCATGTTTTATTCTTCCTATACTATGATAAGTGTACTGCGGTTCGTTAAATTATGAAAAACTACAAAAAAATACTAGTATGGTAAAGTAGCCATAACTTCTTCAATTTTCAACCGATTTTGATAAATAGCCGCTTGAAATCTTTGTTTTGAACTGACATTTTTTCGCAAAAGAAAATCAGATTTTTTAAATGCTACCATCGAGTCTAAAACATTTGTTGAAACAAAATTTTCTCTAAAAAAATGCGTTTTTTATAATTTTTTTTCTCATACAATCATTAATATCAACAATACTGTTGGTCAAACGCAAAAACAGTGTTCAGATGATCGATAGAAAATTTATTCACCTTCAATATGCAAAAGAGGGATTCCAAATTACTGTTATGCCGTCTGAGATATTTCAATCTAAGTACAAGAACTTTTTTAATTTTTCCGAAATTTCATATTTGGAGCAGAACTCAAAAACGGTTCTACTGTGATTTTTTTGAATTTCATTTTCGGATTCAGCGCTCGATTTCACATTGGAAATGACCTTCAGTTTACTGAGTTCAAAAATGCTGTAAACTAGTGTAATAAGAAAAGCATCGATATTTGTCGGTAAGAGATTTTAATATCGTACACATACATTTCATTTGATCCACACAAGAAAAAATGGTATTCAATAAATTTTCACAAATACCGGTTTTTTTTGTGCTATTCCCCCGACGACGGCAACGGCGATTGACATGTTGGTAGGAAAATAAGTTGTCATGCACTTGGGGTAGCCCGAGCTTTCGTTGAATTCAAGTGACATTTTTTCTGGAACAAATAAAATTGACCATTTGATATAATAATTACAATAATTAGAAGGGTATAAAGTTTTTTTTCTCACTTACTTGCTTTAAAACTCAGCATGCACCACCTCGATTTGAACAGAAGCGAACAGCACACGAGCAGGTACAACAAAATACGGTCGAACGTTGCGAACGCTAAGATTTACATAAAATTGCAAGCTAATTGATTTTTTTTTTTTTAAATATGTCTTTATTTGTATCAAATCATGATTACACTTATATTACATTATTGCATTAAACTAGGTGTTCAGCTCAATAATGAACTGTTCATAGCCCTATAAGTAACTAGATTATAAAAATTTATTTATAAGATTTAAATTTGCTGAGCGCAATCAAGTTTTTAATGTAGGAGAACATCCTGTAATAGCAAAAATATTTTATACTTAAAACTAAACACTATCTTAAAATTAAACTAAACATAAAGAGAACGAATCTCTGCGATGGAAGACTGCATCGATTTGCCTCTGAAGTTGGAGATGATTTTGTTGGCCATCTCTTCGATAGATTCAATGCCTGCAATCCGATGAAGATCTTCGGTGCTGTGCCAAGGTGGAAGCCGCAAAATCATTTTCAGAACTTTGTTCTGAATCCTCTGGATGACTTTCTTCTTCGTCGCGCAGCAGCTAGACCAAATCGGAACTGCATACATGATCGCTGGTCGGAAAACTTGTTTGTAGATGAGCATCTTATTTCGCAGACACAACCGGGATTTCCTGTTGATGAGAGAATAAAGAGATTTAGTGTATTTATTACATTTAGATTGAATATCTTCAATGTGATTTTTAAAAGTAAGATTCCGATCAAGTGTAAGTCCCAAGTACTTCACGTGATCAGACCATTCTAATGAAACCCCATTAAAAGTTATGGAATGATTTTCATTAGGTTTTAAAAAATTTGCTCTTGGCTTATGGGGAAATAAAATAAGTTGAGTTTTGGAAGCGTTAGGAGAAATTTTCCACATTTTCAAGTAATTCAAAAAGGAATTTAAATTTTGTTGCAATCTACTGCGTACCACCCGTAAATTTCGACCTTTTGCTGAAAGCAAAGTATCATCAGCAAATAATCTTCTACCTTTTCCTTCTGGTACATCAGGAAGATCAGAAGTAAAAATATTGTATAAAATTGGCCCAAGTATACTGCCTTGAGGGACACCAGCTCTAATGGGTGTCCTTTCAGAGAATGAATTTTGATAGCTTACTTGTAAGGTTCGGCTAGTCAAATAATTTAGAATAATTTTGGTGAGATATACAGGAAAATCAAATCGAGCTAATTTAGCTACTAAACCTTTGTGCCAAACACTGTCAAAAGCTTTTTCAATATCAAGAAGAGCAACACCAGTTGAATAACCCTCAGATTTGCTAGCGTTAATCATATTAGTTACACTCAAAAGTTGATGTGTAGTAGAATGTCCATGACGAAAACCAAATTGTTCATCAGGGAAAATGGAATTCTGATTAATGTGAATCATCATTCTATTCAAAATAACTCTCTCAAATAGTTTACTTAAAGATGGAAGCAAACTAATTGGTCGATAACTTGAAGGCTCTGAAGCACTTTTTCCAGGTTTCAAAATTGGAGTTACTTTGGCATTTTTCCATTTATTGGGAAAATAGGCCAAGTGAAAACATTTGTTGAAAATTTTAACTAAAAAATTTAAAGTGCTTTCAGGCAACTTTTTAAGAAGAATATAGAAAATCCCATCTTCCCCTGGAGCTTTCATATTTTTAAATTTTTTGAAAATCAGTTTAAGTTCATCAATATTTGTCTCACAAGAACTTTCAAACACATTTTGCTTAGAAAGAATATCAACAAATTCTAGGGAAATTTGAGCATCAATTGGACTTACAACGTTTAAATTAAAATCATGAGCAGACTCAAATTGTTGGGCTAGTTTTTGAGCCTTTTCTGAATTAGTTAAAAGAAGTTTATCCCCATCTTTCAAAGAAGGAATTGGCTTCTGGGGCTTTTTCAAAATTTTAGTTAATTTCCAAAATGGCTTTGAGTAGGGTTTTATGTCCTCTACTGCTTTAGCAAAATTTTCATTACGAATGAAATTTAAACGACGTTTGATCTCTTTTTGAAGGTCGCAATAAATTAATTTCAAATAAGGATCTCTAGTACGTTGATATTGGCGTCGACGAATGTTTTTCAGTCGTATCAAAAACTGAAGATCATCATCAATTAAAGGTTGATTGAATTTATGTTTAACTTTAGGTATTGAAGCGGCTTTAGCATTGACTATTGCAGTTGTCAAATTTTCTACAGCCAAATCAATATCTTCTATTGAATTCAGTGGAACGTTTACATCTAAATTACGTTCAATAAAATTCATATATCGCTCCCAGTTAGCCTTTTGAAAGTTAAAAGTTGATTTTAAAGGGTTTTCAATGGGACTTTGGGATAAAGAAAATGTTACTGGAAGGTGGTCTGAATCGAGGTCCGCATGAGTAACTAATTGACTACAATGCTCGCCTAAATCCGTTAGAACCAAATCAATTGTGGAGGGATTTCTAATTGAAGAAAAACAAGTATGCCCATTAGGATATTCAACAGTATAATAACCTGCAGAGCAGTCATTAAACAAAATATTCCCATTTGAATTTGATGAAATATTATTCCAAGATCGGTGTTTTGCATTAAAGTCACCAATAATAAAAAATTTAGATTTATTTCTGGTGAGTTTTTGTAAATCTCCCTTCAAAAAATTTTTCTGTTCACCGCTACATTGAAAAGGCAAATATGCGGCAACAATTATAATTTTCCCCATAGAAGTTTCTAATTCAATTCCAATTGTTTCTAAGACTTTTGTATTGAAAGAAGGAAGAAGTCTAAATTTGAGACGACTATTGATGACAATAGCTACACCCCCACCTTGTCGATCAAGTCGATCATTTCGTAAAATTTTAAAGAAAGCATTGCTTTTCAAGTTATTGTCTGGCTTTAAAAAAGTTTCAGTGATGGCAGCAATATGTATGTTTTGAGTTTTCAAAAATAAAAAGAACTCGTCTTGGTTAGCCAGCAAAGATCTAGCGTTCCAATTCATAATATTTAAACATCTACTTGGATCCATGAGGGAATCGTAAAGTCATAATAATTTTGTTAGCATAATTAAAAGAAGTTTGGAAAGCTTCAAACATTGAATTTGCTTTCAACATAAGTTGCATCATTTCCATTAAATTTTGATGCAAAAATTTTAATTTTTCCTCAGTAATCTCACCCAAATCAACAAAATTGTTAGAATCAGAAGAGGAAGGAGAAGAAAAAGTATTTGAATTTCGGGGATTTTCCCAAGCCTTCGCATGAACGTTGAGACTTGGTTTTTTCCCATTTTTATTAGTTAAACCTGAAGAGGGCAACCCATTTTCAACCACCTCTGAGAACGATAAACAACGAGTCTGGGGCGCAGAATCAGCCCAGGTAACATTAAAATCACTTCGGGTATTACCCAGCCGTGATTCCAATGTAGGCCGAGGCTGACTGCGAACAGGCAGGTTGTTTGCCGGTCTGACGAGTGAAGACGAAAAAGAGGAAGGAGGAGAAGAAACTTTTCTGGAAACTTTGGGATTTTTCCTAGAAGCAATAATTTTTGCCCTGATGGGACAGTCTAGCGAATTCGAGGAATGATTACCTGCGCAATTTGCACACTTAAAAAATTCTGTTTTTGGCTTATCACCACCAAAAAGGCATTTAGATTTTTCATGATCGAATGAGCCGCAAAACATGCATCTGGCATTCATTCTACAATTTTTAGTGCCATGACAAAAAGCTTGACAACGACGACATTGCGTAATATTTTGAAGAAAATTGGTAGAAGATTTACGAAAAGGTTCGAATTTGACTCGACAATGAAACATAAGACGAGCCTTTTCAAGAATTTGCAAATTATTAACCTGATCCTTTTTAAAATGGATCAAATAAAGTTCAGGAGCAAAACCAACACTACTGATATTATTCGTGTTGGTTCTTTTCCTCATTTGAATTACTTGAATTGGAGAAAAACCTAACAAAGAATTTAATTCAGCTGTGATCTCATCCGGTGTCTGATCGCCAGTGAGACCACGAAGTACAACTTTAAATGGACGATCACTTCTAGTGTCGTACGTAAAAAATTGGTGTTTTTTATTATTCAAATAATTTAAAACCTTTTGAAAATCATTAAAAGATTCCGCCAATATACGAGCAGTTCCCCTTCGACCGATCTGAAAAGAAATCTTCACATCCTTGACGGAAGTGACGATTTCTTTTCGAAAGGCATTGAAGTCAGGAATCGTGACCGTTATTGGTGGAATCTTTTCGTTTTTAAGAGTATAAGAAGAAGAAGAAGGTTTCTTAGTACTCTTATCAGAATTAAATATGAATATTTCCTCATCACCGATGTTATGAAGGACATCGAATGAATTGGAAATTTCAACTTTTTTGGCAGATGGCCCTGGATTAGGTTCAGCAATCCGTTTTCTTCCGGCCCTTGAGCCAGCCGAAGACTTCCCCATGCTGGAAAGAAAAGAGAAAATATGAATAAAAGAAAATGAAAATAATTTTAGCACTGAAAAGTGCTGATTGAAATACAGGTAAGGAAAAAATAAATAATGTAAAATGTTCCTGCAGGTACACAGCAACGATACGATGCTCCGGCGTACGTGTTGACGGCTCAACGGTACAGATGGAAGTGGAGCAAGCTAATTGATGAAGTTCGCCTTCGTTGGGAGTCCAATAGGAACGAAAACAAAACAGAATTGGTTAACTGACGTTGACGCTGGATTTCGCATGCGATGACATGTAAAGTTCATCTTAGTCTTTAAATGTTATACTCTTTTTCATATTTTTCGTGGCGACGATGTGAAAACGTGCAATGTAAGATTACATTTTTCTTTCTGTGGAGAATTCAAATACATGCCCCTCTCGTTTTTGGCAACACCCTCGAGAATTTTGTGTTGCCAAAAACGAACCGTGCCAAAATCGAACGGTTTTTTTTCATCAACATTTTTTTATCTTTTCATAAAAGTAAATCACTGTTATTATATTTTAACGTACTTATGGTCCTGTTAAAGAGAAAACTATATGGTCTAACTGGTCGATTTTAGCAAAATTTATTTTAATTCAGATTCACAATACAGATTAAAAATAAATAATTTTAAAAAATGAATTGTGATTAAACCAGAACTACAGAATCTAAATTATTATAGATTCATGAATGAAGGCTCTAAAACTTGGCACATAAAATTCTGAGCTGGAATTAAGATTCGAAAATCTTTTTTTTGTACATTTCAAATTCGTTTAGATATTCGGAAAAACAGATTCTCTTTCTGGGGCGACTATTTAGTTTACTTTTAGTGGGTTGATGCTCGGCTTTCAGTCTCAAGTTTTTTTAGTAAAAACGACTTTATTTTTACATATCGAACGTTTCGATCCTTATAGGATCTTCATCAGGGACTAAAATTTACAACAAAATTTAGCTTACGTCTACAGAATCTAAGTGATTCTTACCGAAAAAGTTGTCGTTTTTTTGTCCGGTTTGATACGGCGTATCGTTTACTGCTGTTGGTTTCTGTTTCAAACTATTTTAAAACGTGTTGGATTTTTTGTGTATGTTTTAATTTTATGTGTGACTTACGGTTAAAAATTCTTTTTCCGGGCTATTGCTGGTTTTTGTAGAAAAAAATCCAACACATTTCAAAATAGTTTAAAACGGAAACCGTTATCATGCATCGGATTCAGATAAAAATAAGTACACGAGAGTTTTGGGGGACGAGCAATCGATTTTAGGTTATCAATTCAGTGAAAGGAGCCGGCAAAGGGGGTCATCCATATAAACATTTCAATTTTTTGCAATATCGTAGTTATTATATATCGGATCAGGATGGAAATTTACACACGGTAGTTTTCAGGGACGGGCCATCGTTTTCAGATGTCAAATGTTCTGCTAACCGACTCAGATAGTGCTCTGGGTAAGATATCGGACTGGAAAGCCAAAATGAGATATTGCAGTGAGTTCGAATCTCACTACATTTTTTTTTAATTTGAATGAATTATCCAATAGGAGGAAAATCCCATAAAATGTTTTTCTCGTATCGCTTGAATGTAGTGGCCATACATCATTGGTACAGTACGCTTTTCAGCGCATTTTCGGCACAGAGGTTTTATAAATAGGCAATGGATTTTTGCAACATTTTCCATTGATATACCCGTAAAAGGAGATCAAAGAACCACAATTAATGATACTCCAAATCGACCAATTACTAATTATATATGTAAAAAAAGTAGAAAGCAGACTATACCATGAAATTTAAATTGACTTTATTCATTGCTATTAGATTGAAAAAACGAACTCCCTCCTGAACCCGCTTACATAATCTTGAAATACTTTTAGTTTGTTTTTATTTTCTGTTCCAGCATTGTAAAACGGCGACGCAAAATTAAACCATTTCATAAGTGTTTTGTGCTATTTTTCCCTTCAAACCACCACCACCAACAACAACCGGAGACGCTATGTCCAGCATTTCGTTTTCTGGAAACTTGCCTAAACGGAAAGCCACAAAAACTTTCCGCTCTTTCAAAGTGGGAAGCATGAATGTAGTATGTAGGTATGGACGAGTATGTTGCCGCTGTTGTTGTTGTTGGCCGGGGTGAAAATTTTCATTCAACACAAACTCTGCCACCGGCATCAAACACCGACGACGACGCCAAAAGGGTGATTCCAAGAGGGGTCCCAAAGATAACCTCTCGAGCGAAACTCTTTCGAGTGGCGGGTATCCTTTGCTTTCGGTTAAGGAATTTGGAAAAGAGTTTTCCACTTTTGGTGCATATTTAACTTTGGCACTTTTGCCTCTTGCCAGGGGTATTTTGTGTTTTCTGTGTTCGGGTTCGGAAGTTTTGTTCAACCGGATAAAAGTTTATCATCCATTCAAACGCTGCTGCCTATGAGAGCTTTCGGTCTGTCCGGAAGCAAAATTCTGTGGTCAACCTGTAGAAACTGGAGTGGCATCCTTTTGGGAAAGTCCTCAAAGAACCTGGAACTAGTTGTCTCGTCCACTAACTGTAGAGAGAAAAGAGGAAACAATGCTAGGATTCTACTTCGAGCCCCGGCGGCAAATTCGGACCAATGTTATTTAGTTCAATGACCATCATGACTGCTGCACACTGATTATCTTAATTACACTGGGGTTGCATAAACTTGTATCGACGATGTACTTATATGTATGTGCTCTAATTCTTTCTCTTTTCCATTCGTTTCTTCTTCCATTTTCGCAGGGGTGGACCTGGCCTAAGATGGGGAGCGTGCTACTCACGGCTGTGTTCATAGCGTTACATTTTGCTACCGGCGGCCTGGCCAACCCAGATTCGAAGCGACTGTATGACGACCTGCTGAGTAACTACAACCGATTGATACGGCCCGTAGGCAACAACTCCGATCGATTGACAGTGAAAATGGGTCTTCGGTTATCGCAGCTCATCGAAGTGGTAAGTGCTGATATTTCTCAATACTTGGGTCATTTATTTATCTCTATCTACCATACACTGGGGGAATCTAGATTATTTGTGCCATTTGGCACGCTTCCAGGAGCATTGATATAGTGGAGGATAGTTTACAATTGAAACTATTGTTTATTGTATTAAAATCAACGAATCAAATTTAGATCCTAATGATATCTTAATTATAGGTTACATATAAAAATTAACGTAAATCTACATTTCTCTTGATTTGTTCAATATGTTTCTACGGAAAACATTTCTGGGAACGCCAAAGTCAAAGTACTCCGAAAAACGGTTGAAGGTTTTCAGGATGCCTATAAGAGCGCTGTTAGCCCCATAGTTATTCAGCCGAATAGGAACGTAGAGTTGCAGATTCTGGTTTCTCGATCCTCGGGGTCGCACGTTGAGAGGAATAGCTTCCAGCAGCACGGGACAGTCAATCCTCGTTGTAAGAAGATCCGCAACGACCAAAGCACGTGTAGCGTTTCTTCGGACTTGAAGCGTGTCTAAATCTATCAGCCGGCAACGATTCTCATAACTGGGCAAACGAAAGGGATCTTGCCAGTTCAGGTGTCGAAGGGCATATCGCAAGAAGCGCCGCTGTATAGCCTCGATTCGTTCAACTCCATTTTGGTAGAAAGCGCACCAGACAGCAGAAGCATACTCAAGAACGGAACGGACTATGCTACAATATAAGCTTTTTAAGCAGTACACATCTTTAAATTCTTTAGCCACGCGAAACAAGAAACCAAGGTTTCTGGAGGTTTTGTCTACAACGTAGTTCGTGTGAGTCTTAAACTCAAGCCGTTGATGAAGAATAATACCAAGATCATTGATTTGGTCAACCCGGGAGATTATTTCATCCCCGAGAATGTACTCAGCATAAAGAGGGTGCCACTTGCGAGTAAAAGATATTATCGAGCATTTACTGCGATTTAGCGGCAGGCAGTTGTTGTCGCACCAGTCAGCAAAAATGTTGAACTGCCGTTGCAGGAAATCGATGTCGTCTTTACCATTGATGGTGTGATATAGTTTCAGATCATCGGCATAAGCGAGTTTTGGACCATCGAGAAGCGAGAGAACATCATTAAATGATGTTTAAAATAGATGACGAAAATTATTGGTCCTAAATGGCTTCCTTGTGGCACTCCCGAAGAGTCGAGAAACTGTCTCGAGAAGGATTCTCCAGTATGAACGGACAACTTTCGTCCCGTTAAGTAACTCCGAAACCACTCCAGTAAAGATCCACAGAAGCCCAAGCTACCTAGCTTTGCGAGAGCAATCTCGTGGTTCACTTTATCAAATGCAGCAGACAAATCTGTATAAATAGCATCAGTTTGGGTCTTCATGGCAAAGCTTTCTTGTACGAAAGATGTGAACGTCAGTAAATTTGTGGTAGTTGATCGTTTAGGCATGAAACCGTGTTGATCGTTTGAAAAATGGTGCTTGCAGAATGAAAAGATGGGATCCAACACAACCAGCTCAAACAGTTTTGCAATAGCACACAGAGCTGAGATACCACGGTAATTGTTAATATCTTTCTTATCTCCTTTTTTGTAAACAGGAAACATATATGCTTCTTTTCACAAAGCGGGGAAGATAGCGCCGTCCAGTGATGCTTGAAAGATATGCCTGATAGGTGTTAGCAGATGAGGCATAAACCGTTTCAAAAAGGTAGCTGGGATTCCATCCGGGCCCTTAGAAGTAGAGTTTTTAAGTTTGGCGGTTGCTTTTAAGATAGCTGCATCGTCGACAAGAATACCATTTATTGAAGAGCCTAGAGGTGAGACATTACTCACAGCCCTGGTCAGCTGTTCTGCAGAAATGGACCCGCTTGTGAAAATGCTCGAAAATTTTTCAGCGAACAGATTACAGATTCCGGGGTCAGTGTTAGCAATATCGCCGTCCAGGAACATGTGGGACGGAAGTCCGGATTCTTTTCGCTGGCTTTTGACATACTTCCAGAACGACTTCGGACTGCTCTTGAAATTTCGTTGTAACCGGTTCAGATATGCTAGGTAGCAACGTTTGCTGGCTTTCTTATAAGCAGAGTTCAGTTTGCGATATTCATCTTTCGTGTTGAGGCACTTGTGCTTATTGTAGTTTCGGAGAGCGCACTTTTTAGCAGTTTTCTGTCGCCGTAGTTCTCTAGTAACCCAGGGAGTTCGTAGATCCCCATCAACGCTGCGTTTTGGCACATGGCGATCGATAGTGTAGTTAACAATATTTGAAAATTTTTCGGCAGCTGCGTTAGGATCAGAGATATCAAGTTCATCTTCCCAGTTGATAGAATCCAGGACGAGGGAGATAGCTACAAAGTCAGTATTCTTGAAATCATGATAGAAGGATCTTGTTTTCTCTGCGGGAGCAAATATCCAGGCAACATCGATTGAGATCACTAAGGCGGGGTGATGTGGGACAGGCTTAACAAGGGGAGCAGGAGCTAAATCGATTGTTGGATTTCTAAACCCTTCGTTGACAAAGCAAAGGTCGAGCAAACGACCGTTTTCGTTTTCGATATTGTTAATTTGACGCAGAGTCGCTGTACTTAAGGGGGGGGTAGGGTCTAACGGGTAAAAAAAAACCCAATTTTCACGATTTTTTTCTAGAGCTATCGTTCATACAAATGTATTCAAATTTTTTGCATTATACAAAGCATTGTATAAGAATATTGAAAAATATTGAAAAATGAGCCGGTGACGGAGAACTTCCGAGGATGCCTTTTAGAAAACAGGATTTGCGGTGGACACTGTATCTCAGCACAGAATCATCTGAAGTAAAAAATCAGAGTAAAATATTTTTAAAAGATGTTTTTCTGGACCCCAACGTTTTTGTTTAACTTAAAAAAAAATTTATGAAATTTTTGTGGCTGTTTGAAGTGAAAACTACGATTTTTCACGAAAAAATTCGCCATTTTTTATCTGTAAAATCTTCCCAAAGTAAAAAAATAAAAAAAGAAAAACGTTGGGGTCTGGTATTTTATATGTAGAAAATATGCTACAAATTTGAAAAGAATCGGATAAGTAGTTTTCAAATGACGATGTCCACGGACTTTAAAAATATGCTTTCGAGAAAAACGCGTTTGAAGTTTCTGCTCTTGCTTTCTTGCAGTATTAGATAAGAGGAGATAAAGGCCTATAATTTCTACAGTTTTGCTTCAATTGACTTGAAAATTTGACACAACATTCTTGAAATGTTTTACAATAAGAAAATAAAAAAATAAAAAAAAACGATTTTTTGAAAGTGTTAGACCCTACCCCCCCCCCCCCCCTTAAGCTATCTAAAAAGATGTTGGAGGATGCCGAAAACGAAGAACGTATGGGATCCGGAAAAAGAAAGCCACTGCGCGAAGTACACCATTTCAAACCAGGCAAGTTAAAATCACCTATAACGAGTATGTCATCTTCGGGGGAGCACATAGAGCTAACTTTGGTGAGGCAGCGCGAGAAAGATTCAGCTAACACCTGATCTCCGCTCCGATCGGGAGGCACGTTATATAGTTATATACAGTTTATATACATATATAAAAAATGGGTGAAATTTTAGCTGCATCTCACTTAAACTAGTGGAAAACCATCACCCAAATTCGGCAACGCTTCCGTCGCCTAGTTCATCCACTTTCTCCAATCATATTGGCTTTTCCTCTTACTCGCACCAATATACTGCAACTGTAGGAGAATCTAATCAAATTGCACACATAAGGGCAGCCATTTTTTTCCGTGAAATAATTCCGTCCTCCATTCCTCCCATCAAACGCGTGTTTACTTTATGCTGCCTTTCCTATTCATATGGCCAAATACAAAAACCATTGAAACCGCTTTTACCGAGTTACTTACATAGGGCCGTGGTAAAAGACCTCCACTGTTGATGATCCGGAGCTAGCGTCTTCTTTTGGTCCCAGTCAAGATTCTCGTCGAAAGTTCGGATTTCGGCGGCTATGCTTCGCCGCCACGAATTTCTGGGTCTGCCTCTCCTTCGATCTTCTTCTGGATTCCATTCAAGCACCTCTCTGTAAATCTCGTTCTCATCTCTCCGCAGCGTGTGCCCAATCCATCTCCACTTACGTTCCCGAATAACGATTTCTAGCGCCTTTTGATGACACCGGCGATTTAGTTCCTCATTTGAGATCCAGATGCCATGCCACCAAGCGCGGATGATGTTCCAAATACTTGCAGTTTTCGAGTCGTTACCGCATATGTGCACCAAGTTTCGCACCCATACAGCATTACGGATTTGACGTTTGAGTTAAAGATTCAAATTTTCGTTCGTAGGGATATCTGACGTGAGCGCCAGATGTTCCGGAGACTCGCAATTGCAAATCGGGCTTTTCTGATCCGGGTTTCGATGTCTTTTTTGGTACCACATTCAGGCGTTATCTGGCCACCAAGATACTGGAAGCACTTCACTTTCTCAACCTGTTGCCCAGCTACCATGAAACTGGAGGGGTTTCCTGTGTTGATCTCCATCGACTTGGTCTTTCCGACTGAGTTCTGGTTAATTTTTAAGAAAACTACACAAATTCGTCATCAAACGAAATAAAACCAGTCAATCACACACTCTCAATCGGACGAACAAGAAAATTAAACCGTATCGTACGGAGTTCCACAGACAACTGACAACAACTGCAAAGTATTCATGCATATAAAAAATGCCTCGAAAATAATTAAAAAAAAATTAACTCGCTTACAGTGAAATTTGACAACCCTTCAATTTCAACCTGGTGGGTGCGATGATGTTTTTCAATTCTCTCAATCACGTCGTAATTTTATGCAAGATCTCGCTCCAATTTGAACCGATTTCTTAGCTTAGCTAAGCTTGATTGACTACTTAAATCCACCTTGAATCATGGAACTTGAAATGGAATATTAAAAATGCTTCAAAATCAATAATTCATTATTTTTAAGACAAACTTTAGATGTTGTGTTATCGTTTTCAAAACAAACTCATTTCAAATCAAAGTTATCGTAGCAAATCGTTGAAGACACGCTTTTTGGTATAGTTCCGACGTCGAGACTGGGTCATTCGGCTGAAAGGAATGAGGCCGAAATCCATTTGGCCGATGGACGTTAGGCCGAATAGGCCACTAAGCCGAATGGGTTATACGGCCGACGGTTATCCAGCCGAAGGCTGTTAGGCTGAAAGGGCGCAAGGCCGAAAAGATGTTCGGCCGAATGGTCATTAGGCCGAATGGTTGTTAGGCCGAATGGTCGTGAGGCCGAATCGTCGTAAGGCCGAATCGTCGTAAACCCGAATGTTCATTAGGCAGAATAGTCATTTGGCCGAATGGTCATTAGGCCGAATGGTCATAAGGCCGAATCGTCATAAGGCCGAATGGTCATTTGGCTGAATAGTCATTAGGCCGAATGGTCGTTAGGCCGAATGGTCGTTAGGCCGAATGGTCGTTAGGCCGAATGGTCGTTAGGCCGAATGTATGCCAGACCGATAAGCCGTATTAACGCTCGTTTGCATGTCGGAGAAAATAGCAGTTAGGCCGAATGGCTGTTAGGCCGAATGGACGATAGACCAAATGTTCGTAAGGCCGAATGGTCATTAGGCCGAATGGTGGTAAAACCGAATGGACGATAGGCCGAATGGTCGCAAAGCCAAATGGTCAAATCCGGCCTTGCATCCATTCGGCCTGATGACTATTTGACCAAATGATCATTCGGGCTTACGACCATTCGACCCTACGACGATTCGGCCTCATGACCATTTGGCCAAATGACCATTCGGCATAGTGACTATTCGGCCAAACATCCTTTCGGCCATGCGTCCATTCAGCCTATCGTCCATTCGAATGATGACCATTCGGCCAAACATCCTTTCGGCCATGCGTCCATTCAGCCTAACTACCGATCGGCCTTACTTGCAAAAAAGTGATAATATGTCTAATAGGCCTAGCATTAATTCAGCATAACGACTATTTGGCCTAACAACCATTCGGCCTAGTGGCAATTCAGCCTAACGAACTTACGACCTAGCATCCATTCGGCCTTACGACCATTCGGCCTAATGACCATTCGATCAACGACCATTCGGCCTTACGACCATTCGGCCTTACGACCATTCGGCCTTACGACCATTCGGCTTTACGACCATTCGGCCTAACGACCATTCGGCTAATCGTCCATTCGGCCTAATGACCATTCGGCCTTATAATATTCGGCCAAATAACCTTCGGCCTAATGTCCCATTCGGCCTATTGTCCTATTCGGCTGAACATCCTTTGGCCTTTTAACCCATTTGGCCTAGCGACTTTCGGCCTATCGACCATCGGCCGAATTTCCGGGGCCTCTGACGCCATTGTCTTATTTGTAACGAAAACTTCCGTTTTTTGCCTTAGCTGCTAATGCACTGTCAAATCATAAAAAATCGTGCAAATTTGTCGCTTTAAATTTAGCAGGAACATTTCTCTGAGCCGTTGCCAAGTAAAATTTCTCACCTGGGATTTGCCCGAAGTCAGCTTTGGCATAGGTTACATTGTCCATCAGGAGACACCCGTCGAACTTGGTCAGCACCTGGTCGTATAGCTTCCGAGCACGGATTTTGGTCACACTATTCTGTTTCATGGTCCGATTTGGCTGTTAGCTAGTTCGATACAACTTGATTCCTTTCCGGAGTCGAATTCTTCTCACGGTACTCTGGGCAGCACCGGACGATTGGCTTAAGGCTTCCGAATGTACACAGAAATTTTTTTTGACGTGTCAATGAAAACTGCAACCTTTAAAATAAATCACCTGTAATTAACAAAACCTGTAATTTTAAATTGTTTTCTTTGAAAGTTAACGAATATTCATTAATTATTACAAAAAAAGTCCTTTAAAAAAGTTGTACACTGAAATTTAAATTTCACGTAATCATTTTTTCGACCTATAAAATTACGGTAAATGTCCTGCTACTTTTTGTTACAGGACATTTGCGTAATTGTACAGGAAATAATTTTTGATGTGCACCTTCCAATATATTTATGTAGAATTTCACTGAGCACAAGCATACACGTAATCTTACGGAGTCTTAACTAACTTTTTTTTCCTTATAAGATACAAAGTTACGGTCTTTGGCAAAGTTGTTCAGCGGAAAATTTCCTACAAAATATTCAATTTTCCCATACAAACCAAAAAGTTCAAATTTACTCATGTAAACGTTACTTAAAAACTTTGCAAAAAATCATGGATAAGTTTTGGACCAAGACGAAGCTTTTTAGACTCCAGATTCGCGTTCGGGAAGTCAAGCAGTACGGTTCGGTTTTTGTATTCGCTCCGGTCGCGGTTACAATTCAAATTATTCTTATAATGTTTCGAGTGCAAATCGATACACGCTCATTTATTTATATCCATTTATGGTTTTTAAGTAACCATTTTATGGTTTTTGCTTCAAAACCGCCAATTTGGTTATTTTTCAACAATATTTCTAGAAAGAATTTTAACCATTTTGGCAGTTCTCGAGCGTTAACCACAAAATGGTTGATAAAATTGGTATTTCTTCATCGCCATTTTGGAAATGATTGCTTTTGCAGCCAGGTGTGTTTTATAAAAAAATCAATTCAAGATTAATCTGTTGTGAAAATTAAATTATACACCAAAGATTCTTTGTTGAAGGTAAGTCTTCAATAAATATAATATGCTAGATACTGGATATTGAATTTGTGAATTGTTTCTTCCCCAATAGGATGCTAAAATTGAGGGTCCTCCGATCATCGGGAGCTTAGAGAAGCTGGTATGGCCATTTTTCGTACCCTCCGGAAAAGTGAATTTGATCCAACTGCCCATAAAACACCGGCCGTAGAGGAACCAGTGGATTCGGTAGGTAAAAATGTTAGAAAAAGCTGCCTCTGAATATCGACGGGGCCCTCACCAACAACACAAACAATCTCCAAACCAACAGCAGCAGCAGCAACAAAGTCCCGGACAATTCTACGGTAGCCTGCAGCTGGTGGTGGGTTTGTAACGCAGGTGACGATTGATTCGTGAGGGATCGAGGACGAAGTGGCCCGAATCGAGGAGGGGGAGGAGGTGGTTTAGTTTAATCATCGGAGGAATGACTATCGTGGCCAGAGATACATGGGACTTTAAAAAAAAAATGCCATAAAAATTATTTTGAAACATTTTCACATTTATTATCTGTCCATACAAAACAATCTGGTAAAAATATAAATTACTGGATGTCTAAAAATCATGGTTTTTAATTCCGCATGCAACTGGATCGAAAAATAACCATTTCTGTAACTTTGTCTCAAAAATTCGAATTGGTTTGAAAAACAACCATTTTTCAAGTTCTCCACCTTTGTTTCTTATGTTTGAAAAATAACCATATTACTACTTCTCACCGAAAAGTCATTTTATGGGTTCTCATGGAGAACTCATAAAATGGCATTTCCCGGGAAAAGGTCAAAAAGGGTTATTTTTGAATCGTAAATGGTTTAATTATTTCAACATCAACGAGAACCCCCAAAAGGTTTAATTATTTCTAGCGTGTAGTGCTAAATGTTTGTGTGTATGACAGTTTTCAATCGGTCAGGTTCCTGATAGCCCAGTTATTTTGATTTAAGATCAATGCTAAGTATCCGAAGAGGCTCTGCCACCAATCGTCGATTTTTTTCCCCGTTTTGTGCGAAAGTTCTTCGGCGTCGCGAGTTTGTTGGCATGGGTAATAGTTTATTCGGCCTGCTTGGATTTTCGGATAATATGAGAATGTTCGAAATAAGGACGATACATGTGTAACTCGCTAGATTGATATATTGCGCGGGGTGGGTTGTAAAAGTCCTCTCTCCGGGCAGTCCAGTAAATTATATATTCTAATTCTGGAGGATAAAGTGAAAATGTATAAGAATTTCCTGAAAAGTTTCCGAAGTTTACATCGAAATAGTGGCAGTATGGAATAGCTGAATCGCTTATTTTCGTAGAGAGAGGAAGAGTGCAAAGAAGTCTTAGTTCGGGTTTACTTGCGCGAGAGCATGTGTTTGTGTGTGTCGTTCAATATATTCGATGTTTTTTTTGTTTATTTGCGTGGCCTACTTGGTTTTGCTTGCGATGTTTCTGTGTTAAAAGGGGTATGAGAAACGCGATTACGAACGGGTGGTTTTGATATTTTGTTAAGTGGTAGTGGTTACAAGAAGTTTATTAAGTAAGTAATGGTAGAAGAGAGTAATTGGCGTATTGAGTGTCCCCCTCTGGACGGCGAGTCCATCATTTGCCTGAGAAAATGAAAAAGTAGCAGCTAAATCCCGGTGAGCAAGTTCCAATCATCCAGTTTATTTTTCTACAGATCTCTTCTTCTCCTGTTTACTCTGTTTCTAATGATCTTTGTATACTACTGATATTTTTCACACTATCGTATGAATTGTAAAATAATGAGCAAGATACAAATTTGATTAGTTTCGTATTATTCTCTAAAACCATCTATCTATTTGACAAGATTTAATCATTATATAAATAGTAGTTCTTAATAATATTTTCAAAACTTTCTATATGTAACGATAAATCAAATAAATTGATTATTTCTTTAAACATTTTCTGATCTGACCTGAGATTCTTTTTCTGTAATTCTGTATAACTGCCATTGTTTTTAGAAGGTTTTTTTCATTTCTTTTTTAATGGGGTTGAGGGAGGGCCATCCGGACACCATTTCGAAGCGATATGGAAGGTAGAGTGCACTGGGCAGTTACCTTCTCAACATGTCGTTGAGAGATGGCGGGTTCGTCTATACACATCCTATGGAACATTCCACATCACAATGGCTGAGCTTCTTATTTATTGGTAATGAATTGTACTTTCGGTGGAGACAAACTATCCTTTCCCCAAATGAATTGTACAGGTTACTCTACTTGTACATTCACTCCCTTGAAATAGTCCACTCAAAGGCAGTTTAGAGGCAATAAATAGGCAATTTGGATCAAGTTGTGATGCGCAATAGTTCGCTGCAAACGGGCTGTGCTACGCTACATAGGATGGAAGATTACATCATACATAAGCTTGCCAGATTGCCCGGTTTTATCCGGGTTTGCCCGGATATTTGATGCAAAGTTTCGAGAAAGTCCGGTCCGGCCCGGTTGCCCGGATATCGTGAAAAAAGTCCGGATATTGCCCGGTTTTTTCACAATTTTCACAAAAAAACCAAAAAAAAATCAAAGTTTTTGAGCAAGTTTCAGCAAAATCGATTATCGGTTTAAAAATTTCCAACGGTTGTTTCAAATAATTTCGCTGATTTACTTTTATAAACCTTTAAATATTTAAGTGTTCCAAAAAGTTGTTGGAAGTCTGGAATTACATTTATAAAATATTAATTTCGATTTTTTTTGCATTTTTGCTTTGCTTTTATATATAATAACACCTAAATTTTGCCCGGTTTTTGCCCGGTTTTTGAATTTGAAAAATTGAAAACCATGCCCGGATTTTGCCAGGTTTTTTTGAAAAAATGCCCGGAATTGCTAGGCCCGGATGGTAGTGAAAAAAATTCTGGCAACCTTAATCATACATCATACATCAAGACGAAGCTTTTTAGACTCCAGGGTTTGAGAAATTTAAAAATGACCCCAAATCGACTCAGTCTAATGTACAAGTCATTTCATAATTTACGCATTTTTAATCTGAAGGCCATACTTAATCTGAACATGGACGTTTTATAAGATTGAGACATAGGACAGAAACTTCTTAGTGAATGAGCTATATTGTTTCGAAAATTCAAGAAACAATTTGAACGAGGAGATCCACTTGAAAAGAGTGACACCACAATTCATCATAAATTCAATTGCGTTGGCCTGCTGCAGACCGAAACCGAGAGACAGTCCCACTATCTTTTGAGAGAACCTTTTGAAGTCAGCAATTGAAAAGATCAACTTAAAGCCCGAGGCCCAGACGGGAAAACCACTAAGGGAAAATTTCTGTTGGGAAATTATGATAAAAAGCGAGCTAGGAAAAAAAGTAAATTCCTACATCACAAGCGATCTTTCGGATTTTGGGAAAGAAATGTGACAGCGAAAAGAATTAGGAGGGAACATTGCCGCGGGCCAAGACTCTCGCCTCGCCAAGATGATGTTCACTGTACCAGAAAAAGATTAAACATGAAACATTACCCATAATTTATGGCCACTTCCTGTCGCCATCTTTCTCTCTGGTGTTGGAGGATTCCTTTTTCTTATTGGTGGTGATGGGTTTTTGTTCTTTTCTTTTTTTTTCTCGGGATGGTGATTTGGCCTTTTTGTTTGCCAACGAAAACAGGAAACTCCATTTTGCTGATACTTTAGGCGTAGTAGAGTAGCTTAGTGATGATATTTGTTACTAAACAGCTCAGTTAGTGTTTTTGGTAAAATAAAAAAAAATAGCAAACGTAGCTCAGTTTACATTGACTTGCCCCAATTCAAGTTTCTTAAGAAAACACAAAAATATTTCATTCGATTTCAGCAACTGATCCAAGAAAAATCAATCATTAGCAGAAAAGCGAGAACTCATCGGATTTCGGGTTTTTAATTATCTCTTTTTCAACCCTGAAATGCAACTGAAAATCGAATTTCTGGATGAATGGTCGGATCATTCTTCTAGCTGTAAATGTTTTTGTTGTTGTTTTTATTGGTCCATCATCCCCTGGTTTCATTATTTTCTTTCCGAAAACCAAAAATTGGCCAACCCTTCCGCATGGTTGCAATCGGACAGTTGAATGAGCAAGCAAAAAAAAAGGGATAGCCGAAGATTAAATTCAGTCAATTTTCGATGTCATTCTTTTTTCTTCGACGGAACAATATTATCTTGAACCGAGAAATGGCTGCTTTATTCCCGGCATTCTGCTTCTTGTTTGGTTGAATTGGAATGAAGGATAAAAAATGGTCCATGGGAACGATCTTGGGAGAAATTATATCTGGGTTCCGGTTGCCGAAGGATGATGGAATAATTTATGATGCCAATATATTTCCTTGAATGCGGTATACACAGGACTACGAAAGCTGGACTGTTGGCGGTGTTCATTCTCAAAAATTCCCCTGACACTGAAAGATGGAATGCCATTACCTCGATCTACGGGAATGTCGATAGACAAACAGGACTTTATCTGGGATACATTTCCGAACCCTTTGGGGGTGCCAAAATAGATCTATCAACCCGAAAGTCCGAATCCGTATATGGTCTCGGTGTCGGGAAATAAATTGCTGAAAAGTCTGCACTATAACCAGTTGTTGTTGAGAAAAAGGTGAATCTTTATGTTAGAGAACATATTTTTCCTTGAGAAAAGTTATTCCTTAAGAAAAATGTTCTGCCTAATCCATAAAAATTGCTTACTGAAAATTAATTAACAAATGGTTCGCATTAAAAACGTATGCAATCAGACGTACTGTAATTGCTCTTATCGAATTTTTTTTAATCTGCAATCAAATTTTTTATTTGAATTCAGTTTTTTCGATACCACACCGGTAAAACAAAAAAAAAACTAAAATTCCAAAGTACATTTTTATCAAAAACTTCAAAGAAATTTGAAGGCTCAAAGAAATTTGAACGAAAAATCTGAAACAAAAATCTCTTAACTGGATCTGAATTTGAAATCTGAATCTGAAATCTGAATCTGAAATCTGAA
Source organism: Uranotaenia lowii (assembly GCF_029784155.1). Taxonomy (NCBI): domain Eukaryota; kingdom Metazoa; phylum Arthropoda; class Insecta; order Diptera; family Culicidae; genus Uranotaenia; species Uranotaenia lowii. Next base: position 210,775,736 of record NC_073693.1, on the reverse strand, counting down.
TCTGAAATCTGAATCTGAAATCTGAATCTGAAATCTGAATCTGAAATCTGAATCTGAAATCTGAATCTGAAATCTGAATCTGAAATCTGAATCTGAAATCTGAATCTGAAATCTGAATCTGAAATCTGAATCTGAAATCTGAATCTGAAATCTGAATCTGAAATCTGAATCTGAAATCTGAATCTGAAATCTGAATCTGAAATCTGAATCTGAAATCTGAATCTTAAATCTGAATCTGAAATCTGAATCTGAAATCTGAATCTGAAATCTGAATCTGAAATCTGAATCTGAAATCTGAATCTGAAATCTGAATCTGAAATCTGAATCTGAAATCTGAATCTGAAATCTGAATCTGAAATCTGAATCTGAAATCTGAATCTGAAATCTGAATCTGAAATCTGAATCTGAAATCTGAATCTGAAATCTGAATCTGAAATCTGAATCTGAAATCTGAATCTGAAATCTGAATCTGAAATCTGAATCTGAAATCTGAATCTGAAATCTGAATCTGAAATCTGAATCTGAATCTGAAATCTGAATCTGAAATCTGAATCTGAAATCTGAATCTGAAATCTGAATCTGAAATCTGAATCTGAAATCTGAATCTGAAATCTGAATCTGAAATCTGAATCTGAAATCTGAATCTGAAATCTGAATCTGAAATCTGAATCTGAAATCTGAATCTGAAATCTGAATCTGAAATCTGAATCTGAAATCTGAATCTGAAATCTGAATCTGAAATCTGAATCTGAAATCTGAATCTGAAATCTGAATCTGAAATCTGAATCTGAAATCTGAATCTGAAATCTGAATCTGAAATCTGAATCTGAAATCTGAATCTGAAATCTGAATCTGAAATCTGAATCTGAAATCTGAATCTGAAATCTGAATCTGAAATCTGAATCTGAAATCTGAATCTGAAATCTGAATCTGAAATCTGAATCTGAAATCTGAATCTGAAATCTGAATCTGAAATCTGAATCTGAAATCTGAATCTGAAATCTGAATCTGAAATCTGAATCTGAAATCTGAATCTGAAATCTGAATCTGAAATCTGAATCTGAAATCTGAATCTGAAATCTGAATCTGAAATCTGAATCTGAAATCTGAATCTGAAATCTGAATCTGAAATCTGAATCTGAAATCTGAATCTGAAATCTGAATCTGAAATCTGAATCTGAAATCTGAATCTGAAATCTGAATCTGAAATCTGAATCTGAAATCTGAATCTGAAATCTGAATCTGAAATCTGAATCTGAAATCTGAATCTGAAATCTGAATCTGAAATCTGAATCTGAAATCTGAATCTGAAATCTGAATCTGAAATCTGAATCTGAAACCTGAATCTGAAATCTGAATCTGAAATCTGATTCTGAAATCTGAATCTGAAATCTGAATCTGAAATCTGAATCTGAAATCTGAAATCTGAATCTGAAATCTGAATCTGAAATCTGAATCTGAAATCTGAATCTGAAATCTGAATCTGAAATCTGAATCTGAAATCTGAATCTGAAATCTGAATCTGAAATCTGAATCTGAAATCTGAATCTGAAATCTGAATCTGAAATCTGAATCTGAAATCTGAATCTGAAATCTGAATCTGAAATCTGAATCTGAAATCTGAATCTGAAATCTGAATTTGAAATCTGAATCTGAAATCTGAATCTGAAATCTGAATCTGAAATCTGAATCTGAAATCTGAATCTGAAATCTGAATCTGAAATCTGAATCTGAAATCTGAATCTGAAATCTGAATCTGAAATCTGAATCTGAAATCTGAATCTGAAATCTGAATCTGAAATCTGAATCTGAAATCTGAATCTGAAATCTGAATCTGAAATCTGAATCTGAAATCTGAATCTGAAATCTGAATATGAAATCTGAATCTGAAATCTGAATCTGAAATCTGAATCTGAAATCTGAATCTGAAATCTGAATCTGAAATCTGAATCTGAAATCTGAATCTGAAATCTGAATCTGAAATCTGAATCTGAAATCTGAATCTGAAATCTGAATCTGAAATCTGAATCTGAAATCTGAATCTGAAATCTGAATCTGAAATCTGAATCTGAAATCTGAATCTGAAATCTGAATCTGAAATCTGAATCTGAAATCTGAATCTGAAATCTGAATCTGAAATCTGAATCTGAATCTGAAATCTGAATCTGAAATCTGAATCTGAAATCTGAATCTGAAATCTGAATCTGAAATCTGAATCTGAAATCTGAATCTGAAATCTGAATCTGAAATCTGAATCTGAAATCTGAATCTGAAATCTGAATCTGAAATCTGAATCTGAAATCTGAATCTGAAATCTGAATCTGAAATCTGAATCTGAAATCTGAATCTGAAATCTGAATCTGAAATCTGAATCTGAAATCTGAATCTGAAATCTGAATCTGAAATCTGAATCTGAAATCTGAATCTGAAATCTGAATCTGAAATCTGAATCTGAAATCTGAATCTGAAATCTGAATCTGAAATCTGAATCTGAAATCTGAATCTGAAATCTGAATCTGAAATCTGAATCTGAAATCTGAATCTGAAATCTGAATCTGAAATCTGAATCTGAAATCTGAATCTGAAATCTGAATCTGAAATCTGAATCTGAAATCTGAATCTGAAATCTGAATCTGAAATCTGAATCTGAAATCTGAATCTGAAATCTGAATCTGAAATCTGAATCTGAAATCTGAATCTGAAATCTGAATCTGAAATCTGAATCTGAAATCTGAATCTGAAATCTGAATCTGAAATCTGAATCTGAAATCTGAATCTGAAATCTGAATCGGAAATCTGAATCTGAAATCTGAATCTGAAATCTGAATCTGAAATCTGAATCTGAAATCTGAATCTGAAATCTGAATCTGAAATCTGAATCTGAAATCTGAATCTGAAATCTGAATCTGAAATCTGAATCTGAAATCTGAATCTGAAATCTGAATCTGAAATCTGAATCTGAAATCTGAATCTGAAATCTGAATCTGAAATCTGAATCTGAAATCTGAATCTGAAATCTGAATCTGAAATCTGAATCTGAAATCTGAATCTGAAATCTGAATCTGAAATCTGAATCTGAAATCTGAATCTGAAATCTGAATCTGAAATCTGAATCTGAAATCTGAATCTGAAATCTGAATCTGAAATCTGAATCTGAAATCTGAATCTGAAATCTGAATCTGAAATCTGAATCTGAAATCTGAATCTGAAATCTGAATCTGAAATCTGAATCTGAAATCTGAATCTGAAATCTGAATCTGAAATCTGAATCTGAAATCTGAATCTGAAATCTGAATCTGAAATCTGAATCTGAAATCTGAATCTGAAATCTGAATCTGAAATCTGAATCTGAAATCTGAATCTGAAATCTGAATCTGAAATCTGAATCTGAAATCTGAATCTGAAATCTGAATCTGAAATCTGAATCTGAAATCTGAATCTGAAATCTGAATCTGAAATCTGAATCTGAAATCTGAATCTGAAATCTGAATCTAAAATCTGAATCTGAAATCTGAAGCTGAAATCTGAATCTGAAATCTGAATCTGAAAACTTAATCTGAAATCTGAATCTGAAATCTGAATCTGAAATCTGAATCTGAAATCTGAATCTGAAATCTGAATCTGAAATCTGAATCTGAAATCTGAATCTGAAATCTGAATCTGAAATCTGAATCTGAAATCTGAATCTGAAACCTGTATCTGAAATCTGAATCTGAAATCTGAATCTGAATCTGAAATCTGAATCTGAAATCTGAATCTGAAATCTGAATCTGAAATCTGAATCTGAAATCTGAATCTGAAATCTGAATCTGAAATCTGAATCTGAAATCTGAATCTGAATCTGAAATCTGAATCTGCAATCTGAATCTGAAATCTGAATCTGAAATCTGAATCTGAAATCTGAATCTGAAATCTGAATCTGAAATCTGAATCTGAAATCTGAATCTGAAATCTGAATCTGAAATCTGAATCTGAAATCTGAATCTGAAATCTGAATCTGAAATCTGAATCTGAAATCTGAATCTGAAATCTGAATCTGAAATCTGAATCTGAAATCTGAATCTGAAATCTGAATCTGAAATCTGAATCTGAAATCTGAATCTGAAATCTGAATCTGAAATCTGAATCTGAAATCTGAATCTGAAATCTGAATCTGAAATCTGAATCTGAAATCTGAATCTGAAATCTGAATCTGAAATCTGAATCTGAAATCTGAATCTGAAATCTGAATCTGAAATCTGAATCTGAAATCTGAATCTGAAATCTGAATCTGAAATCTGAATCTGAAATCTGAATCTGAAATCTGAATCTGAAATCTGAATCTGAAATCTGAATCTGAAATCTGAATCTGAAATCTGAATCTGAAATCTGAAATCTGAATCTGAAATCTGAATCTGAAATCTGAATCTGAAATCTGAATCTGAAATCTGAATCTGAAATCTGAATCTGAAATCTGAATCTGAAATCTGAATCTGAAATCTGAATCTGAAATCTGAATCTGAAATCTGAATCTGAAATCTGAATCTGAAATCTGAATCTGAAATCTGAATCTGAAATCTGAATCTGAAATCTGAATCTGAAATCTGAATTTGAAATCTGAATCTGAAATCTGAATCTGAAATCTGAATCTGAAATCTGAATCTGAAATCTGAATCTGAAATCTGAATCTGAAATCTGAATCTGAAATCTGAATCTGAAATCTGAATCTGAAATCTGAATCTGAAATCTGAATCTGAAATCTGAATCTGAAATCTGAATCTGAAATCTGAATCTGAAATCTGAATCTGAAATCTGAATCTGAAATCTGAATCTGAAATCTGAATCTGAAATCTGAATCTGAAATCTGAATCTGAAATCTGAATCTGAAATCTGAATCTGAAATCTGAATCTGAAATCTGAATCTGAAATCTGAATCTGAAATCTGAATCTGAAATCTGAATCTGAAATCTGAATCTGAAATCTGAATCTGAAATCTGAATCTGAAATCTGAATCTGAAATCTGAATCTGAAATCTGAATCCGAAATCTGAATCTGAAATCCGAATCTGAAATCTGAATCTGAAATCTGAATCTGAAATCTGAATCTGAAATCTGAATCTGAAATCTGAATCTGAAATCTGAATCTGAAATCTGAATCTGAAATCTGAATCTGAAATCTGAATCTGAAATCTGAATCTGAAATCTGAATCTGAAATCTGAATCTGAAATCTGAATCTGAATCTGAAATCTAAATCTGAAATCTGAATCTGAAATCTGAATCTGAAATCTGAATCTGAAATCTGAATCTGAAATCTGAATCTGAAATCTGAATCTGAAATCTGAATCTGAAATCTGAATCTGAAATCTGAATCTGAAATCTGAATCTGAAATCTGAATCTGAAATCTGAATCTGAAATCTGAATCTGAAATCTGAATCTGAAATCTGAATCTGAAATCTGAATCTGAAATCTGAATCTGAAATCTGAATCTGAAATCTGAATCTGAAATCTGAATCTGAAATCTGAATCTGAAATCTGAATCTGAAATCTGAATCTGAAATCTGAATCTGAAATCTGAATCTGAAATCTGAATCTGAAATCTGAATCTGAAATCTGAATCTGAAATCTGAATCTGAAATCTGAATCTGAAATCTGAATCTGAAATCTGAATCTGAAATCTGAATCTGAAATCTGAATCTGAAATCTGAATCTGAAATCTGAATCTGAAATCTGAATCTGAAATCTGAATCTGAAATCTGAATCTGAAATCTGAATCTGAAATCTGAATCTGAAATCTGAATCTGAAATCTGAATCTGAAATCTGAATCTGAAATCTGAATCTGAAATCTGAATCTGAAATCTGAATCTGAAATCTGAATCTGAAATCTGAATCTGAAATCTGAATCTGAAATCTGAATCTGAAATCTGAATCTGAAATCTGAATCTGAAATCTGAATCTGAAATCTGAATCTGAAATCTGAATCTGAAATCTGAATCTGAAATCTGAATCTGAAATCTGAATCTGAAATCTGAATCTGAAATCTGAATCTGAAATCTGAATCTGAAATCTGAATCTGAAATCTGAATCTGAAATCTGAATCTGAAATCTGAATCTGCAATCTGAATCTGAAATCTGAATCTGAAATCTGAATCTGAAATCTGAATCTGAAATCTGAATCTGAAATCTGAATCTGAAATCTGAATCTGAAATCTGAATCTGAAATCTCTGAAATCTGAATCTGAAATCTGAATCGGAAATCTGAATCTGAAATCTGAATCTGAATCTGAAATCTGAATCTGAAATCTGAATCTGAAATCTGAATCTGAAATCTGAATCTGAAATCTGAATCTGAAATCTGAATCTGAAATCTGAATCTGAAATCTGAATCTGAAATCTGAATCTGAAATCTGAATCTGAAATCTGAATCTGAAATCTGAATCTGAAATCTGAATCTGAAATCTGAATCTGAAATCTGAATCTGAAATCTGAATCTGAAATCTGAATCTGAAATCTGAATCTGAAATCTGAATCTGAAATCTGAATCTGAAATCTGAATCTGAAATCTGAATCTGAAATCTGAATCTGAAATCTGAATCTGAAATCTGAATCTGAAATCTGAATCTGAAATCTGAATCTGAAATCTGAATCTGAAATCTGAATCTGAAATCTGAATCTGAAATCTGAATCTGAAATCTGAATCTGAAATCTGAATCTGAAATCTGAATCTGAAATCTGAATCTGAAATCTGAATCTGAAATCTGAATCTGAAATCTGAATCTGAAATCTGAATCTGAAATCTGAATCTGAAATCTGAATCTGAAATCTGAATCTGCAATCTGAATCTGAAATCTGAATCTGAAATCTGAATCTGAAATCTGAATCTGAAATCTGAATCTGAAATCTGAATCTGAAATCTCTGAAATCTGAATCTGAAATCTGAATCTGAAATCTGAATCTGAAATCTGAATCTGAAATCTGAATCTGAAATCTGAATCTGAAATCTGAATCTGAAATCTGAATCTGAAATCTGAATCTGAAATCTGAATCTGAATCTGAAATCTGAATCTGCAATCTGAATCTGAAATCTGAATCTGAAATCTGAATCAGAAATGTGATAAATTATTGTTTAAGCGGAGCTTTTATTTAAATATTTAAACTTCATTTGAGTTCTGATGCATTATTTTTTTTTTTCATTGTGAATTGGATAAACGAAAAAATCAGGTCAGGACCGTTCCTTTCGCTAAAGCTTTCTGTACAATCTTCAACCACCCGTATATTCTCACAGTACTCGAGAGGATTTATATTTTAAACCGTACATCGAGAAAAGCAAATATTCAATTGAAAAGATAACTATCAAGATGAGAGATTTCGTGTACTCCAGGGCCCTCCAGCTGGACCATTTTGCACCAGAAACGAGTTCATTCAAATTCCCAGTAGTCTCCGGCTTGGGGCTGGAACACACTGGGATGGCAAATTACTGCCCCTCGAGTGTAATTCCCATGCCCATCATCAATCCCGGGTCGGATTGGATGGTACCGAGTGCTTCATCCAACATGTTGCCGGGATCACCCTTTTTCCGGTTGGCCCTGAGAATGTTTTTTAGCCTTCCCGAAGAAGAAAAATGAAATGTGGATAAAATGACTGTTCGTTCGCAGTGTCCCTTTTTTTCTTGTGCGCCCTTCTCGCATCAAATTGTCCTTTATCGAACCTCACTTCAGAGAGGACTTATCGTGAACCACCCCGGGGGCAAGAAAGGATTCCCCGAGACCGAGACCGAAAACCGGCAGATATTGATTCACTGACTATTCACTGCAAAAAGGAACACTATAATGGCATTTTATTCAAATCGTTCCCGGACGAAAATCGACGCCAATTTGTATGCAAATGATTTCTCAAGTGGATGTGTGAGGGCGACTCTGGGAGGCCCTCTCTGCTCTAGAGATTTCTTTTCTCGAGTATTTCTCTACTGCTTCATACTTTTCAACCATTTTCCATCTCCCGGTATCAGGCGAAGACGACGATGGGTTGGGATTTGAAAACTTATCGTGCGGAAAATAAACACCTCCAGCAGGATTTGATTTGATATTGATTTAGTAAACAGCGAACACTGACTGTAACTTAAACACTAAACTGTATTTTTCTTTTCCCCCCTTTTTTTTCTCTCGTTTCAGAACCTAAAAAACCAAATCATGACGACTAACGTGTGGGTAGAACAGGTAAGTGTCGACGAAGCGTCTATCACTATGCTCGAATGAATGAGGAAAAAATCGTTTTTGTCTTAGTGAAATTGCCAAAAAACATTTTCCCCTTAATTTTTCCTTAGCACAACACAGAACTTTTTTTCGACTTTCCCATATTGTTTTATTTAGAACAATTACTGTCCATAAGTACGAAGATTTAATTTTCGGAAGACGAATGATGGATACAACCTGTAACCAAAATATTGGCAACAAAGTAACAGGGTTTGCTGATCGAAAGTTGCAACGTTGTATGAGTTGCAAGAGTTGCCATCATTTCTACTACTTGTGGTGAGTACCACCGTACGCCTTTCTTATTTTTATAGCTACCGATTCGTTGCTCATGCCAGGTATGCTGGAGAGAGCTTTCTCGAGCTCCTCTGCAGTGGTAAACTCATCAAGGTCCTTACATTCTGATGAATCTCATCAATTTTGGTCACCTTGTAGTGAACGTCACAACATTTTATGTATAACCCCTTGTACCGTTTCTATTTTGTTTATTTGCTGAGTGTTGCCAGTTTAACGATAATTATGTGATTTTGTAATAATTTTGAACGGGAAAAACTGTAATGTTCGATATATGTACAATAAAATGCCTCTTTTATTTCACCCGTGGACACAAAAAGTTGTGTTATTTTTAGATTTTCTATCCACAAATCGCATCCGCGATTCTCTGTACGAACATTTTGGTGCCGTGACCAGGATGTAGAAGGCTTTCGCCAGGAGTTAATCACCCCTGCTCTGCGCTAAGCAATCCTGCCCTGGATAGCCTACGACGAACCGTGTTTCCTGTAGCGTTCCTGACCGTTGCAATTGACAAACGTTGTCCCAGAGCCTGCTTAACTACGATCATAGCCACCCTGTTACCCAGCCCGTTAAGCCATTATTGTCTCCGACAGTAAATCGACCCGAAATGTTCAACCGAAATCAGCCATTCGGAAACCTGCCGTGCTGACTGTCCGGTCAGTACTCACTTCGAATGATTCTACATCGAAGGTAGTGCGCCGTTTACTGTCTCGTTTGTTCAAAAGCACCCGTCTTCAACCGATGAATGACCCGAGCCAATTGTGTAAGCTTGTCCCAGTCCCGATGTTCCGAAAAACTAGTCCTGCTGCTGACAATCTAAGGTCCCGTTCCCGATCAACAATGCGACCCGGATGGATGGTACTAGTGTTAGTGGTTCAACACCAGCCATCCGGGCTTCTGCCGTACTGGCTACCGGCCAGTACTCGCTTTGGAGGTACTACTCAAATAGGAACTTCAGAGTCAGTGTACCCATTGTTAATCATTTTGGCAAAGGAGATCCGAATCACTTCAACAAACTTTCTAGTACGGCAAATGAGTTTCCGATAAAGGCCGAAGCTCAAAAGTTCCGGTCGAGATTCACCCGCATGCAAACGTCCAGTTCCAATTCAGTTCGGTGCAAATCAGCGCAATACTTACAAGTGAATTTGATCATGCCTTAGTCCCAGATCAATCCGGTTTTGTTCACTACCTTACAGTCGAGCTTTGATCTACATTATTAGTTGTCGAGTTGTGTTTCAAATGCTTAAAATTTGCAAGTGAAAATCAGAACATAAACAAAGTTAGGGTGATAAATATTAAAACGTTCGTTTCAGTGGGCCGATACGATGAATCTCATCAATTTTGGTCACCTTGTAGTAAACGTCACAACATTTTATGTATACAGTAGTTTTTCGATTTTATCACGATCAAAAAAAAAATCACCGTGAATATGACGAAACCGTGAATTTGGCGAAACTAAATATTGAAGTAGAAAGTATTTTTACAGTCTTTAATCAATAATTTATAATGATTTCAGTAGTGGAAACGTTTTGTATCATCAAATTTTGATCATAAGGAGTAATTATCAAAGAATAATAAACAAAAATGATCGCTTTTAGTTCAAATTATTCTTCTCTAAAGCAAATTTTTAGGTTTTTTCTTGAAATAAAACCATGTTGTATATCCATTTGATAGTCTACATCTAATTAAAGTGAATTATCTTGTTTTGATGGAAATTTAACATTCGTTATCTTTCATTTCGATATTGAAAAAAAGTTCAAAGATATTAGCATCAAAAAATGTTTTTCCGCTAATTTCAAATTTCAAGTTTTTAATCTTAACACCTTTGATGAACAAAAAAGTATATTTATTCGAAAAATATTTTTAAATTTCATCAACTTAGACTTTTACAGTGTGTTTCTCGAAATTTGCTTTATGGGCAGATAATCTTTTGTTTTTATATGTAGAAAAACAGAAATCTTTGTCATATTTTCAGACAAAGCTAGCAGAATTTAATTTTGGCCTTCAAAAATTATCCATTCAGACAATACTAAAGGCTATCCAATAAGGATTACGCAACGCCACCCAACAAATTCAACAAAGAAATCACTTATCTCTTTTCAAAAACACTTAAATTCACCCACATTTTTATATAATTCGCATAACCAAAAAAGTTAAATTTTTTAAAGCGACTAATCAACACAAGTAGCATCACTAGCATTAGCGTGACGTTAAAATACTTGTGTTGATTATTACAAGCGTTTTTAAAATCCAAATGACAATTTTAAACACTATACAGATAAAATAAGGAGTTCAATGGAATTTTCATATTATTGGATACCTATATACTATAACATAAACCATAAAAAATATCATAAACAAAGACGCTCTATGCTTTTGAATGAAAATTAAAGACCTGGAAATGGTTTCTGAATGATTTCTTAAAAAGCGTGATAAAATGTAACAATAACCGTGATAAAATCGAGCGTGAATTTGGCGAGTATTGATAAAATCGAATAGTGATAAAATCGAGAAACTACTGTAACCCCTTGTACCGTTTTTATTTTGTTTACACACTCATTTGGCGCAACACCTTAAACTTGTAAAATTGGCCCATTATTGTGAACCGCCGAGATCTGTCAAAAAAAGTGTCGTTTCATCGAGTCAATTTTACACATTATTTAGAAAAGCTGGCTTAATAAATAAAGGGTAGTTTTTTAACTTGTCATTCAGAATATAGAACTCTTTCTGCCGTAACCGATCTCGTGAGACGATTCAATGAATCGGATAATGCTGAAATAAGATCAGCTGAATGAATATTTTCCTATTCTATAACACGAGCATGAAAATTATACCTTGACGAATACAGGAATTCAAAACAAACTGATTTGTTTTTTTTTTAATTTTCTTTCCATCCTTCAAAGGGCTGACATCGCCATGCAGAGCGGGCTTCTAAAATAATGTGTAGATTTCACATGCTTACATTACTAATTTTCACCTCTGTTTGACGTACACCATAAAGGGTACAAGGGCTTTACATGAAAAAGGAGTTAACCCAGTCTTTTCCGATAACGGGTTAGAACTACACTATAAGGGGTTGCGCCAGATGAGTGTGTGCTGAGTGTTGCCAGTTTAACGATAATTATGTGATGTTGTAATAATTTTGAGCGGGAAAAACTGTAATGTTCGATATATGTACAATAAAATGCCTCTTTTATTTCACCCGTGGACACGAAAAGTTGTGTTATTTTAAAATTTTCTATCCACAAATCGCATCCGCGATTCTCTGTACGAACACATTCAATGGACGCGATCTGTGATAGCGCTCGGACAGTCGCTTCATCGCCTAGGGTGCTTTCGACAAGCTCCTTGAAGTCGGCGCTGTTTACCGCCGGGTCTTTTTTTAGCTCGAAAAGCAGTTCGCCTTTTTGGGTGCGTCTTGTTTTGGTGACGCTCTTACCAAGAGCAGATGACTTTGGCTCTGCGCGTAACTTGCGGAACAAGTCCGCATACGTTGTGCCTTCTTTCGCTTCCACGATAAGCGCATCACCCCTGGACTTCACCCGTTGAGGTTTGGATTTTGGGGGTGGTTCTGGTTTCATAACGACCTTTCTTTTCACGTTCTCCTTCCTATTGCGAACCATTCGCCAGCCTCCAGCACTACTTTCACCGTCGGCATCCTCATAGTCCGTGCCCTTTTTTTTTTTTGGAGGAATCGTTCACGACGCGGGGGAGTCGCGATCTCTTTTTGTGGTTTTTCTTGGCTAGGACTCCTTCGAAAGTCCTTGAGAAGCAACCAATTTTGCTTCCTTCTCTGCAGCCTCGGCCTTCCGCACCAGCCTATAACCGGAGTTAATACTCCATCTGGAGTATTAGACCCTAACCAATTCTGGTTACAGATCCCGGGAGTGTGTGGATGTGGTCTTCTCCTCCCGGCCGTCTCATGATGCTAACCGCAGCATTTCTCGTGACGGCATCGAAAGTAACCCTCTCGCAATCTGACTTCTCAGCTTCGGCACCTTCTGGCTGACCTGGAGGAGCATCTCGTGGCCTTTGTGTTGGCGATCCTCCGCACTTGTGGTCCTCTGCGCTTGAATCAACTCATAACTGCTGACCACAGTGCACAACCAAAGCACGAGAGAAACCCTCTCGGCTATCAGCACCGCCCAATAAAATCGGGGTGTTGCACCATCTGGTCTTTTCCACTTCTGCGCTGCCCGGTTGCGGATCCTGAGACTCCTCCCAGCCGTTGGACGTGAGCTCCCGCAGCGTGGCTTGTGATGGCTTCGAGAGTAACCCTCTCGGTCCACGAACCTCCCTGGACTCGACCTCTGATGGAACCTTCGTACTGGCCTGGGACATCTCGCTGGCTCGTGTCTACGCTGGCGGTCTTTCGACAGCTTGCTGGTCCTCTGCGATGGTTCTCTGCCCCCTGGCTGGCTCCTCGACTCTTGCTGGCTCCTCGACCTGGCTGGTGCTTTTTCGTTGGCTGCTGAAGCACTTGCTAACCGTAAGCCTTATAAACTTGAGAGTACCCCTCTCACTAACACGTTTTTCCAAAAATCCAGAAGTATCTGGGGTTCTCTGGGAAGTATCTCTGTTCTCCGTCTTTCACGATAGAAGGTCTTCTCTGCCTAATACATAGTATTAAATGGCTTTGTTAGGCATTCTCTTAACTTGGCTGGGTGAGCCCGAACAATTCACCAGCATTAGAATCATCGTTTAGTATGTTGCGACAATTTTAATAATCTGTAACTCGGACACGGCTAAATAACGCTAAGGGTTCTGAACTAGCTAAACAAGAGCCGGAACAATAAACGATCTAAAATGAGCTGGATTGACCACTTTTCAGCTTAGTATAGCACAGTTCTGTGCTCTACAGTTGACGCATGAGCCGGTACGGAATGAAAATTGACGCATGCTGCGTAGAAAAAATCGTGGTTATCACTACAACTTAAGCGTGGGGAAGGAATTCGCCAACCTGTTAAAGTGCTACTGGGTGTTCAACTGTTTGTTTGTTCACTGCGCTTCGTCCAAACAAAGTTGTAGACCGTACGGTGATTGGTAAATACATTTTGTTCAGCGCTTTGAAGAGAACTGATGACGTAGTTAAAGGACAACCAAGAAATACATAGGTACAAGTTACAAGGATCTGATCAAGAACTGCCAAATTATAGGTAGGGGAGTATTCAAATATTACGTAACGCGTTTAGAGGTTGAGGAAGTATTGCAGGCTGAGATAAAAGATCTCCACTGCTGGCGATCCGGAACCAGCGTCTTCACTTGCTGCCAGCCAAGGTTCTCGTTAACTGTGAGGATTTCAGCTTATGCCGCGACTTCCATGCCCATCTGGTTTCCAGTCAAGCGCCTCTCTGCAAATCTCTTTTTCATCTCTTCGCAGCGTGTGCCCAATCCATCTCCACTTACGTTCCCGAATCTCAATCTCTAGCGCCTTTTGATGACACCGGCGATGAAGTTCCACGTTTGAGATCCAATTGCTAGGCCACCAAGAGCGTATGATGGTCCGCAGTCAGCGATTCACAAAAACTTGCAGTTTTCACGTCGTCACCGCATAAATGCACCAAGTTTCACACTCGTACAACAATACGGATTTGGCGTTTGAGTTAAAGATTCGGATCTTAGCTCGTAGAAAGATCTGGCGTGAGCGTCAGATTCGCGCTAATGCGCTCCAAGGTAATACTCGTTTCCGAATCCTCTGTCAGCAATACCTCGTTCTAACACAACTCGATGCGCAACCCCTCCTCTGACGAGTTAGGACCTGACATCTCATCGTGTGAATGAGGTCCCCATGTAGCGCAACTACAAGCTTTGTGGATCTAGTCCAGGAAGTCCAGAAACACAAAGCGACGACACTTTCTCTGTTCGAACACGCGGGTCAGGGAGGGTAAGCCTCCTAAGCCACGTGTAGGACTCAGACTCCTCCGAACTCACAAGTAGTGTTGAATTAAGTCACCACTCAGCGCAACTACTCCATCTTCAAGTCGGGCGCTTGACTCACCCGAAGCGCAGATCGAACTGTAGATCACCCTCATCAGGTTGCACTCGCGGTTTGGGTGCATCAATTCCTGAAGCGCGTGTCGAACCCTGTCGACCTCTGGCTTAAACTGTGCCTCTCTGACACTGACGTGTAAAACACGTCCCAAGTGATCGGCCCACCATTGGCCACCACTTTGCGCATCTACTCGTTTTGCGAGTCGGGTCTATACCCACCGAAGCACTAAACGAGTTGGCGATCGCTCTCCCTCCGGTCACGTCCGCATTTCAGGGCGATGACCCCCCGAAAGCGTGTTGGACCTTCACCCTCACACCCGAGTGTAGTATCGTACTAAAAAGGTGACGAAGCATTTTATACTCCATTTCCCCTAGTCTAATTATTGATGCGTGTGTATGTTTTTGTACATGCTTGCTTTGCAAAGAGTGTAGCGAAGCACGATGGGATATTCGGTGCTGGACAACCAGCGAGAGTAGGCGACCTGTGCGTTAGCTGCGTGTAGGGGAACATGCCCTATTATGCGCCACCTAAGCGAATCGCTGATTTTCTATGTATTCCGCGTACAAATTGTGTTAAAAATGGGTGTAATCGTTGAAGAAAAGTGTTTTCTACAAATGCCTATGATTTTTCATTACTCAAATTGCTATATTTTCTTCAAAAACTTGATTTTTAAAAACCATATTCAAAGCCACAGAACAGAACTGTGTTGTGAATACGCGCCGCTGTGTATTCAATACGCGCCTAGTAGCCGAACACACCCGAGAGCAGCCGAAGACCGAAAACACACCAATACTTACAAACACTTTGACTGAAAAGAAAATCAAAATGGACTAATAGAAATTTAACAAAAAATGAAAAATAGATTTTTTGGGCTGAATTATCGCTCAAAATATGTTTTAAGACTTATTGTTCATTTCCAATGAAAATTGGCCCTTTTTAAAAAATTAATGCTATTTTCAGCCTACTACGATCGGCGCGTTATAACGAGCGCATGGGCCGTGATAGAACATACCCATGAAAAGCATACCTTAGCGAGTTCATTATGATTTTTTAGTATAAAATCGTAATTTAGATTCTCCTCTATCGATGTGTCAGAAAATATTGTCTTATTCGTTTTTCTCTGCTTGGTGACACCTTATTAAAAGTGTTTTAAAATTTAGATCGAAATGAAGAAAAACCTAAATTGTGAAATTATCACGGCACAGGGGCATTTTAAGGAAAAATTCATACTTGCCATGACCAATCACAGCATTTAAAACAAATTGGTAATATTTTGCAGGCTTAAAATGTTTCAGATTCTTCAAAACAAGGGTGGCGCGTATTAGCCACATGGGGCGTTATATGAACTTTTCCCCTACAACACTATATTGGCGACGAGGATTTTAAAATGGCATCCAATTCAGGTGAGTTTGTTGAAACAGAACGGAAAAACAAAAAATTGCTCGAATGCAGAAATAGTGGTTAACTATCAGACAGTCGTAGCTTTGATGCTGAAAAAAAAGAAGATGGTGAAGTTAGCTTAAATGCTGGAATTAGCTTAAATGCTGGAAATAGCTTCAATGCTGAAAACGAGGAAAAAAAGTAGTTCCTTGTCTTAACAATCAGACAGTCGTAGCTTTTATGCTGAAAAAAGAGAAGATGGTGGAATTAGCTTAAATGCTGGAGTTAGCTTAAATGCTGGAATTAGCTTAAATGCTGGAATTAGCTTCAATGCTGGAAATAGCTTCAATGCTGAAACCGAGGGAAGAAAAGTCATTTCCTTGCTGAGAGGAACAGAAGACATTTTGTTTTTTGAAATGGAAGAAGACTACTGATGAAATGAATGGCTTAAGAATCATGATAAGTGGAGAAAACAATACTGTGTTTTGTGGTGTTAGAATATTTTTTCAAAAAGATGTTCTGAACAAATTTGAAAGCTGTGGTGACACTGCTCGAAGATGGTGGAAGGAAGGATTTGTTGTAACGTTATGATGAGTGAGCAAGTCGACGGTTGTTGATAAACCACCAAGGTTGTAAGGAGGTGTGTGTGAGTATATTTTGATGGTTGCGTCTCAAGTTAAACTGAATGACGGTGCTTTGAATTGTTCCTAATGCGTTCCGTCTTAGAGATGCGATTTTGGCAAGAAGTTGAAGATGCATGAGAAGATGGCATGTGTGTCTGCGAGTGACGATAGGTCTTATGGTAGTTTTGATTGAAGCTAGGGTTTTTGGAGAGTTTTACTGCTGAGAAAAGAGTTTGTGTTGGATGATGCAGTGGAGCCAAGATCAGGTAAAGTCAGAAGAATTAGTTTGAAGTGGAAAAATGTTGTTTTAAAGAATCATAAAAAGTTCTGATCGAAGATGCTGTTTTGCGATAGAATGGACTTGCTTGAGATGAATCACTGCCAGTGGAAAAGTGTAGTTGCCGTGGATATTTTTGTGCTGGTCGGCGCCAACAAGTATTGAGTTTGGATGGCTTGTAGTCCTGTGGTCGGCTTGAGTGCATCTTCCAGGGCTAGTAAACAAGTGTTGGTAAATGGTTAGTGCAAACGACTTAACAAGGATATGGAGTTTTTTTTTTGACGTTTGGAAAAAAGTAGCATCAATGATAGGGGCAGGTGTGTTGTTATTGATTGGGAATCTGAATGAAATTTTAAAGGCAGAAGCTAGTTCGTTTTAGCGAAGGGAGCGCTCTCAACTTTTTTGACCACATGTGGTTGTTGTTGAGCGGAATTATTACGTCCGTCTTAAGTTGAGTTGAAGCAATTAAAGCAGAATTAGCAGAGTTTTGAAGACTTTTGTATAATGTTTACTGAACGGCTATTTTTTTTATCTTTCTATGTTCTGTAATCGAGTTTTGATCGCTTTAGTTTAAGCGAATGTTCATGAGAACGAAACAAATGGCCAGATTGGTCGGATGAAGGGGTTCTTACGAGCTCTGAAGTATAAGTGGTATGAGAAATTGATGAAGGATGTTAGGGTATAATAATACCAAAAAAAGTAGTTAAAATGTACATTTGGTTTGGAAATTGATCAGGTCTGCAAATGGATTTCTCTAGTTGTAATGATACTTAAATGCGGCAGTGTTTGTTTTTCTATTGATACGAAACTTGCAAGTGATTCAGTCTGTAAAGAGATGAGCCACTGGGTTTCAATCGCAGACTTCTTATTTCACTGTGTCCTCTCAGGATGATGTCGGAATGAGATCCCTTAAAGGAGGTTAACCATGGAACTGGACGACAGAGAATCGCTCAAAGTTAAGATTGTGCAAACCGTATGTAGAGTCATAAAACGAATAAAATTGTGCTGATGTAGTTGTGAGTGCTGTTATGGTTTAGAACGGAAAGAAGTTTTTCGTCAACTTGCTTCGAAAGCTGAACAGATATAAATTGAAAATGAAAGTTTGCAGGGTAACAATTAAATCAGCCAAAAAAAAAGCGATTATTTCGAAAACAGGTGATAAGGGTTGAGTTGCGACTGATGTTTAAATTTAAAAAAAAAAATATTCGGTGGGAAGTTTAAGACATGTTCACAAGCCTCATAAGTTGAACATCGACGATGAACAGAAGGGTTCAGTAAGTACGGGTATGAAGTATGATTTGATAATATGAAGGCATTTAAGCTGCTTAGTTGCTTGAGTTATGATTTTTGAAGCAATAATGCTGGGTGCTACAGCACTCCTAGGTCCAAGTTTGGTAACCACAGGTTGTCTTCAAGGTGGCACTGGTTGTCAGAATATGCCGAGCGAGAGTGTATTCGAGCTCCTACAAGGAGCGATAATAAATGGTGTAGAATTGTCTTTATTTCCCCGGCAAATATGGAAATAAATATATGCGTCTATGTTGTTTACTTTGACACAATTATGACCACGGAAAATGTACATGTGGAGACAAAATAGGTCCACATTGTAAAGTTGTCTAAACAGCCATTTTTTTTTTTGTAGACGAATAGTCACCTAACATGATCTAAAAGTTTGAATAAGAATGGAATAGCAAAGTACTGGGAAAAAGGCAGTACATTAAATAAAGTAGCGAATAAGAGGAAGACATAGTATTTCTGAAAAATCCTTAAAACAAAAAAAGAAATACTGATGTATAGAAGATTTATAAATAATACAAAATGAGTAGGAATTCAATGAGGTTTGTAATTTCCAATCTGATTGCAATGGAATTAATAACAGCCGTTTAAGGAAAATCATTACTTATTTGAAGTTAATATATCGAGTGAAATACCGAAACGAGTGAAAGTGTAGGTCCATTGCGTTTGGGTGTTACGATGCTAAGTTTAGTAAAATGCGATTGAGAATTTCGTAGGTCATAGGTTAAGAAGCTATGGTTGACCTGTGATTCTGTGATTATGTTGGAAGATTAAACCAAACAAAAATTTATAAAAAAAGAAAAGTAAATGTAGTATCGTACTAAAAAGGTGACGAAGCATTTTATACTCCATTTCCCCTAGTCTAATTATTGATGCGTGTGTATGTTTTTGTACATGCTTGCTTTGCAAAGAGTGTAGCGAAGCACGATGGGATATTCGGGTCTGGACAACCAGCGAGAGTAGGCGACCTGTGCGTTAGCTGCGTGTACAACACTATACCGAGTACTGATACTTTAGTACCCGGGTGCACCACTTCTTCCGCGCGGGTTTGGCAGACCCGTCGACGGCCTCTAGTGGGTTTAGTGATAGTTATCTTGGCCGTACATCTGCAATACGCCGTACTTGCAGACACGTTTCCGCCCTGGACCACGAGGAGGAACTACCAGCCCAGAGCAAAACAATATCGTCTGCCAGATCAAGGTCGTTCAGTTGTTCCATTGTCGAAGGATTTCACGGCAATCCTCGGTTTGATCTACAGTCAATCGATCCAGTTAAGATCTCATCCAATACGATGAGAAAAAGCAGCGGTGATAAAATACATCCATGTCTCACTTCAGCAGTTACCGGGATTGGTTCAGACAAGACATCGTCGTGCAAGACCTTGCACTAAAATGCCTCGTACTGTGTTTCAATGAGAAGGACCTCGTCGTCTTAGAGCAGCCCAGATGTTTTCGTGGTTCAGTCGGTCAAATGCTTTTTCGAAATCAACGAACACCAGCATAAGAGAGTCCTGAAATTTGGTGATTTGTTACAGTATGATTCGTAGCGTTGTGATGTGGTCCACACATGATCGTCTGGATCGGAATCCAGCTTGTTGCCGTCGGAGTGCAGCGTCGATTTTCTCCTGGATCCTGTTCAGTTTGCAAAGAACTTTGAGAGTGGTACAGATCAAAGTTATTGATTAGTTGTTACGATACGTGGAATCTGAAACGAATGTGTTACGTAGGGTGGAGGAGGGGGTGGTTGAATATGAAAGAAAATTGCGTAATGTAATATTTGATCCGCCCCTAGTTTCTACGGTGGATCAATAAATGTATCACTGCTTGTCAGTGATTCGAAAAAAATACGATAAAAATACGAACTCTCAACGAACATCTCTGCTGACACGAGGTGAAAACGTTGGCTTCGAATTGTCAACAATGGAAACTGTAATTTTAAATTCTGTACATCGTTAATATTATTAACATGTTTCAAAAGCTATTCCATGGAACTACTTCAATTTCCGCTACCATGAACTATCGTTTATTTTTTGCAAAACAACACAAAACTGCTAGCCCCCAGCAGTTTATTTTTTTTTCTATTGGGGTCACAATTCATTAAATAAAATAAATTAGCCATCAGATGATGGCTCTCGGCACGGTTTTGTTCCATCTACGCAAAAAGGTCCCTCCACACTCTGTACATTGTGAGCAAGGGTAAAAGTTGTGGGATGCCCTCCGGTAAACAGAAACAGAACATGTCGGTCAATGTGTGGGGTTAAATGAATGAATAAATGTCCTTGGAAAAGAGGTTGTTTATTGGAATTTAATGCTCTATTGCACTTTTATCGTTTCATCCATTTTGTCAGCGGGAAAGGTTGAATTGAACAAGACAACAACGGCCACAGAAAAAAAACACCATTGATGACCACCGGCCGAGCAATTCTCTCCGGATAAAACCGGCGGCAGGCTCGGCGGTGAATCGCAAAAAGTCCTATAGCACCCGCACCATCCCAAACGATTTGGTAATTTACAGTTAAAATTCAAATTGAATGGGGTCATCTGGAACTGTTTTATGGGTTTGGCCGAAAGCGCTTTTTGATTGTTGACTCCCGGTTCTAATGGCAGTTTGGGAACAGTTAGTCGGAAATCAATGGGATGAAAAAAAAGGGCACACATTCCAGGCGGTTGCTTTCATTTGCGATTGTGATTGATAACACTATCTTGTTCAACTAACAATGGTATCCAATAAAAATAAAACGTTTGTCCTTAATCAACAAGTATTGAAAGGATAGTACGTTCATTCAAATTACACCTTTCTTTTCAGAACAGAGCTAGATGCAAAATTTTACGAGGCAATAATCCAAATCAATGTGATAGTTATTGAAGGTAAACTGCAGACAAAATAAAAAAGCTTCACTGAATATTTCATCCATTTCCATTCATGCTTTCTATGACTGAAGGGTTGAAAACAAACGGTTTGAATTTTCCATAACTTAGACTTTACAACTGGGAAATAAGAAGTTATGTCATATGTGGCCAAAAAATAGTCAATTTACCTTTCATCTCTTGGCTTAGGGAAGATAAGGACATAACGAGCACCCGGTGAATATTAATCACTCCATGTTTCGAAGAAAGTACGAATTTTTCAAATAAATATTCATGAGGAACTGTTTTGTAGTTCCTACAGTATTAATTCATCGCCAAAAAAGAAATCTCTTCATTATCTTTGCAAACATATTAGAAAAAACAACTAGGTTTTCAAGTGACGAAAATATTATAATTTTTGAGTACCGGAAAATGAGCTCTTGTGATCGTTAAATCACCTTGATCTATAAAATACGCACTGCAACAGGATGTGCACATTGTTCCTCAATTTTCATCATCATTAATTTTTTTTAATGATCACTATAACCAATTTTAAAACGCGTTTTTACTTTATTTCGTTGACCGGGGGCATATAGAGCGCCATTAATCGGGGCACGATGAGCAGTTTCTGCCGTAGAATCTAGCAGCGATCTTAACTCGATGAAGTCAACTAAATTAAAGAACCACAGCTTAACAAGTTTACATTGGACGATTTAGTTTCTTGGTTAGATGTCGGAGAGTGCTTTGTTCAGCGAATGATGCTATTATTCGTACAATGCAACAATAGAAATAATCGATCATGGATGATAAATGAAAACAAATAACCTCGAAAAGGAATCGATTTCGAGTCTTCTGATTACTTCTTCGACACCTAACCAAAAGGCCAAATCCGATGAAACAAGTCTCTATAATTCAGTTGACATCATCGAGTTGAATTCGCTGCTAGATTCTACGGCAGAAAATGCTCATTGTGCCCCGATTAATGGTGCTTATACTGCCCCAGTGGGGGTTCTCATTCTGCCTCTACAGTAACTGATTTTCAGGTTTTGGAAAAAAATTATAAAATGCATTTTAAAACGTTTTTATCTACTTTTTTCAAGTATTAGCCCGTTAGGAAATATACTTTTTAAGAGTTTGAACACGAAACAATGAAGTAACTCACTAATTGTAACTGTTTTCTTCTTAAGGTGGCCATTATACCCTTACCTCGCTTGTTTGATTTTCGACGAAGTTGAAGCGTCCTTGATTGTAAAATCAAGTATGCTTGAATTAAGGATCATTCTACTTCAACTAGAAAAAAAAACTTTTTTTTCGCTATTTCAAGTTTATATGCTGCACAATATAGATCGAAACACGAGCGCGTAGATGAACTAGAAGCGTTTTCGTCGGACTAAAAAAAGTGATATTTTGAAAGTTAAGAGAGACTTGATCCTCTAATCAGCGTTCCCTAAGCTTTGGCAAAAACCATGCTAAATTTAAAGATTGAAGTTCTATTGACTTTTTTGACATCTTAGTTTTCATTTCACAATTTATAGAAGCCAGACAAAAAGAATTCTGAAAGTTTGCCTAATACCCTATATTCATTGCATACCTCTATTATAGGCGCGATTTTCTTATTTTCAGATAAACGCACTTTTTGATTTCTTTTTATCAGAAACTTACTGAACAAATATAAGTCATTGGATGAATATTAATCATTTTGTTTTAATCAAAGATCAACATCCATTCAGTAGATAAATATATCTTTTTGGACTTAAGGGGTCAAGTTTGGAAAACTTTTTTTTTTAAATAACAGTTTACTACTGCTTTAAAAATATGGCATTTAGAAGTTCATTTTATACTCTAACGACTGACATATTGAGATAAATATTTTTATTTTTATATTTTTCGTGTGGGAAACTTTTTTAAATGATAAATAAGATCTCAAGTCACATTTTGTTAGATTTTTCGAACAAAGTGAAATAACTCAAAAAATAAAATGTTCTATATTATTTGGTATGTTCTTTTTTAGCATTTTTTTCTTGAATATTGATCTAGACATTCCAGTTTTGAAATATAGCTGAGGAATCAGTATCCCTATGGATCGAGTATCCTCCTTCCTTCCCTACCTGTTATTAAAATTTATCAATTTTCCATTTAGAATATTTGTAATCTTTACGTGAAATACAAACTTCAAAGTTGTTTTGATAACTTTTGCAGCAGTTTTCTGTGAATTCCTCAGGTGTTTCATACGACGTAATGAAAGCACACTCGAGAAATGTTAAAGATGGGGCATAAACTCAGAGATAAAAAAAACTCCAAATTTTGAACATACTGTGCAGACTGGCCAAGCCTGCCGCAGCGACGCCGTCGGTCCACTTTACTGCCCCAGCCGGGGAAACTACGCAATGTCCCGCTTGGCTCGCTTTCCCGCTCACACTCGCTCACTGACTGGACTGACTTATTTTCTCCAGAAAATTCACAATAGTTTAGTGTTATTTTTACAAACAGTTTATGATCTACTTAAAACTTTATCGTTGAGGATTTTTTTTTAATTTTTTTTCCTATGATTGCATAACCACAGGCGCTAAAGAACTTATCTTTCAGTCCTTTTTGGTTGCAGTTTTTACGTAAATAGGTACTTGGACCGTGTTTTTTCTCAATTTTAAAACATTATAAGAATGACCCTTGGCTATACTTTCAAATAATTTTAATATTATTTTTTCAACAAATAGCTGAGATGTTTCAACTTCTACACAGTATTTTTTTTTTTGCTGAGAACCAGCGAAATTTTGCCGGTTTCTGTCCGCTGACTTTTCAGCAAAATTTTCAGCAATTTAAATTGCTGGAAAAAACAAGAAATGTAATGCTGGTTTCCATAAATTCAAATTGCTGGAAAATCAGCAATGCAGAGGAGACCAGCTATTTCTTTCAAAACAACCGGCTGTATTTAGTATAAAATTTATATTTCAATTCAAAATTAAATATTGAATACTGACTGTGCCTATAATGAGCAATAAAAAACAGCTCCATTTTTCAATTACATTTGTATTTATTTCGAAAAACTTATTTTAAATTTTCCAACACCGGCTCTGGAGTCGCAGCTTTGTGCGAAAGTGTTTATCATTCGCCACCTGAGAAAAGAGTTCTGATTAGAATCTTTTAGGAACACCCTTGACTTGATGTCTGGTAAAAAGGAAAATAAAAAAAAATATATTAATCTAATCAAAATTCGTAAAATAGAGTCTCACCTTGCTTCAGCGCACGAAAACAAACAGACTGCAATTTGACAACTCGATTGCTGATTTTCCAGCAAACTGGATCATTTGCTGGAATGTTCAGCAATTTGAAACCCGATTGCTGATTTTTCAGCAAAAATGAAAAGAACACAACCGAATGCTGACAAATCCAGCAATTAGAAAGCTGATTGCTGGTTTCCAGCAAAAATTTGGATTACTTGATGTTTCCAGCATTTTTTTTTTTGCTGGAAATCGAGGCAAAAAATTACGTTGTAGGGAAAAAATTACATATTTTTGACTTGTTGTGGTTTTTTCCCAGCTGGCCTTTTATATTTCATCTCTTCTGGCTAACTAAGGATTACTTTTTCTCAAAAAAGCCTGTTAAAATTTTCACTAATTTTGTTAAATCTGAATACCCATGAACCAAGGATTTCTGAAGCTAAAAATATGAAAAAAAATTTAAAAAAGGGTCCATTTCCAATTGTTTCGTGTTCTTGAGCTTCTCTTATCCAGAGCTTTTGACAACTGCTTGTCAAACAGTTGTTATTTGTATGGATTGTTAGATTGATTATTTTATTTTATTAACTTAGATTGTATTACAAATGACCAAACAGCGCTATTCAATCATTGAGATATCGATCTAGATAAATATTTAGATAAAGATCCAGCTTGAAATACATTCGTTAAATCGCATAATACCTGTACTTCATTTTGTGAAAAAAAAATTCTTAGAGAATCGAGCTACAGGGTGACAAAAAAGTCCTGTCACATTTTTTTGTTTTTGGGGTCGCCTGTAGCCTATACGTTGTATTTCTCTGGTGCCATCCATATGTCAAATGAAAGGGCTAACTTTGCTGCCCACAGAAGCAGAGTTTCGTTTCTGTGCATTTGTGTACATTAAGCTGTGAGTAGCAGAGTTGAGAGCAGCTGTCATCGCTGAATATGTGAGAGGGTACAAACCCGGACACATATTCAACATATTCAAACACCTAAAACCGCTCATAATCAACCAGAAATTCGTATACCAGACCATAAATCGATTTTAGAGACCAGAGGCACCGAGGACAAGACACGATCTGGACGACCAAGGTCTGTGAGAACTCCAAGGTTGAAAAAGATTATACGAGACCGGACGTGCACGCCGCTTGCGACGACTTTCCGAGACATCTGAAGCTGGTTCGATCAGAGAAAGGTGGTGTAATTCCGAGATATCGTCTGTGAAGCATCTTGATGAGTTACTGAATAAAGCTATGAAAGTCAGATTCTGATTTTCTTCTTATTTTTTGAAATATTGAGATTTTTCTGTGTGACCGGACTTTTTTGTCACCCTGTACTGTCAAGTGAGAGAACTGCTACTAGAGAACTTCCGCTAAAGTGTCAAAAAATCACTTTTATTATCTATCTTGATTGTGTGACATCAAAAGTTAAAAATTAGTGAACTATCCAGCATAATTTTGGATAAAAATATTCTAGAAGTTCGTCAGGGAGAAATCCTTCTGGGTAATTGTCATCCCACGTGGAATTCCCGAGTTAACACAGAGGGTGTTAAAAGCAACTGATGCATTGAGCAAAACCCCCATATACAGCGAAATTATATGCGATACCTGCAACGCAGTTAGCATTACCGGTGAAGACAGTTTATAATTCATCTCAGAGGGTTCTCTTAGGAGGCTCTTTAAAAGCCGATTTGAAGATCGTGTTCTGCAACCCGGATAAGTTGTAAACAAACTTCTGCATCGCACGCGGTTGTCGAGTTGACGAAGCACAGATTCATCGTGTGTTGGTGAAAAGACTCCCCGGCGCAGTTCCAATCATCTGGACAGATCCCTGCAACGTTACACGATTTGTCTATGTATCGTGTGACCAACATCTTTTGAGTAAGTCTGGTGAATCTCGTTTTTAAGCTTTTTTTTCCTCAGATTTGAGCTTTTTTTTGCCTTGAGAGCATAGGAGATGAAAGCTCAAATCTGAAGAAAAAAGCTTAAATCTGTCAAAAAAGGGAACATCTGAGGGGAAATCTGAGAGATGTGCTTCATACGGTTTGAATCGCGTTGCCGCCGTCTGGCTGGATTGGCCGAGCAACTTAGCTCAGTTGTCGTCGGTGTTCGAGAAGGCAACATCGGTTAGCCTCGTCGGATTCACGGTTCGGGTCAATAGTCAAAAGGAGGAATTCACGGGTTGGTCTTACCTCCAAGTTAGCGGATACACACAACGTTTAGTCTTGAGGCGAGTGCTTTCGCCCTGTGCGATCATATTTCCGCAGCGGATAAGAAAGGGAATTGGTGACAAGTGAAGGAATAAGGGATCCAAGAAGCCATTGAGAAGCAGAAGGCGGGAACGTTACACGATTTATTTATGTATCGTGTGACCAACATCTATTGAATTAGTCTTAGTGAATCTCGTTTTCAAGCTTTTTTTCCTCAGATTTAAGCTTTTTTTTGCCTTGAGAGCATAGGAGATGAAAGCTCAAATCTGAAGAAAAAAGTTTATATCTGTCAAAAAAGGGGAAATCTGAGAGATGTGCTCCACTAGCTCCACACGGCTAGAATAAAAAAGCCAGCCTCTGTTGAGAAGACTCCGGTCGAAAGTTGGTGCGTCTGTGTTAGTAAAGGAGGCCTACACTCAGAAAAATACTATCTTATACACAGAAAAAAAATCTGAATCCTTAAAAGCATTGAAATTGAAAACCTTGAATATTACCCGACAAAAAAAGCGATTTTGTAATGTAAATTTACAAAATAAAAAAAATTAAACCATTAGAAACACTGAAATCGAATCACACTAATATTACATGACACAGAACAGAATTTGCTAATGTAAAATTCCGTCATTTATGATGCTTCTTTTTATTTACATCATATATGATGTAGTTTTACAGATATTTTTTATATACACAAAAAATATGAATCCTTAGTAGCACTGAAAAAGGAACGCCATATTATTACATGACACAGAACACGATTTTGTCATGTAAATTTTATCAATTTATGACACAGAACGCGTTTATGCAATGTAAATGTATAAATGCATTTAAATTTAAATTTCATGTAAATATTTTAATTGAAAAAGCAAATCGCTCAATTCAGTTGGTTCACATCGCGACTTCAAGAAGACCTTCAAGTTTTCAGAGTTCAGAAATAATTAAAATACGAAGAATAAAATTTTTCAAGGTGATCCAGTAAATTCTATGCTAGGAATTACTACAGTTATTATAAGGAGTGAAATATTCCAGTGCACTCGAAATATTTCAGACTGCCATTCTCTCTACTTCTTTTTTCTGTCGTTTTTTTTCAGTTCTGTTTACTTTTTTGGTCGAAGCTAAAAATTCATTGCCTTAATCCAAAGCCAAAATAAATTTATTGTAGGAAAGGTAAGTAGTGCCGATTTTGGGCGGAGTAGATCGATCTGAAACCTATCCTTTTTTATTTCAGAACGACGAATGAGATTAAAAAACTAGTCGCTGCCCGACAGATAGTGGCTCCCTAAGGTTCTTGAACCGCAGCAGTTTTTAGCGATCCAGTCGATGGTCACCTGATAAAAATGAGTATTCCACAAAAAACGGAGGCGGACCGGATTCAAACGACTAGCAGTTGGCGGAGGAGTGTTTCCGAAAAGTCTACGTGTGCAATAAGAAACTCTCGGCATGGAGATTCTAGTGGAAGACACCATGCACTCATCCTTCACAAAATGGCTTGGGTGCTAGATGGTAAGACATTTATTTTCTTTATTTGGTATTTTTGGAGCTTCTTTCAATGATCTCTACTGAGAAACAGATATGATTTAATAGAATATTTGAGAAAGTTTCCTGATTTCTGTAAGGCAATCATTAATAAGAAATTAATCCTATTGCAGTATTCACTCAATTGCACTTATTCCGGTGTCTGGAGAGCTGCTGTCGGAGATGTTGTTCGCGTTGGCAACCACCATAGAGACCTGTGCCATCAATTAAAAACGGCTCTAATGAAAGAACCATTATGGGCAACTTTAAAAAAGGGTAAGTTCAAAATCTCCCTACAGTTTGTCGTTGCGTTGCGGTTTAAATGAGATGAAAAATATGTACAGCTCCCTGGTATTTAATACACATTTCGGATACTACTGGTGTTAACGTGAGTTTTTTGCCAAACGTTATGTCCAATAATTTACGTTTCACTTTAAACTTTCAGGAAAATTGAGCCGGACAATGAAATCGCAGTCGAGAAAAAAATCTATGCTGGTTAGCTGCAGTAAACTGCAATACAACTTTGTCCCATCGTAGATATACTTCAAATGAATAATTAAGGTAAGACATTTAACCGATTGAATCAGCCCGGTGGTAACTGTGGCATTTTATTTTTTTACAGATTTTTGTTCACGCCAGCAAATGTTTCGTCTCCCGGAAGCGGAACGTCTTTGATTGTCGAACAAAACCGCCGAGGAGCCGTAAGGCTGCGCTTTTCAATAACAAGGAAAAGTACATCGAGGAATCCGTCCCTTGAAAACAAGTTGATGAATTCCATCTCGTATGTAACCAAAAGTAAACAAAATGTAGATGACCAAATGTAATTAAATTTTAATAAAAAAAAATCTATAAACAAAAATAGGAATTATTTCTTATTGGATTAACAAAAAAGCCCTACAAAAAACAAATCTGTAAAATTACATCACATATGATGTAAACAAAACGAAGCGTCAAAAATTTCAGAGCGAGTTGAATAATACACGTTTTTTATTTTACAGACGTGTAATATTTAACTCGAACTGAAAATTACATCATATATGATGCTTCTTTTTATTTACATCATATGTGATGTAATTTTCCAGATTTTTTTGGTAGTGTGTATACCATAAGATTCTCTTATGAAGTGGCGCCATAAGAAAAATCTATGAAATTCATAATATTGTCTTATGAAGCGAATGAATTCTTCAGATGAACACCTGCTTCAATGAGAGGTTGTTGCTTTTCATAAGAGGGTCTTATGGAAACAGAAAATTTTACGTTTGATGAGAAAATATTAAAATAAAATAAACGTTAAAAACGTTCAGTTTATTTTCTGTGTAATTTGTTATTTGTTTACAATTACATCATGATCACCATGAGCAGCACATCAAGGCACGCTACATTGCGCTACAATATTGCCACTGACCACACTGACATGACACTTAGAACAAAACTTCAATCATTTTCTGTCTAATTTTTTGTTGTCAGATTTTGCAGGTTCGCAATACCGACGGCAGGTGGCGAACCTGACAAATTTGACAAAAAATGCCCTGTAGGAAAAATGGTCCTATTTAGCCCGATTTTATCGTAGAAATTGCGTGTTTTTGTTTTAAAGTTGGGTGGCATTTCCTAACTGGGATAGCATTTCTTCAAATCGATCGATGCGCACTCTGGAATCGACATTGTGTACTGTTGGAAAAATTATCCAGAAAACGAAATCGAGTGTCCAGTCAGTATGGTCAGTGATATTGCTTCACGCATCTGACACACAAACAAATCGACTACAAAGAATACAGAATAAAATTATGTAGTGATTCGATGTAATTGATACACTCCCAGTGTTTTAATGCTCGATATTCTTCAATGGTTGTCAGTGAAACAAAGAATTGCATATAACAGTTTGATATTTAAATATAAGATAAAAAATGGAATGTTACCATATTATTTAATGGATGGCCTGCAATACGGAATCGACATTCACAGATACAACACAAGAAGAGCACAAGACTTCAGACTGCCGACTGAGCAAACGCTCTCTTTTCTACAACGGATTGCAAATGTTCAACAACCTACCGACAAGCATAAAAAATAGTGTGAACATAAATACTTTTAAGAAAATGGCAATACAATACATCAAACAGACTGTTTAAAAATATGACGAATCCTGACAAGGATCATATGATGAAAGTGATGGAAATCTGACGAGGATTCAGATAAAGAATTGTACGGTGATGGACATACATGGGAGTAAGACGAAAAAAGTCGTACAGAATAAGAAAATTCAAAATAATATATCCTAAGGATAAAATGTCCCTCCCACTTCTAAAGAAGCGTATGGGGTGGAGGAACGACCCAAATGGCCATCACAAAAAAGAGGGTCTCAACTCAAGTAGGGTAACTAACCCTTTGCCGATTCAAGAAACCCCGTCTAAAAGAGGGGTTGAGTTTTAGAGGGCTCATTAAGGTAATGTTGCCCGTTTAATATTCATCGATGTTTGACATTGTGCTCATGTTTCATAAGGGAGTCATAAAATGATTATCTAGAAAAAATCTTTTTTTTTTTTTCAATTTTTACCTCTATGTGAAAAATTTACAGCATTGATTTTCTAGAACCCTCAAATTGTTCTGAAACCTTCAAGAGGTTTATATCAAAATGGCCTTCATATTTTCCTTTCTATCGTACTCTCGATCTGTAACTGATAAAAAGTATGAACGTTCAATTTACAAGATATTAGCACGCTAAGTCTTTTTTCACATTAAAAAAAAACGTTTGGAAGATGGCAGGAGAAATTAATTCAATGTGTCGAGCAGAGTGAAAGCATTAAACTCAAGTTGAACGTTGTTTGTTTTTCTCTCTATCTCAGCCCATATTCTTTCCTCTTTGAACAAACGGTAACGGCAAATTGACCAAGATTTTTTCCTCATTCATTCACTATCTTCAAAAATTTACAGCGCTGACTAATGGGGGTGCGCCCGCCTGAAATTTTCCATTATATCGCTAATTTCCTTCTATAGACTGAACGTTTTCTACTATTCCCTGATATCTGCGATAACGATGTTTGCTTTTTTTCTTTCTTTCCTTTTCTCCATTTTTCTTCCCGAAACCTTCTCGCCCTTCAGGAATGGAACGATTACAAGCTCAAATGGAATCCCGATGACTACGGAGGAGTGGACCAGCTCCACGTGCCATCGGAACACATTTGGCTGCCAGATATTGTGTTGTATAATAAGTGAGTATGGCCCCGGATTATCAACGGCTGGCTTGGCGTGGAGCGCGGAATTAAAACGGTGCTGACCATTTTCTTTCTGCCTGGAAACGGAAATCTTCGACCTAGCGATACCAAGTTTAGCGGAAGCTTAAAAGAGAAACGCAAAAAAAAACTTCCACGGGATTATGACGGTTCACTATTTTCTATTTTGAGAGCATTAATGAAAAGCTCACATGAGTGATTCCACGGTTCCATTTCCGGTGCACTCAAGCTTAAATAAGTTACATTAGTTGCTCAGAAGCTTACAGCAGCTTATCAACAGATTTGTTGAAAAAAATCTAGAATAAGTAAAGAGCATTCCCTTTAAGCTAGTTAGTCATGCAAAGATATGTCAATTTAAGGGGGGGGGTAGGGTCTAACACTTTCAAAAAATCGATTTTTTTATTTTTTTATTTTCTTATTGTAAAACATTTCAAGAATGTTGTGTCAAATTTTCAAGTCAATTGAAGCAAAACTGTAGAAGTTATAGGCCTTTATCTCCTCCTATCTAATACTGCAAGAAAGCAAGAGCAGAAACTTCAAACGCGTTTTTCTCGAAAGCACATTTTTAAAGTCCGTGGACATCGTCATTTGAAAACTACTTATCCGATTCTTTTCAAATTTGGAACATAGTTTCTACATATAAAATACCAGACCCCAACGTTTTTCTTTTTTGATTTTTTTACTTTGAGGAGATTTTATAGGTGAAAAATGGCGGATTTTTAAGTGAAAAATCGTAGTTTTTACTTCAAACAGCCACAAAAATTTCATAAAAATATTTTTAAGTTAAATAAAAACGTTGGGGTCCAGAAAAACATCTATTAAAAATATTTTGCTCTGATTTTTTGAATTCAGATGATTCTGTGCTGAGATACAGTGTCCACCGCAAATCCTGTTTTCTAAAAGGCATCCTCGAAAATGCTCCGTCACCGGCTCATTTTTCAATATTTTTCTACGAAAAAATTACTGAATGTTCTTTTAACAATGCTTTGTATAATGCAAAAAATTTGAATACATTTGTTTGAACGATAGCTCTAGAAAAAAATCGTGAAAATGGTGTTTTTTTATACCCGTTAGACCCTACCCCCCCCCTTAAATAAACATTTTTTTAGTCATCGAAAAGTACAATAGAATGAAGTAAAACATCGGAATGTGATAAGTAATCAGTTATGCGAAGGCATGTTGATCTATCTCATAACTAACATCTTTCTAGAAACACACATTCTAAAAATGGTCACCTTTTTCCCGTGAAAAGCCAACAACCAGCATTTGAATATCTCCCTAATCCCAGCAGAGTTCTAACATCGATTTTTGTTCTATTTCTCTCCCGTTGGAAAAATGTCTCTTCCGGTCGAAACTCCTACGACGTCCGAAAAAAAACACCCATCATCCCTGGACCCGGAACTGGAAACTGCACTCCACGAAACCTCAGTGCGGACGGTAACTATGAGGTGACAATAATGACAAAAGCAATTTTACATCATACGGGTAAAGTAGTATGGAAACCACCTGCCATTTATAAATCATTTTGTGAGATCGATGTTGAGTATTTTCCATTCGACGAGCAAACATGCTTCATGAAGTTCGGCTCCTGGACGTACGACGGATACATGGTGAGTATTTATTGGGACAGATGATGCTGCCCTAGCTTCGCATAGTTTTAGATCGTTTAAATAAGACAAGATGTGACCCTCTCTAGAGCTTGGAGCCAATATTGGATTTACCTGCTGTTGAACGGTGGGTTGCTGAATTTTAAAAATGATTAAAAAAACGGTATAAGATTGGCTTCCTATGACTTCTTGCATCAAAACAGAAGTATGAAATCGTTCAAAATCTAATAACGTTACTAAAGTAACGATCCCAAAAATATACGATGATCAATTCGACCAGTTTGTTCATGCTTATTGATTTAAACTAAAGATTTCTGCATATATGTATTAAAGGAGTAGTTTTTACCTCAACACGATATAAACTTTGGAATGCCTAGTTTTATTTCAACTCTAGCTGATTATCTCGGCATTGCTTGAGTTCTCAAAAAAGTTTCTTATTTAAAGGTTTTATTGCATATTGTTCATTTTTTAAACAGTATTTTGAATACATACATTTTTTCGCCATGACTTAACCAAACACGAAAGATAACTGCGTTTGGTTGTTTTGATTTCGATTAAAAGATTGAAATTTCACGTCTTTATCTATTCAATAATATTAAATTAAAAAGCAATTAATAAAAAAAAGAATATACCGAAAATCCAAGAAAAGCTTTTTCATTTTTGAATTGTTTATGCATTGAATTCAGTGATTTTCTACATTTTTATTTGATTATCAAACAAAATCTTAAGATGGTGTTTTGGAGAGTGACAGAGAAAGTCTGTTGAAAAAGCTTGACATGACTTTCCTGTTTGTTTTGTTAAAGTATCGCAATTAAATTTTCCGTTTTTGTGATACCTGATACCTGAAAGTAATGATTTTTGTGCTGAATATTTTTAGCCTTAATCACTACCATAAGTTATGCGCAACTATACAATTTTAAATAAAAAAATGACAATAGAAAAAAATAGACTGGGGAAAGTCGAAAATTGTGGACCATACATAAGATAACGAGGGCTCCTCAATATCTCCGATTTGTGTCAGGATAAAAATCTCAATCCAACTGTCATCGTCATATATTTTCTCAGACGTCGAGTTTTACTTACGAGCTTGGATAACTTTGAAAAAAGCGATTGAAATGGTCCAAAAGTACACCTACACCAAAGGCACCGTTACTGCATGCTACTGGAAAGTTTAGCCAAAATTCGAAATCAAGTGCCCCTTTAGTGTAATCAGTGATAAAAAATCGATCTTTATTTGTAAAAAGGTGAACAATCTTTTCAGCAACGAATACTATCACTTATCACTAACAATAACAACGACGGTTTTTTTATATTTAATAATTACTCAAGTTTGAAAAAAAAAGAGTTACTTTCTCAATTTGAACTCTAGAACTCTAGAATAGCAAAAATGGATTTCTAGAATTTTTTTTTTTGAGAAGTTGGCATTTTAGTTCAAGTTATTTTTGTAGCAATTTCCTTTAAAATTTTAATATAAAAATCTAAAATTTCAGATATAAAATATTATAAAGCTTTCACTCAGTATTATAATTTCAAGCCGATTTGAATCGCCACAAATTATCTATAATATTATTATAATAAGTTATGAAAAATATCAAAGTAACATGAGGTATCAAAAAAAGAAAGAACATAAGTGGTAATTATCATGGATTTTTCGAAAAAGATGCAAGGACTCACCTACGGGACGTGACCCGGCAAACATTTTTGTAGGTACACAGCAAAAAAAGTATTGTGATATTACATCGAAAACGTGCACATAACTTGAGTCGCAAATGGTACCTAATATTACACATAGGATGTACAAAATTACACGAAATGATTGTAACGTAGTAGACGGATTCGAGCATACAAAAAAATAGAAGGCTTTCGATACGAGTCGTTTAGATTTAGCATAACTTTTTTTGGATAAATAATATTAGTCTCAGAGTTCAGACTTTGCTTTGTTTCTAGGAGTTCGGGGATTTAATAAGTAAATCAGAATTAGATACTTACACTCATCAATAATTTTTTAATTTTAATATTTGTCATTAATCGGATGAGCTTGGTGTTAAAGCTTAATTTTTGTATACATTATTTGTCTCTTGAGAAGCATCGAGCCTAACAATATAAGTAAAACTATCACCTACATTATCTGGACAACATTATCTAAATCTAAAAATAGGAGTGTTCTTCTTGGGCTGTCTGGAAAAATGTTTTTTTGAGCGATCGATTAACCTTTTGAAAGGGAGGACACGTCCAGAACACGAATTCTTTCGTCTGCTTTGCAACTTCCTCAGTTCTGAAAACGTCTGACATAATTCACTTCCTTTTCAAAACATAACTTGAGTTTCGACCTCTTGTACGATGATGGAACAATGAATAGACATTCAATCGTGTTCTTGGTCAGTGTTTCACACATCAGAAATTTCCAATCCGCGTCCTTTGGATGACCAAGCTCTCGTGTTTGCAACCTAGAACTGATAGTCTCTGTTAGAAATTAATTGAAAAATTACTAAGATGATGAACAACACAAAATACTTATCTTCATATCCGGATGTTTAAAAGCCTCGAATCTGTTTGGGATTGGTGGTTTGAGCAAATAGCCTAAAAACAATAAAAATATGAGAATCAGTTCGGAGATGTGGTTTTGCTAAGAATTTTAATGAAATTTGATAGTACTTACCAGCAGAACAAATCCTCCTGAGCCCCGCAATCCGTTTCTCAGTTTTTGATATTGATAAAATTTCAAACGTCAATTGAAAATAACATTGACTACTTGATGCATTATTACATAGAAGGTTGAGATATTACACTACATGACTTGTTCGCGTTGTGTACATCATTTTGATGTAATATTTTAGCGAAAATCCTGTCGGTCACAGAAATTACATCGGCCATCGTTACATTTTTTTTGCTGTGTATATTTCTTCACAAACTTTGCTATACGATTCATATACATTATAAATAGAATCATCGCATAAAACTCGAAAGAACAGCATTTACCTACCAAAGTGGACCAAGAGGACATACATATTTTTAACTTAAGCGATAAGAATTATACATATTGAACGATATCCAACACCTTATTCGTACATCCTGAAAGTATGCGACAGAACGCAAATTTTGCTCTAAATGCATGCAAACCGTTGCCAGCGACAATATTTGCTGCTTCTCTCATTGGACATTTTTTCCAAATGAACTATGAACCATCTAATTTTTAGCAATCTGGTTGCACTGCTTATCACAGAGAGTAGAACAAGGTTGTTTTCTCTCTTGAATCCCGCGCGGAGAACAAATTTGCCAACATTGCAGACTTTTTGTCATATCCAGAGGTGCAAAGAGATCCCTACATGTAGCATGCAGCGCACGACTTTTAGCCGACTCTAACAGCCCGCCGTCAGCCACGAAAGAATCGTCTAGCAAAGTTGCAAACTGATTCTTTCTGCCTTATGTGCAGAACGTCGAACGTGTCTGCAAGTAAAAGTCAGCCGCGCGGTAAAATCCTTTGACTGCACGTTCCGAAAATTACAAACGATTCTCCGAAGTTAGGAACAGTTGCATACTTGCAAGCCCGAAGATAAAATCCCTTGAGCCGAACAGAAAGAATCATTTCCGAAGATAGCTACAGTCTGCAAGTTGCTTGCATGCAGCGGGATGGTGCGATGTACGTTTTCAAACTTGCAAGTTACAGAACGGTGGACCCGTTGTTGTGTGGTTGGATTCGTTCCACTAACCTAAGACCGACCGAACCGAATCCATGGAGGAAGAAAGTGATAGGCCGAGGTGCCGTCGACTATCCATTCAGTTGCCGTTCAGCCATCGAAGCGTGCGTGCGTAGCGTATGTACATGGCTATCCGCATAACGCGCGGCATGCAGTACAACAAGAGCAAGGACATGATGGAGTTGTTGTTGTTGGTGCCTTCGTGTTCGTTTCGTTTTCTTCTAAGACGGATTCGAAAGGAAGTGGTGCTCAACTGTTATTTTAGTTTTCAATTATCATACCAGGGTGATTGATATAAATCATCAAAGCTAATACAAGCAAATTAGTTTTGATTATAACTTTGTCATCTTACAAGTTATTTATGAACACAAAGTTGTTAAATAAAACTGATCCAAACTATGTTGAAAAATCATCTATGATGTTTTAAAACAGTGCTGCGTTAAAATTCTTTGAAGTTTCGTCCCGAAAACTTCTTTGAAGTTACGTCCCGAAAATTCAATCGATTTTCCGAAGGCAGGATCACTTGATTAGTAGGATCACAGATTAAATTGTGTAAATTTCGAATTTAGAATTCAGTTTCATTTGCTTAGACATGTATAAGAA
This sequence comes from Uranotaenia lowii, assembly GCF_029784155.1. Classification (NCBI taxonomy): domain Eukaryota; kingdom Metazoa; phylum Arthropoda; class Insecta; order Diptera; family Culicidae; genus Uranotaenia; species Uranotaenia lowii. Next base: position 210,738,727 of record NC_073693.1, on the reverse strand, counting down.
TCACGTCATCTTTACCAAGTAATCTTGGGAGTCATGTCTTCTTCTGTGGTCTGCAACACTCATTTGGTTTTTTACAGAAAGTTTGTACAGCTCAGTTCAAAACTCAATAGAAATTCAGTGCTTGTTCGTCGTCATTCCCACCTTGAACTCAAAAACTCCACACTCTGTTTGATTCAAATCTTCTATCAATGTTTTATAACTGGTTTTGAATGATTTTGGCGTACTGAACTCGAATATTTGGTGAGATTTTGTCTATCGCATCCAGTTTTACTGATAAGGCTTTTAAAAAACAGTTCTATGATAAATCAATCATTGACTATATATTATGTTTTATTTCTTTGCTTAAGACTGTAAAGCGTTTTAAGTTATACTTTGAAAAAATATCTATGATTCATTTTGGTACAAATTTTCATCAGAATTTCGTTTCAACAGAAGGAAAAAACCAACAAAATTTCTTTGACTTCAAAGCCAAAATTACTTGCAATCTTCGTAGAAACTTTAATTTTAAAAATCTTACTCTACAGTTGTATATATTTCAGATATTACGAAACTGCTTATAAAAAGCTGGACGTTTCACGGTTAAACATATCACGCTTTCGACCATAAAATTTGGGCACCACTTCCTTTCGAATCCGTCTTAGAAGGAAACGAAACGAGCACGAAGGCACCAACAACAACTCCATCATGTCCTTTCTTTTGTAGTACGGCGCGCCGAGCGTTATGCTGATAGCCATGTACATACGCTACGCGCGCACGCTTCGATGGCTGAACGGCAACTGAATTGGTGGTCGGTGGCGGTGGTTCTTCGGCCTATCACTTTCTTCCTCCGTGGATTCGGTTCGGTCGGTCTTAGCTTAGGTTAGTGGAACGAATCCATCCGCACAAGAACGAGTCCACCGTTCTGTAACTTGCAACTTGCAAGTTTGCGAACGTACATCGCCGCGCTGCAAGTCTGCAAGCAAGCAACTTGCAGACTGTAGCTATCTTCGGAAATGATTCTTTCTGTTCGGCTCAAGGGATTTTATCTTCGGGCTGGCAAGTTTGCAACTGTTCCTAACTTCGGAGAATCGTTTGTAATTTTCGGAACGTGCAGTCATCGCGCGGTTGACTTTTACTTGCAGACACGTTCGACGTTCTGCACGTAAGGGGAAAAGAATCAGTTTGCAACTTTGCAAGATGATTCTTTCGTGGCTGACGTCGGGCTGTAAGAATCAGCACTGCATGTAGCGTAAAGGGATCTCTTTGCACCTCTGGTCATATCTGATTTATATCGACTTTAAGTAACTCTTTTCACGATCATTTACTTATGTGGTAGGAATTGTGATTCGCATTAACATTCTTAACAATCTAAGCTATCATTTCTAATGTGATTTTATGTTTGCTGGGGAACCCGCAATTTCCACTTCAGTACAATGGTGCATTAGCCAATTACACCACGATGACCGTGACAAAATAGACATCAGCATGCGTACATGTCGAGCTCCATCGATCGACTACTGGATCTTCTATAGATACATTCCATGTATATCGAGCATTCGTTCTATGCCATGTAGATACGAGCTGCCCAACACGTTCTATGCGAAATGTATTTAAACGCGTGCCTCCACAGTCCGAATTTTGCAGAACAAAGGTTTCAAAAGGAATTGGTACCGAATTTGCTCGAATGCGATCATGAAAGTTAAATAGCCTCAAATAGCCCTTTTTGTAACATGTCAACCCAAGTAACACCGATAAGACCAACTAGCATTAGAAAGTTTTATAATGGTTTTATTTTAGCATTTTACAAGCTGCAAGTTTTATAGCTGTTTTATTATGGTCATGAGAAATGCTTAGATTTTTGGTTCAAACATTTGTTTTCAGGAAGTTTTGAAAACACTAATAATGTTTTTACTGGATATGCTGCAAGCTTTGTGTGGAATTTCAAATTCTTGAATTTTTACACCTCCTATAACTTTTTTTTGGTTCTTTTTGCTGCCAGAAATAGCAATAAAAATTTTGGAAGCAATCCATCCAGTCTTGAATAAGCGCAACGGATTTCTATTTTGAATGGAAATTTGTATGGGAGCAAATGTCATTCAAAAATCGCCAGAGATGTACTGTAAGTTCCCAAAAATATAACTTTGAATATTCCTTGACTTTTGCAGTACAATTGATGTGAACAAAGCACAAACCTAACCTCAGAAAAGATATTCAATGTTGTACAAATTTTTTTCAATTTTTTTTTAATTTTTACGGTTTTGACTGCTTATTTCAGAGCTGTTAAACCGTTGGATGCAAGTAAAAAATCTCATAAAACTGCTTTGCGTAGGCTGAGCATTTATTGATCTATTTAACCTATGCAAAAACATTCCATGAAGTGATTAAAAGCTCTAGCAAGCAAAGTCTGCCATTTTTAAATACTTTTCAATGAATTCTGATTTCTTTTTTTTGAAATGGCTATAACTTTCTTCATGAAATGTTTAGCTGCTTGGCATGTTAGCAAATATTAAAGCTTAAGAATAGTCAAAACCAAAAATCAAAGACCAACTTCATTCTAAGCTAATTTGAGTTTTCTGGATGATTTAATGTGCAAAAGTGTCTTCTTCCATACAAATTTCCATCCAAATTTGAAATGCGTTGCACTAATTCAGGAATCAACCAAGTCATCTCAAATTTTACACTGATGCTTATTGACCCTTAGTCAAATGTATAGTGTAGTGAAAATTTATTGCATGACGCCATCATTAACCCAAGATGACGGATTCCGCTTTTCCTCTCAAAGCTGTAAAATTCGGAAAATCTCATGGAACATTCACAATATAAGTATTGGATGAAAATATTTAACGAGTAAAAATCGAATTTCTCTGTACGACGCCATCTTGTAATCCCAAAATGGCAGCATTCACTCAACTTGAAAATGCTGTAAATGGCTGAAAATCACATTAAACCCCCGGAATATGGGTATAAGTTGAAAGGGCTTAACTAGAAGAAGTCGAACTTCGCTATCTGACGTCATTTTGAAATTCAAGATGGCGGCTTCCGTTTAACTTGAAATGCTGTAAATGACTAAAGATCGCATGAAACCCCCAGAATACGGGTAAAGGGTGAAAGGGCTAAACGAGTAAAAGTAGAATTTCGCTTTTTGACGCCATCTTGAACTGCAAGCTAGTGGCTTCTGCTGAACTTGAAAAAGCTATTAGTCACTGAAAATCGCATGAAACAACCACCATATATGGTGAACTGTCCCAATGACTCAAAATAGCTTAAATAAAAAAAAAATTAATGCAAAAAAAATAAAAAAAGATAACAAAAACAACAAAGTTTAGCTTGACATAACTAGTTGAAATCAGATTTAACAAGGTAAAACTTCATGAAGATCAAAGTGTGCATCTTCAATATAAAGCAAACTTAAACAAGACAAAATATGACAAGTGGCTTGTTATATAGCTCAGTTGGCAAATCTGTTGTCTCCTGAGCCGATGTCCGCGAGCTCGAGCCCAAGAGTTAATATCGAACACAGTTGTACCGGATAAGTTTTTCAATAACAATCCGCCAACTGCAACGTTGATAAAAGTCGCGAATGCCATAAAGATGGTAAAACGACTATAATCGAAACAAACAAACAAAAACAAAATATGACAAAATTAGATTGATGAAAAAAAAACTGGACAGTACAAGAGCAAACAAGGAAATGTGTAGATAAAGTAAGATAAATCCGTATTAAACAAGATGAAACATGGTGTGATCAGAAAACAAACCCTGATAAACAAGACAAAACAAATAATCCAATATTGAAACAAGATAAAGCGAAATGAAAATAAGATAAACAGTATGAATAAAAAAATAGTTATAAAACAAAAATAAACAGGATGAGACAAGATGCAACATGTTGAAACAAGACATGACATTGCAAATCAAGATGAAACAATCCAAAAGAAATCAAACTTAACCCTTCAAAGCTGTTCGGGGCAACATGACCCGTAGCGCACATTTCAAACATCTTTATCATCGATCCAATCTACCGATGAACTGGTAATTTTGACAGACAAAGTAAGTTTTATTATTAAAATTTGAGTTTTGAAAGTCGGTTTGTTGGGAAATGAAATACAGCTAGCAAAGACAAAATTGGATGACGTTTTTTTAAAGTAAGATTTTTTTCAACGGAAGATCTGTTATAGCGGTCAAAACTTTCATTGGACCCCAACATATTTATCTATACATGGTCGAATAGATGGATTCTTGACTATTTCAAACATCAATGAAACACTCAAAAACAGAAGAGCTGTCAGAAGTTATGAGTATTTTAAAAATAAAATTGATTTTTCGGACATTTTACTTTCTGAACCAGTTTCTGCTAACCTGGTAATAAGATTTTATTTTGAAATGTTGAGTAATTAGAATAATTTACCTTCACAATGAATATAATATCATCAAAATTGATTAACATTTACATCCAGGAGAACGAAATCAAACTTCAACTCAAATTTCCTCAGACGGATATTTAGGGAACGGCTTTGGAAGGTTAAAAAAATAGAAAATGAACAATTAATAATAGTTAAAACAAGATATAATAAATTATTAAAAGACATGGAAAATGAACCAATAGAAAATATTATTGAAAAATGAGCATTTGGAGTTAACGAATGCTTCCATTTTGGTTTGACCTGGTTTTTTTTCGGAAATTTTCACCGTCTTTTTTTTCAAGTTTTAATCTTGTTTTTTAACGTTACCTTTTCTATCATTAAATTTTTGTTTTTCCGATATTAGTTTAGTTTATCTAGTTTTATCTTCAATTTTATAATTTTTTTACGTATATCAAACATAAATTGAACTTGTTGCGCCTAGTTTGATATTATTTTTATTAATTTTATTTTATTATATCAAGTGTTGTCTTGTTTTTTCTTATTTCTTGTTTTTTTACATAGTATTTTTTGTTTTTATTTATTCCATTCCATCTTGTTATATTTTGTGAAATCTTGATTTGTTTAACCTTGTTATATTATAACGCACTATTTTTGTTCTTATAAAGTAAGTCGATATATATTCTATTTTATTTACTTTTTTTTTAAACGAACACTCTCACATCTCATTACCTCTGGCTTAGAAGACTGGAACGCTTTCCTCTAGGCCACGGTCGGCGGCAACTTTTGTCTTGTTTGACCTTGTTCACCTTTTTTGCCTAGAATCATCTGGTTTTGTGTAGTATTATTTTGTGCCTTTTAAATTTGATCTAATTATACCTTATTTTATCTTGGTACGTATAGTTTTGAAATTTTTTTTAACTTTTTTCATATTATTTGAAAATGACTAAACATGTTTTGTTTTGATTTATCATGATGGATCTTGTTTAGTCCAGTTTCACTTGAGCGCACCTTAATCTTACTAGTTTTTTTCTAGACTTGTTTTTATTAGTAATATTCTACTTTTTTTACCATGTGAATATTTTTTTTACGTTTATTTCGTCAAATTTGAGTTATTTATATGCCTCTCATAAAACAGTTATAAAACTCCAGTTTTATTACCATATTAAAGCTATTAAGCATTGAGTTGTTGGTTGCAAAATTATAGGGCACAAAATGACGTCATGTTGATGGTTTCACAATGTCAATTATTAGGAATTGGAAATATTTTTCCACGTACATTTTCAATTCCATCATGGTTGCGATGTCATTATGTCATGTTTTACAATTACAATTATTGAAAAATGTATTTCGTGAAATATTTTTTATTTATTTTTTCCCATGAAAATAAATATTTCATTGACATTTCCTTATTATAACGTTTTGACTAGGCGCATTTATTTTAAGATACTTTTTCTAAATTCATTTTACCCTAAAATCTTGACATGCAGTAGAAAACACACTCATGGTATGGTAAAAAATAGCTTTTTTGTTTATAATTTTTCCAGATCATATATCATTAATGCAATCATCATTTATCAACAATCATGATTGCAAAAAAAAAAATAAAAAAAAAACTTGGAGAACTCACGGTTTCGAAAAAAATAACAAAAATTGCAAATATGTTTTATAAATGCTTTATGAAAGTTTTGGTGACCAAATTTCTCTAGGAAAGGGCCGAATAATCAGATTAGAGCTTTATTAGAGTTCTGATGATGCATGGAATGCATAGAATTTATTATTTTAGGAAGATTAATGCCTTAGGCCTTGTTGTGCTGGCCTTAATAAAGCTAAAACTGTTACTTGGGAATCGCATCTACTCAGTATTAAAGTTACGAATAGGGCCTCTAATATCCTTCTATGGACTTGAAGATACAAATTATTCCTCAAATAGCTTCTTTGAAACACGTCAACTGTATCCGCCATTACATGAAAATGAAATGTGAACGAACACCTCAAAGGGACATAAAATCAATTAATCATTTTTAAAATTTTGGAAATTGTAGAAATGTATCATTTTTATTGAAAATTCTACTCAGAACAACTTAATGCTAATTCGCAAAGGTTTGTTTTTGAATAGATTAATTTTATTCCCTTAGAGCTTTCTGTCAAACTTAATTTATTAACCACGAATTTATCACACATTGTAAGTCAGTTTAAGCAATTCATGTATTAAATATATGGATAAATTAAAGCTACTGTATGATTGTATACTTAAAAGTTATAACAATGGATTTTAATTTTTATAAATCGATATTATTGAAACGTATGTTTGATTTATAAGCCGTTTCGTAATTTTGTTAAATAATCATTTACATTTGCCTTCGCCGCTGGCCGCTGGTTGCCCCTACAGGGATTCTAGGAAAGTTTTTTACCACTTAGAATTTCAGTTGCGTGGCCTCTTGGCAGCGTGTATAGCTATCATCTCGAAGGTTCGCGGTTTAAATCTTGTATAAGGACTAATTTTTTTTCATAAGGTTATTTGATTGCTTCAGTAAGCAAATAAAACAAATGTGTAGCAGAACTGGCGTTTGTGTCGCCATGTATCGAACTCTTGTTCAGTTTTGCACTTAACCCGATGAAACCGACAGCGCCTCATCGAGCGAGCAGAGTATGAAAATAGGGCTGAGGGTGATCGAAGTAGAAGAGAAAAAAAAGAGTTTTTTTTTTATTTTTGTTCATTAAACGATTACTTTCAATCAGAACTTAAATTTTGGACTGAATAAAACGAACATCAGCTCATTGATTGAGCTGATTAAGCGGTGTTTGACCTGATTAGCGAGAGTTTTGGTTGCTTGGGTTACGAATCCTTTGAAAATTGAATTGTATAGCTGAATCGAAATCTGAAATCTAGATTCCAAGTCTGTATCGGAAGTTCGAAGCTGATGTGCTTTTTTGATTGGATCAAAGATTTCATCTTTATACCGCTTGACTTTTTTAAATTTATTTAAAACCGATTTTTATTCCAACTGCAGAATTATTAAAAAAATAAAACTTCACAGGGAAAAAAACTTTTATTGGATTTCAACTTCCACTTCTCGATTTGATTGACAACAGGAAAATTGGAACTCGGGGAAAACCGCACCAATAAAGTTGACCGGGCTAGTAAATGTGCAATTTTCGACCACACTCGACGCACTCTGTCAGTCGGTTGCAATTGAACCGAAGTCCGTTCCTGATCCCCCTCGTGATAGGTTACTCTGTCATGACCGATTCTGGACCAATATTGGAGTTGATTGTGCCTTATTGTGTAGAAACGATGCACCGGAGATGCTTTTGCTTTTCCTCCTGGTCCACAGAGGCCAAACTTCAAATGAATTCCTCTTCCAGAGTACATACACAGGGTACAGTACAAACGATTCCGATGGTGACTTTGTAGCTGATTGGATGGAAGCTTTCATTGTTTTGTGAATGTTTGCTTGCCCTCTTAAGATGATGCCAGGGTCTGGGGGGACCACATGCTGCTGATGTATGAATGAACGCATGTGGCATTCAACATGCAACTGACAGAAGTTGGATATTTGCAATCCGTAATTTGCGGACGTTAATGAACTTTCCAACAGAAGGTACGGCTCAGCTCTGAGGGGGGTCTTTGTTTGGCAGGACTAACTCTATAGCTCTTATGTTAACCCTTCTGTTTATTCTCTCCTTCCCAGGTGGATTTGCGCCATCTCCAGCAGACGCCAGATTCGGACAACATAGACGTGGGGATTGATCTGCAAGATTACTATATATCAGTTGAATGGGACATTATGAAGGTGCCTGCCGTTAGAAATGAAAAATTTTATAGTTGTTGTGAAGAACCATATCCGGATATTATATTTAATATAACGTTAAGACGAAAGACACTTTTCTACACCGTGAACTTGATCATACCTTGCGTTGGGATATCGTTTCTATCCGTGCTCGTGTTTTATTTGCCCAGTGATTCCGGCGAAAAGATATCATTATGTATAAGTATATTGCTGTCACTCACTGTGTTTTTTCTACTGCTGGCTGAGATCATTCCTCCCACGTCTCTCACGGTTCCACTGCTAGGAAAATATTTACTATTCACGATGATGCTAGTCACATTGTCCGTAGTTGTTACCATCGCCGTACTGAACGTTAATTTTAGGTAGGTGCCTCGTCTCGGAGGTCCTTGGTCGTGAAAGCTAATCCCGAATTTCCTCTCCCTTCTCCTGCAGGTCACCCGTTACGCACAAAATGGCACCATGGGTGCATCGAATTTTTATAGAACTATTGCCGAGGGTGTTGTGTATAGAGCGGCCGAAGAAGGACGAGGAGCCGAACGAGAACGACGATCAGGCGCCGGAGGTGCTGACAGACGTTCTGCAGGTGCCGCCGGACGTCGAGAAGTACGTCAGCTACTGCGGGAACCAGTTCAGCACCGATTTCGATATTCCTGGTGAGTACATTAAACTATACTGTTTTTATTTGAATTTAGCATTTTAAGTTAGAGTTGCAATGGGAGATTATGAAAATTCATTACTCATTGAATATAATTCATAAAAAAAAAACAAAACCTATTCATACTCTTACTTAGACGGATTGCACAATGCATGTTTGTGCAATTAAATTTTCGTCCTATTGTCATAACAGTACAGTATGACCCATGAAAAATCAAAATGGCCAGCGTGAACGTTCAATCGTGCGTCAAGTGCAAGAAAAATATAAATTCTAGAAATGGAAAACCACTACAGTGCGATGGAAAGTGCAAACAATGGCATGTGCATCTGTCTCGGATGCTGATTACTATAGGAAATAATGACAGTTCCGGATAAATTTTGGCTGAACATGGTGGAAAGTACTTTGTCTACACCGAAATCAACCTGCAAGTCTGCTGCAGTATCATCCAATCTGGAGGCCACAATCGATCGTATCGAGTCCAAGCTAGACCGGCTGATAAGCTGGCAGCCGGAAGTCGTTACGGAAGTGAGAGGAATCCAAAATACCCTTGAAGAGCTAAGTACAACAACAGAAACTCCTATGGATGAACAACAGCAGCTTCGTGACAGCAACGCGTTGTTGCAAAAAACAATTGGAAAAAAATGAAAGGACAAATTTCGAAAATCCTTCCAAATATCGAATGTTCCGGCCCAGGAAGGGGAAAACCTGTTTGACATATTTAGCAACCAAAATTTGTCAGGCAATGGACGTCCCGTTGGAAGCGATGAGGTGCAGGAAATCTTGAGGGCACCTAGTAATCTGTCTTTCAAGTGTAAAATTCCCCCCTCAATACAGCTCAGATTGAAGTTCAAGGAAAAAAGAGACGAGATTTTAGCTAAAAGAAGAGAAAATAAAAATTTAATCACCACGATATTGAACATGGCTACCGAAAATTCGCAAAATGTTAACATCAACATCAACTAGGCAAGGTTCCCAAAATCACAGATAAATCTGTAACTCCACAGAATTTTGAGCTAATTTTCATCACAGAATCTGTGTCACAGAACACAGAATTTTGAAATTTTCACAGATTTCACAGATTTTTTAAATTTTGAATGAATTTCCAAAATTATAATTTTTTTTTACAGTATCAAATTAAGATTTCTTGCCTTGAATTAGAAAAGTATGATAAGATTAGTAGGGGAGAATGAGGATACTTGATCCCTGGGGATACTTGATTCCTTAGCTATATCTCGAAACTGGAATGTCTTACAAAGATCAAATGTTCTAGAAAAATGTGCCAAAATGAGCAAAATAACAATGTTTGTAGTTTGAACATTTTTAACAAAATAATTGTTTGAGTAATTGAACTTTGTTTGAAAAATTTCACAAAATGTAACTTGAAGATCTTTTTTCATCACTTTAAAATGTTCCTTAATTGGGAAAATTATGAAAAAAATATTTGTTCCAATGTATCAATCGCTCGAGCGTAAAATGAACTTCATAATACCTATTTTCAAAGTAATGGAAAACTCTCAACTATTTTCAGAAAAAGTTTTCTAAAATGTTGATTATGGGTACAATTGATCCCCCTTCCAAACGGCATATTCGTCTTCTAAATTGATCGTTATGATTGCTGATTACGAAATTACTAATATTTATCCAAAAACTAATATTTATCGAACAATTGTCTAAAGAAAAGAGCAAAAATAATTAATTTTCTCTTAATTATATAAAATAGCGCTTAAGTATGCAATGTTTTTAGCGTTGAGTCAAAGTTATAGAATTTTCTTCTTATGTCTGCTATAAATTGTGAAATGAGAACAAACATGACCAAAATAGTCAATTAACATTCTATCTTGGGGTTTTGTTTGATTTTTATACAAGGATTAGGGCTTCCTGAATAAAAGATCAAGCCTCCTTCAATAGGGGATCAAGTCATCCCTAACTTCAGAAAAATCGCAATTTTTTTACTCCCACGAAAATGCTTCTAGTTCATCAACGGGTTCAAGTATCGTTCTAATTTTTGGAGCATAGAAACTTGAAGTTACAAGCTTTCAGAAAATGTCAAAGACGGCGAGTTGCTAAATTTTTCCAAAAAGATTTGCGAAAATAAGAAAAGGGGATCAAGTATCCCCACTCTCCCCTAATGGTAATTAATTTTGCCCTACTAAAATGTGAAAAAGACTCAATTTACCATGAATTTTCTATGAAATTCAAAGAAATAACATCACAGAAATCCATCACAGAATTTCTTGGTAAAATCACAGAAAGTCAGAATTATTTTTCTCAAAAACACAGAATTTTTTTCGGCAACCTTGCTACTAGGTGTTAACTAAGCGTAATCGGTACTTGTTCAAACTAGCAAGAGATCTCAAGCACAAAGGCAAAATAAAATTTGCTTGGTTTAAAGAAGTTTACAACAAAAGCTCAAAGTCATTCTACTTTAACGCTAGAAACCTTATTGAAAAACTTACCGAGCTTGAGTTCCTTCTGGATGAAACGAAATCCAAAATTGACATTCTGCTTATCTCCGAAACATGGACAAAAAATATATATGGAAACCGACTCAACACTACTCAACTACAACTGCTATTTTGTGGTGGTTCTGCGATTTTTGTCCATAAAGATTTCTCCAGCACCCTTCTATATACGGCATGCGATGAGCACAACACCATTGTCGCAGTGGAAATCAATGATTCCGAAAAAACAACACTCGTCAGTATATTTATATGGTCCATCAGACACTTTATCGCTTCGGATAGATAGGTTCCTACAGCTCTTGGAAACTGTTTTCACGAAATGTTACTCCGAAACCGTTATTATGGTTGGCGATTTCAATTTTGACCTGAGCACATCAAACACCAACATAGACAGATACAAGAATGCTGTGCAATGGATTCTATTTCTGCAACCAACAACCTACCCGATACGAAGCCTGTTCAGACCACGTCCTCTCGAATAGAACTGACCTTGTTTTCACCATTCAGCAGCTGCAATGCAATCTGTTTGACCACGATGCACTTTTTATCGAGGTTGACCAGATTATTACTCGACCACGAGTGACCGGTGAGTTCTATACGAGAGTTAGCCTGCAAGAATGCCTCTCCAACAACCCAATCGACAGAAGTTCCTACCTGGATGCTAAGTCTATCTACAACTGTTTTCTCTCGCAGCTCTAAGATGGTGTGGAGCGTTCCTCTAAAAAGCCCGAAGCAACACCAGGAACTAAAAACCGTGGATCGATAGTGAGATGATCGAGTGATACTAGGAACAAAAAATAAGCAAACTCAACAGTTGACTTCTGAAGTTTTACCCGAAAAATATTTAAATATTCTTTCACCAAATAACAATATTGTGAAGGTTTCACTATATTTTCAGTAATTTACAGCTTTGAAAATAAAAGCGGAAGCCGCCATCTTGAATTAATGATGGCCTCAAGCAACAATTTTTTTCCTACTATTTGGGCCCTTTCACTCAATACTCATATTGTAAAGATATTCATACCACTTTCGGTGATTTCAAGTTTTCAAAGATGTATTTTTTTAATTTTAACTCAAAACCAACACGCATAACTTACCAAAAATGTGTAAAAATGGGAGTTCCAATTCAAGTATGTGCTATCTAATCTGAGCGTGTCCTGTTTTGACATCTTGATCGAGAACTGTCACTAAGTTTTAAGGCGGTTTAATAATCATGCACTGAGTGCTATTATAGAACATGCAAAAGAAAGCTTGGAGCAAACTTCTAGGTTTGTGTTTTATTATAGTTTAAAAAAAGCATTCACAACTCTTTCAAAATAACTAAAACAGCATGTTTAATAAAAGTTTTATTAGCGTTTTCAAAACCATCTGAAAACATATGGTCGAAAAAAATTATAAGCATTCTGCATGACCATAATAAAACCGCCATAAAACGAGCTGCACAAAAAAATGCTATAATTAAACCATGATAAAACTTCCTAATGCTAGTTGGCATAATCTGTGTTACTTGGGTTGACCGTTCGACTGCCACCGTATGCCGTTTTAATAGGCAGCTGGCACTTCTCGGACATCATCGACGTCAGATCCTGTAAAGGCGCCAACAGCAAGTCAGACCACTATCTGGTGATGGTGAAGATGCGCTCTAAACTCTCCGTAGATAACGACATTAAGGGTGATACGGTCAAAATTTGGTCAGGGGAAAACGAGTTTAAATCGGTGAAATCGTTTATTTAAAAAATCAAATTAAATTTCTTTTTCAAGTTTAATTAGTATAACATTCAGGAAAAAATATTCAGTAAGGCTTCCGCTTTTCCAAATCCGAATTGCCGAGCCTTACGCTTAACCCCTGCCATCAGATTTTGTACAGCCACCTTGTCCACCTTCTTCGCCGCAGAAAGCCAGTTTGCCTTGAACTGCTGCTCGTCCTTAGCAGTTTTTTTTTTGGTCTTCTTAAGGTTCCGCTTGACAATAGCCCAGTATTTCTCAATTGGGCGGAGCTCTGGCGTGTTGGGAAGGTTTTTTGTCCTTGGGACTCACCTGCACGGTGCTGGTGGCGTACCATTCCATGGCCTGTTTACCGTAATGGCAAGATGCCAGATGCCAAAACAGTACGGAACAACCGTGTTTCTTCAGGAAAGGCAGCAGACGTTTATTCAAACACTCTTTCACGTAAATTTCTCGGTTGACAGTCCCGGAAGCTATGAAAATGCTGCTTTTCAAGCCACGGGTACAGATGTTTTGCCAAACCAGATATTTCTTCGCGAACTTTGACAGTTTCATGTGCTTGAAAATATCTGCTATCTTTCCCCTTCCTTTTGCCGTATAAAATTCCTGTCCCGGAAACTGCTTGTAGTCGGCTTTGACGTAGGTTTCGTCGTCCATTACCACGCAGTCAAACTTCGTCAGCATCGTCGTGTACAGCCTCCGGGATCGCGCTTTGTCCGTCGTATTTTGTGTATCATCGCGATTTGGAGTCACTACCTTCTTGTAAGTCGATAGTCCGGCTCGTTTTTTGGCTCGTTTTTTGGCTCGATGCACGGTTGTTGATGATACACCCAGCTTATTTGCGGCATCTCGGAGAGAGAGGTTAGGGTTTCACTTGAAACTACCGGCAACTCTCTTTGTCGTCTCAGCGGCTTCCGGTTTTCGATTTCCCCCCGATCCAGACTTCCTGGCTGTCGACAAACGTTCTCCAAACACTTTAATTACATTTGTAACGGTTGATTTGGCAACTTTTAGCGATTTTGCCAGCTTTGCGTGCGTGTAGCTCGGATTTTCGCGATGCGCGAGAAAAAAAAGACATACACCGTATTAGCCGATTTAGGCTTTACAGACTGAATAAATGACGTGGACAACTTAAGATTAACATTAAACACCCAGTACCAAGATGGGAATCGAACCCATGCCATCACCCAGATAACCAGAAATCGTAAAGCAGTGTTCATTTTCGATTGTATATGCATCCAGTTTAAATTGGAATTGTATAAACATCATGTTGTAGCTAAACCAAGTTATATTTTATCGTTTATGGTTTGTATAGTTCATTACATACGATAACATTTTGTTAATCGTATAGAAAGATCAATAAAGTTGTTTTAAATCGCAGCAGTATTGTGTAAAGCTCAATATTTAATCCCACTGTACAATTAAGCAATCTTTCATGCTTGCGATCTATGATGACATATTATTTCCATGCAAGGTTGTACAATAATTGTGAGAAAATCGTATAGTGTAATTTAAACAATCTATTCATACATGCACCGAAAAAATTCTTCACATGAACGCTACGTGAAAATGTACATGGATTTTGCCACCATGAAAATCACGTGGAACCTATGTGAATTTCAGGTAGCAAACAGAGCTCGCGCAGCAAGCAGAATTCATGTAATTTTCATATGAGTGGTATGTGAAATCAACGTTGATTCAATGTGCATAGGGATGCGTTCTGCTACATGCAATTCACGTAGATTTCATTGTAATATTAACGTAGGGAGGTTTTTTCGAATATTTTAACATAAAATGTTTTGATTTTCAAAGTAAACTTTATTATTCGACAAAACTACATAACACACTTTTCACTTTTAACCTGGCACTTTTTAGAATGCACTCCCCATAATTAATCACACATAATTTCGAAAAATGGCTGTTTTGTCCTTTGGCGGTTGCTTGGCCGTCTAAGCTGCCTTAATTTCAAATCCTGTTAAAAAAAAAACAAAGATGTAAATAGCAACCACACAATAAAATTTTATTACTTACGAAATCAATATCAGCTTCTACATCACTCAGTTTTTTTGTCTTTATAAGCACCAACTGTCGGATCCGCGCCATATTGAGAACTGATATTCTTTCACACAGATTATACGTGAATGAGCCATTCAGGTTTACGTGAACATCACATAGAATGCACCAAATCCCCCTGTACTTGGCGGATCATTGGATTTTCACGTAAATCTAATGTGTCCTTGTTTTGACAACATTGAACTATGTGAACTTCACGTAAGGATGATGTGATTTTTTATTAACTGCTAAGTGCTTCACGTAAACCAAGCAAAAATTCACGTAACGATTGGCTACGTGAAAATCCAGGTAAATTTAACGTTCTTTTTACGGCTGAGTGTGTCATTCAAAGTCGCTTATTGAGATTAACTTAATCGGTAATTAATTGTTAATAATGCAATTCCTATGCTTAGTAATATCGTAATCATCTTATGACAACAATTGCAAAAATTGGAAATCCTTGACAAATTTTGTTTCAAACATGAAGGCAGTTTTAATTAAGAAAAAAATATAAAAATGAAAAAAGTGGCACATACAGTCGGCGTTTGCAAAAACACAGCCGACGCTTAAAAAAATCCGGTTAAATCGTGAAGTAGTGTTCATTGTAGATTGTTTAAGCATCCAGTTTAGATTGGAATTGTATAAACATCATGTTGTAGCTAAACCAAGTTATATTTTATCGTTTATGGTTTGTATAGTTCATTATTTACGGTAATATTTTGTTAATCGTATAGAAAGATCACTAAAGTTGTTTTGAATTGCAGTAGAATTGTGTAATGCTCAATATTATATCCCACTGAACAATTACGCAATCTTTCATGCTTGCGATCTATGATGACATATTATTTCCATGAAAGGTTGTACAGTAATTGTAAAAACATCGTATAATGGAATTTAAACAATCTGTAGATAGTCAAATTGTTTAACAGTACAGTAAATAGCTAGCTAAGATCGCACAGCGCTGAATACAATTATTGATTGTTATAGAATCGTCTATGAGATAGATCAAAGTTGTATTTCAAAAAACGGCATCTATAAATAGATTTGAAGTCCGAAATGATGCAGTCAGTGGTATTTTATACGATCAACTGATTTTTAAACGGAACTCTCAACTGTACATGAACAAATTTGCTTGTTTGTATGAACATGAAATGGTGCCGAGGAAGTATCGAAAGACTGGGATCGGAACGTTGTGAGTTCGAGACTGAGGAAAAAGAGACACATAAAGTTGTACAAGGTTGAATTTTTTTTCGCAGTAAACATTAAATTCTATTGTATTAATGTTCAAGGCGATTCATAGTAAAATCGTAATAAGGGAAAAATAAAATTGGTTTGGGCTACAGTAACAATAAATTGTATTACATGGCGAAGAAAGTTGTACAAACCTCAGGCTACCTGCAAAAGGAAATTGTAATCAAATTGTAGGGCAGGCAATAGAAAGTTGTAAGTTGTACAATCCTAAGATTTTATGCAAAGCAAAGTTGCTATCAAATTGTTAAAAATGCAATACAAAGTTTTATATTTTCAAGGTGAGCAGAATTTGGTCCGTATATTGCCTCCACTTTGGTACGTACAGGCCTATATAGAATATTCTATACAACTTTTTCAGGTTGTACAAAAGTGTGTATATCTCAGAAACAACTGAAATATACAGACCAAAATGTTCACTGGGCAGTGGACCAGCGATTACCGTCTTACCACGCTAACCACTCGACCACCGAGACAACTGAAGAGTGAATTCCAAAATCAAAATAGGATCAACATTCTACACACACACACACCTTCAAAATGAGGGATGTTCAGGTTTTTAAATGCAAAATTTAAAGAAATACGTCAAGTTGATACTTACCAAATTTTTACCGTATCACCGTTTATGAAAGCGACGCCCGCCTCGGCAGAAGTGCAATTTCTCCAACAAGAATAACCGTGGAGCTGGGTTTTTAATTCTCAACACAACAGAGCAAACATTCACTACAGTGAGATATGTTTTCATCATGGACAACACCAGCGTTGGCAGATGGTTAGCTGATTGTGCTAACTAATACATACGAAGCAGAAAACTAACCCGAAACATTCACTTCGATGCTCTATGGTGACAATTTGTCGCACTCCGGAGCTATTGGAATCAAGTTTGTGTGGCTTTAAATACCTGGGTGCGGACGATGCAAAACATTTTATCTAGGTGTTCTGCTGCAATTGCACTGCGGTTTTTTATTCTATGTGCTCCGTCTAACAGGCTGAAAAATTCAATCTCTGTGCCTCGTTAATATATCGCACGTCTGGAACAACTTGAGGTCGCGGCAGACTACGCGCAATCGCTCGAAGCTGCCCTGCCGGCAGAGGGTGAGTTTGAAGAAGCCCCTCTCGAGGACTGTTGGGATTCCATCAAGACAGCCATCAACAGTGCTGCGGAGAACGTCATCGGTTAAGTGGAGCGAACTCGACGTAACGACTGGTTCGACGAGGAGTGTAGGAGGGTGATGGACGAAGAGAATGCCGCGCGGGCGGAAGTAGTGCAAAGAAGCACCCGTCGAAATGTGAAAAATCACCGACAGCGGAAGAGGCAGCGAGACCGAATTTTCCACGAGAAAAAGCGCCGCCTGGCGGAGGAGGAGCTTGAGGAGCTGGAGCAGCTGCATCGTTCCCAAGAAGCACGAAAGTTCTATCAGAAACTCAACGCATCCCGCAAAGGCTTCATGCCGCAAGTCGAAATGTGCCGGGATAAGGACGGGGGCACCTTGACGGCAATCGTGAGGTGATCAAAAGGTGGAAGCAGCTCTTCGATGAACACCTGAGCGGCGCACATGCAGCAGATCAAGACGGTGAGGGAAGGTACATCGCCGGCGTAGCCAACGACGTAGAGGAGCCACTCCCAACGATGAGTTAGGAAAGCCATTCGCCAGCTGAATAGAAACAAGTCGGCTGGGAAGGATGGCATCGCAGCTGAACTCATCAAAATGGGTCCGGACAAGTTGGCCGATTGCCTACACCGGTTGATAGTTCGGATCTGGGACATAGAACAGCTACCGGAGGAGTGGAAGGAGGGGGTAATATGCCCCATCTACAAGAAGGGCGACAAATTGGACTGTGGGAACTACCGAGCGATCACTGTCCTCAATGCCGCCTACAAAGTGTTGTCCCGAATCCTACTCCGTCGCCTAACGCCACAAGCAAACAGATTCGTGGGAAGTCATTAGGCCGGCTTCAGGAGGGACGGTCTACGACGGACCAGATATTCACATTACAGCAAATCCTCCAAAAATGCTGGGAACACCAAGTCGCTACGCACCATCTATTCATCGACTTCAAAGCCGCATACGACATGATCGACCGTAACGAGCTATGGAAAATCATGGACGAGAACGGCTTTTCCGGGAAGCTGATCAGATTGATCAAGGCGACGATGGATGGAACGCAGTGCTGTGTGCGGATTTCGGGTGAATTGTCGAGTTCATTCGAATCGCGCTGGGGGCTTCGACAAGGTGCTGGTCTATCCTGCATGATGTTCAACGTGGCGCTAGAATGTGTTATTCGACGAGCGGGGGGGAATGCGGAGCACGATTTTCAACAGATCCAGTCAACTTATCTGCTTTGCCGATGACATTGATATAGTCGGCAGATCAACTGCGGCGGTGGAGGAGATCTACCACAAACTGAATCGCAAAGCAGGAAGGATTGGGTTGATGATTGATACGTCCAAGACGAATTTCATGCTGCCCTGCGGTTCCGAGACCGGCCGAACCCGTTTGTCATAAAATAACAAGGTCAGGATTGAAGGTGACGAGCTGCAGATAATCGAAGACTTATTTCATTTTGGTATACTGGTAACCGCAGATAATGAAACCAGCCGTGAAATCCGGCGGCAAATAATAATCAGTGGTACCTACTATGGACTCCATAGGCAACTGTGGTCGAAAAAACTTAGCCCTCGCACGAAGTATAATCTGTATATGACGCTCATTAGACCGGTTGTTCTCTACGGGCACGAGACATGGATATTGCTCGAGGAGGACCTGCGTACACTCGGAGTATTCGAGCGACGAGTGTTAAGAACCATATTTGGCGGTGTGCAAGCGAACGGAGTGTGGGAGCGAAGCATGAACGACGAGCTCGTGCGACCCTACGGCGAACCCAGTATCCAGAAGGTGGCGTAGGCTGGGATACGCTTTGCGGGACATGTTGCGAGAATGTCGGACGACTGTCCTGCTAAACAGGTGTTCGCTACGAATCCGGTAGGAACGAGACAAGCAAGGGCGCAATGAGCGAGGTGGTTAGACCAAGTGGAGCGTGATCTTGCGAATGTGAGATGTCCGAGAAATTGGAGAACGGTAACCATGTACCGAGTGGATTTAGGGAATTATATTCATCAAGCTTTGTCGTGAGATCTATATTAAAAAACTTAAAAATATTTGACAACATTTCATTTTTATTTTGTGCTCGGGATCGCATAATGTTCAATCAAATAACTGCATACGAGCGTCCCGTTTCTTATTTGCTCTGATAAACCATATGAAAGTTATTATGTTTAAAAGATTATAATCGCTGCTATTAATATGATTCAAATTTTTATGCCATGTCCGGCGAGATGTAACTCTAGACAGAAATATTTAAAATTGAATCGAAAGCTTGATAGGAGTTAAATTTTAGGCTAGAGGATATCTTGATGAATAGCTTTCATGAGTTGTAACGACTTTGCTCTTCACCAACTACTTATGCATGAGAAACTGAGAAACAGAAATCGCATGTATAGAGAGCCTGATTGCTTGAGAGCGTGCTTTTCACACACAGTTCAAAAAAGCAAAAAAAAAATAACAACCCATGGACCTATTGAGCTTTCCTCATGTGATAACAATTCTAGCCCTAGGGTTTTTTCTGAGCATAGCTATACCTTTTTTAAAAAGTTACTATACCTAAATGAAATGCAATATGTGTAAATGTTAAACTTTCCGCTAATGCCACGACTGATCTTCTCCCCGGTTCTCCTTCCAGCACTGCCACCGTCACGTTTCGACGTGGCCGCATCGGGCGGGGTCGGGCCCTGCTTCGGGGAGCCTCCGCTACCAGCACTGCCATTGCCAGGTGGAGACGACGACCTATTTAGTCCTAGCGGAAACGGCGACATGAGCCCGACCTGCTGCGGCGATCTGAGTCCAACGTTCGAGAAGCCGATGCTGCGGGAGATGGAGAAGACGATAGAGGCGTCGCGATTCGTTGCTCAACATGTTAGGAATAAGGATAAATTTGAGAGTGTAAGTACCGACTGCATTTTGTTTGTTTTCTTTCCCGTTTTTTGCTCTTTTTTCTCTCTTTCAATGGACGCTCTCCTCGAGTCCGCTGCTTTCCCTTTATAGCTTCCGGATGGTTTCGATTTCTTGTTTTTTTCCGAGTCCTATCATGTATGCAAGTCGTCGGGATCGACGGAAGAAAACGATACCGATAATAGAACTTCCGATTTAATTCAATTTCCTACTTTCTACCCTGTGCGAGAATCTTTTCCATCTATCGGCAACCGACCTGTGTTGTTTTCTTTCCAAAGCAATTGAAAAACGGGCGACAGCATGACGAAGAATTGCGAATCAAGAAAATCTATTTATACTGGGCGAAAATCCCCCAACACCGCACCCACTAAACACAAGCTTCGGATAGTAAATTCATTGCATTTTGCCGGAATGGAGCATGAAATACGCAAACCTTCCGCCGTTAGCCTCCCGGGGGAAATTGGTTGTGACACATCGCCATTGGCAGCCATCCCTTGACAGAACCGATTTCATATTCAATTAGGCGTTCAATTTATCACCCCTTTTCGTCGAAGATAAGCCACCCTTTGGCGGGTCTATTGAACTTCCGCGCAAGAAAACAAGGGAGTCTCAAAATTCCTCCCTTTTAGAAAAAAAAAAACAGCAAGAACAAGAACAAGAGATTCCGACATTTTTGCGGTGCCTCTTGATGAGTCATCCGAGTCAGAATCAACATAAAGTGAACGGACACGACAAAAGAATGAATGGGGGTGCGGATAGCAATCGAAAAATCGCTTCCCCTTCTAGTTGACCCCTGCCAGGCAGGGTCAGTTGCAAATGAACTGAAAGTAATGTCTGTTTTATTGGCTCTGTCGTCTAGGGATGGTTAAGATTTCTTGTTTTCTTGTTCCGGACGCCCTTTTTCAATAGATATGAGGGAGAGATAATTTGTTAAAGTTTATTAGCAATTTCTAGGGAGGGATAGAATACTTAATGGTTCTTTGATTCAATTCCTATTTATAGGTTTCCCGAGTGGCTTGCATCAAAATCTAGAAATCAAAAGCCATGTGACAAAGTTAGTCCATTCTCTTGGATTTTAATGATTTTCCTGTAAAGTCTTAGCAATAGACAAAGTCGATTTGGGCCATTTTCAAAACTTCCAACCCTGGATCGAAAAACTTTCGATTTGGTTCAAAACTCATCAATGATTTTGAGCAGAATATTCAAGTAACGTTTACATGAGCTAGTTTTAACTTTTACGCGTGTCTGAGATAATTTATTCACAGAAAATTAGATTTCATCTAAAATTCGATCAAATGTGTTGTATATTTTAACGCATCCATGAAAATAACCATACTTTTTCTTATTCGGGTCAATTTGCGGACATCAACCAGTCTTTGTTTTGCTTACCTTTTGCATATTTGTAGCGTTAATTTCTAATATTATTATTCTTTAAAAAATTGTAGTTTGTATTTTTATCTTATTAAATTATTGAACATAACTTGATAAAATTAGTAAATATAATTAGTGTAATAGTAAATATAGTATAATGAATCTCTTCAAAGGAAATTATTTTCCATTGAGATTCATATTGTTGTCAATTTAGTTAAATAATACATTTCCTCGCACGACATTAAACAATTTTGTGTTCTCAGCATGATTAAAATTTGCTCGCGTTAACTTTTATTATTCATTGCTGCCAGACATGCTGAGAACAGTAGCGTCCATTACCAGGGGGCTCAGTTGAGCCTTTTGGTGTGGGGGAGTGTGGTGGGCCGCTACAAAAAAAAAAAAATAAAAATTTGTTGTACATGACAGTCGCGCACAGGGTGTGTGTTATTGTGTTGGGACTAACAATTTCTCTCGGTTGAGGATTGGTCTGATTCAGCATCAACCGCACCGAGAAACCAGAACAGTCTGTTTTGGTTCTGTTCTCTTTGCGCCAATGCATGGATCGATTCACGATGACGTCATTCCCTTTTGTGGTGACAGTTCACACGTCCTGTCAAAATTTTACGAACGAGAAATGGGGTGCGGCGAAACTTTTCATGTAGCTACACGGTCAAGAAATTTATTTCAAAACTCAGTTTGAGGATAGCAGAATATCGGGTCCCATTTTGTGAACTGAACCTAGCGCATTTTTTGTTTTCTTCACGGTTAACTCTCCGGGAATGAACAGAAGGTTGAAATTTCTAAAAATTTCCGAAAAGAGGGTTTGTTTATTAAAATGTATCAACATGTTTTTAAAACTAAACACATTTCTTCTGGACCAACCCACTTTGCATTGAATGTTCTAGGCAGCGCTTCTGCTTAAAACAAAAAATCCCATCGAATGTCCAAACGTGAAGTGTTTGCATATGTTTACAGCTTTCGGTCAAAATAACATAAGAAACTCCCCGATTCTTGATTCGGCATATTTGAATTCTATGGAATCTTTCACATTTGGACATTCGAAGGGATTTTTTGTTTCAAGTGCACTGCCCCAGAATATTCAATGCAAAGTGGGTTGGTCCAGAAGAAATGTGTTGAAAATAGGGTTGAAAACATGTTGAAACGTTTGAATAAACAAACCTCCTTTTTGAAATATTTAAGAATCAAGAATCAAGGGGTATGAATCATTCAAAGTTATAATTTATCATACTTTCATTCCATGTCTGGCGATTTTTGGGTGAAAAAATTTGTTGTTCTCTACTTATTCTTATACAAAATCAATACTCGTTACGCTAAATCAAGACTTTATGAACCATTTCCAATATTTACAAAGATCGGAAGATGGAACGTATGAAAACGTAGGGTAATCCAAAAAATTCGAATACAAATTAAAATAACGGTAATTCAAAATCAACTAGACAGATTTTTTTTACTCAAATGGAAATATAATTCAATAATGACCAATCACACCTTTTGTTTAGGAATTTTTTTTCCTTAAACCAATTATATGAGCTTCAGCTGTTTCTCGAGTCCATCGTACGCGGCATGCTACTCTTTTCTTGAAATTTCGTTCCCCATAAGAATGCTGACGAGAGTTAAAATAGGTTTTCTGCAATTTGTTTATTCTCGATAACATGTATGATATAACATACCAATCCAAAAGAGCTATATTTGAAGGGTAAGTCACTTTTCATTTTGAGCCAATATTTCCAAAAACCTATAGATATTATTCTGTGTTAAATGACCTATAAAAATAACTACTACATGCAAAACTAGCCAAAAAATCCAGTAATGACCAATGTTAACTTAGTACAAAGTTACACAAGCACTCTTGCACTTACTCGGTTTCAAGTCAAAACTCCAGCTTATATACCCTGCCTCTTGTTACGATTCATGACTAAGGACCTCTCCTCTGACGACTTGAGGTCCGACCTATACTCGTAACTCAAGACTTACTTGGTTATCACGACTATCCTGCGTTCCACCTCTGTTGAAGTCCACTGTTAGAGACCAGTGCTGACTTATAAATCATCGAAATTTTCTCTGACAGTCGCAGAGCCTGCTTTTATCAGTTTTAATGTTCGTGCCATCAAACGAATGCGACCAAACTGCCGTGATATGACAAAGTGACGAACATCCATTTTTAACGGTTTTTATTTTTTAACGTCATTTTATTCAGTTTTCTAAAAGCTTTCAAATGCTCTGAAAAGTTTTTCGATATTCCATATAGTTTTCGAGTAAATTCATAAAAACGAAGTGACGAATGTGCCATTTTGACGCAGATGTGACTAATATCCATTAATTCATAAGAGAGATACGGAAAACTCTAGAAGTTCTAATAAATTTGAAGCGATTTTCATAAAATTTAAGACATATACCTATCTTGACATGATGATATTTTATAAGAAAAGACACCCCTCCTACCTTAATAAATGGGGGAGGGGGTCCCATATAATTATTTTTCAATTTTTTTAAGGCGATCATTCTTTATTTTATCAAATTTGATATGTAAATTTATACAAATTTATATGTTTTCAGAAATATGTTTTTACATTTTCCAGCAAATCAATTTCACGCAGAAATACTTCGAGTGTGAAGTTGTTTGATGATGGAATAATAGAGGCAAATTTGCAAAACTCAATACATGTTTGTGCAAGACAGCTTTGCTAGGAAAACCCAAACTGACGCCATATATACTGACCTTTCTGCTGCATTCGACAAGGTGAACCACGATATCGCTATCGCAAAGCTGGAACGTCTGGGTTTCTGTGGATCCCTTCTGCACTGGTTCCACAGTTACTTAACAGGTCGAAAGTTATCCGTTCGTATTGGTGACTCTTTTTCAAATCATTTTCTTGCCTGCTCCGGTGTGCCTCAAGGAAGTCATTTAAAGCTTAGTTCTTTTAGAAATGGGACAGTTACGAATGCCTGTATCTAAAAAACCATTCGTTTGAACGAAATACTTTCTATGAAGAAAAAGAAGGTAATGTTATGGTCTTTTATGAAAAAATTTGAAAAAAAATATTTACCGTTTTTTGTTAAAGAAATTTCTACTTTATTCGTGGTATCTCCCATTGGCCGGCGCGCACTTTTTTCAGTCATGGTATTGATCAGTTTCTCCAACTTATACTTCGTAAAATCTATATTTTAGGTGGCTTCACCCTCCTTCTTCAATTTCTGATACTTTTTGGTCCAATACTTCCCTGGAAACTGGAAACTGGAAGCATTTTAGTGGATACAGTTGTTTCGAAATGAACAATTTTGATCGTTTTTGACCACATTTTTGAACGTTTTTTTTTGGTACCGGTTTTACAGCTTAAGAGCTTTGGAACTATCAAAAAATGGATGTTTGAGGTTGGATTTCAATAAGTCATCACTAGGCAACACTATCAGCTTATCGGAGAAAATTGTTTTGGACATTTCAGCGATCTACCCTTAGTTTTGCGTTTATTGAAAATTAAAAATGCTGGTATGAGACTTGACTTCCTTGATGATCCTTAACCGTTGTTGCCGATCATGTGCTTCACTCCAATGCTTGATTAGAACTTTGTGGACATTATTGACAGTGTTTACATACTTATCCACCACAAAAACTCAGTAATTCTTTGAATAATCAACGGTTTTGTCAGCTATCAATTTGATAATGACGTATTTTAAAGGAAACTGTGCAAAATTATTTTTTTCTTTTTCTCTTGCATCGTACATATCTCAAAGACGCATAAATTTTAAATTTTGAAAAAAATAGGTCGAATATTACTTTTTACAGGCAACAAAATGCTGTCAAAATTTTTAATATCCAATAACTAGTTAACGAGCTATTAGCAAATGAAAGTGTCCCATTTCTAAAAGAACTAAGCTTTAGGACCACTAATTTTCGTGATATATTTTAACGACGTACTCTCGCTCCTTGACTGTAAAAAACTTGCATATGCCGACGACCTGAAACTCTTTCACACCATAAACAGCCAAGAGGACACCAATTTCCTGCAGCAGCAGTTCAATGTGTTAGCTCAGTGGTGTGACATGAATTGCCTGCCCCTGAATCGAAGTAAATGCTCGGTCGTATCATTCTCACGTAAGCGACACCCTCTTATTGCGGAGTACGTTCTCGGAGACGGAATCATTTCTCGAGTGGACCACATCAACGATCTGGGCGTTATTCTCGATCAACGCCTGGAGTTTAAGACTCACACAAACTACATCGTCGACAAAGCATCCAGAAATCTTGGATTCTTATTTCGCATGGCCAAAGACTTCAAAGACGTGTATTGCCTGAAAAGTCTTTACTGCTGTATAGTTCGTTCCATCCTCGAGTATGCTTCAGCTGTTTGGTGCCCTTACTACCAGAATGGGGCTGAACGAATCGAGGCTATCCAGCGTCGCTTCTTGCGGTATGCCCTACGCCATCTGAACTGGCAAGACCCGTTCCGTTTACCAAGCTATGAGAATCGCTGCCGCCTTATAGACCTAGATACGCTTCAAGCCCGCAGAAACGCTACGCGCGCTCTAGTTGTTGCTGATCTTTTAACGTCGAGAGTTGACTGTCCCGTTTTGCTGGAGGCCATTCCTCTCAGCGTGCGTCCCCGAGGATTGAGAAACCAGCTTTTGCAGCTCTATGTTCCTATTCGTCTCAACAACTATGGAGCGAACAGCGAATTTATCGGCATATTGAAAACGTTCAATCGCTTTTCTGAGCATTTCGACTTCGATGTTTCGAGGAACGTGTTCCGGAGAAAAATTTTAACTGTTTCAAGAACTGTATAAACCTGTGTTAATTTTTATCTTATATTGTAATTACTATTAAGTTATCATTAGGATCTACATATGATCTGTTGATTTTATTCTAATAAACAATAATAAACAATAAATATTATTTTCTCAATGAGTTTTTATATGGAAAACATAAAATATAATGAAATGAAGGGTTAACATTATTCATTAGTGTGCAATGATCTCATATAGAAAACATTGTCCGTTTTTAATTAAATTGAAATTGAGTGCATTTATTACGATCAATTTGTTTATTGAATAAAAGCCCAATTTTAATAAGTTAAAATTCTTCAAAATACATTCTTTCGTCGAGCATCTCCCAGAATTCTTTGTAGTTAAGTGGAGGACCCATCATCTTAGCATATTTTGTTCGCGCTTTTGCAGCCTGTTTTATTTTGTTGGTTAAGGTACGTTCGCAGCTGCTGGAAATTCGAACAAATTTTAAGTAGGTATAGTTATTTTGTTCTTATCGATGAAATATTTCATTTCTCATTTATTGTTCCCAACATCTCTTCAAACTCTCCGATATCTTCAAAAATACCCACCTTCTCGTCGAATATGCTTGGATATGTTCCAACACGCTGGCTATTTTAATGAAAAAGCTAAACATTATTCAACTTCTTTGATTCGGAAGTTTGCACAAGCCTACTAACTACCATAGTCAGTAGGACATTAGTCACTTCGGCATATAATCGTTTAAACAAAACTTACGTTTTTACGCCGAAGTGACTAATGTGTTTTAAAAACTTATGTAGGCAAAATAAGGATTTGTAATTCGAAAGGCTTTATTTAAGATACATTTTAGAACAGATTGAACAGATTATATTTCGTTTAATGTCTTGGAGTAATGAATATTAAGCTAAAAGGGAAAATCGCTTTTATTGAAGAAAACACAAAATGGTCTATTCGTCACTTCGTCATATCACGGCAGCAAACACCTGCGGAACAGTCAATCTCCTGGCAACTTGACAGACATCTGCGATTTTGAGACCGGCACACGAAACTCGGCTGGACTGTCTAGTTGTCAGGGGGTTGGAAACAGTCGACTACCATCAGACGAAACGACATTCATTCTTCTTTGTGTGATAGTCGAACGAAATTTCGTGTACACGAGAGCGATGATTTGATGGTCAAACGACCAGAATCCCCGATAGTTTACGACATCGCCTATCTTGTTAGCACTGTGATTTTCTTGCGTAACTTACCAGTTAAATTCGGACGTTATAAAGTTAATCGCTGTTCTATTTTTTATGCTAATAGAAAGCATTTGTGACCGCGGTTTTGGATTCAGTGAAGATTAGTGAAACTATCCAGCTGGTTCTGTAATAATCGCCTTCGCAAATTCCGTACACCAACCGTTGTTTACCATTGTTATTATCGCTGAGCCACTACTCGAATCGCCAAACATCGTATTCGAGCAGTTCCATCGCAGATTCCTTTGTAAGCACTTCATCGCCATCTACCTGTGGAAAACTCAACTACGTTATCGTCGCCACCTACCTGTTCAGTTGAGTAACTTGAAATACAGTAGATATCGGATTTTGTTGCCACCATGAAACCTCGCTGCGGAAAGTGCGATAAAGATATTTTGAATATCGAACCCGCGCAATGTTCCTGCTGTGAGAAATATTTTCACGTGCAACAAGAGTGCTGTGACGCGAACCGTAGCAGCATTCAACAGCTGTTCAGCACTAACAAAGCACTTTGGCTCTGTGTTGACTGCAGAAAGCTGTTTGCTAACCGAACATTGCATGCCTTCCTAGAAGATACCATTCGACGGCCGCCTGACGAGATTTGTGAGCTTCGTAAGAAAGTTGAGGAATTGACCGATCTAGTAGCTGGATTGCAGAAACAAGTTGGAGCAAATCACGAAGCGATAATGGCCAAACTTGATCGTCCACCGAAAGTAGCTTGGCCACAACTTCCTGAAGGAACTCCTACTAATTCTGACAAACGCAGCCGTTCCATACGTTCTCGCAAAAGACGTTGTGGTCCCAATGGAGAGCCGGTCGAAGTTGAGATCGTTCCGCGTTCTTCAATTTCCAACGGAACAAGTGATATCGACCTTAGTGATCTACTGCTGACATGTCCCATTGCTGCTGCAGTACCACCCCCTCGATTTTGGGTATACCTAAGTGGTTTTAACCCAAAAATTACCAATGATGATGTGGTGAAAATTGTCAAACGATGCTTGAAGACTACAAACGATATTGAGGCTTTTCGACTCGTTCCAAAAAACTTCGACGATTCAAATTATTCGTTTGTTTCGTATAAAATCGGCGTGGACCTTGCACTAAAGGATAAGGCTCTCCTCCTTTCATCCTGGCCACAGAGTATCAAAGTTCGTGAGTTCGTGAGTTTGCCAAAAAACGATCGCATACCCGGAAGAAACGTTCCAAACCAATTTTGGGACCCTATGAGCATCGGAACTCCCAACCCTCCGATTGTGTTAGCGGAGACCAACAATTAGACATCATTCATAATTTTGCTGCAAGTTTTCCTGACTCCGAGCGCACGTTTTATGGCACTTTGGAAGGCCCCCGATCCGTTACCACAGTTGTGCCGGTATCCAGAGTTGGTTCAAGTCGTCGTAGTCGCTCGGGCCCTGTGTGTAATACTGGAGGAGGGGTCTTCCAACCTGCCACTGCAGGTATGTTTACGTGTTTTTCTGATCAGTCATCTTCGCCCCTTAATATCTGTTCACATTCCAGTTCGACTCTTCGGGTGTACTATCAAAATGTCAGAGGATTGCGTACCAAAGTTGATGAGCTTTTTTTGGCAGTTTTGGATCCAGAGTACGATGTAATCGTGCTCACCGAAACATGGTTAAACGATGAAATTACGTCGGTTCAGCTGTTTGGAAACGAATACAATGTTTTTCGTCGTGATCGAGATCCTTCCAGCACTGGTCTAAGCAGAGGTGGTGGTGTGCTTATTGCTGTTTCAAACCGTTTGACGTCCTCCCCTCTTACTGATCTAATTGGAATCGATCAGAACATCGAACATCTATGGGTGACTGTTGAGACGGGAATGCAGAAAATCTACATAGGCGTAGTTTATCTAAGCCCAGACGAGGCAAGCGATCCTTTAATTGTCGATGCTCACCTTAAATCAGCGGCCACTGTAGCGGATTCTTTACGTTCCAACGATCGGCACATCCTGTTGGGCGA
Source organism: Uranotaenia lowii (assembly GCF_029784155.1). NCBI lineage: Eukaryota > Metazoa > Arthropoda > Insecta > Diptera > Culicidae > Uranotaenia > Uranotaenia lowii. The sequence continues at coordinate 210,709,091 of NC_073693.1, read as the reverse complement.
CTATAATCAGCCCCTTCTGAATTGGATAAAGCATTCTGCAAATTTCGCGTACCCAGACCCGGCGACTTCGTCATTCTCCATTATCTCCTCCGCTCTCTTAGATGCGATGGATTTTTTGGGTAACCGACAGATGAACCTGGTCACAAACTCTCGTGGTCGCATCCTTGATTTGGTCTTTTTGAACGAGTTTGCTGTAGATAGCTGTACCGTCACGACTGCGATGGAGCCACTGATCGAGATGGATCTTCATCACCCACCATTACTTGTTGCTCTAGCCTGCCCTCGTTTTACTCCGTTCCAAAGCACAACTGACACATGCTCATTGAACTTCCGCAGAGCGAACTTCCCACAAATATCCGAAATACTATTTCAGAAAAACTGGTCGTTTATCGAAAGCGCTACTGACATTGATGAGGCTGTACATTTCTTTACTTCTGCATTGCACGAATCATTTCGTGAGCACGTTCCGCTGAAGCGACCTACTCGTAAACCTCCTTGGTCCGATGCACATTTGCGTTTGCTGAAACGGAAAAGAGCTACCGCAATTAAACGTTTTTCCCGTGCAAAAAATGCAATCAATAAACGAGAATTCAACATTGCAAGCAGTAATTATAAGCGCTACAATCGAATAAGATATTCCCAACACATTGAGCGCATGCAGCGGATGCTAAAGCATAACCCAAAACGTTTTTGGTCGTTTGTCAACGAAAAGCGAAAGGAAACAGGATTACCTACGGAGATGCTTCTAGGCGAGCGTAAATCGACGAATTTGGGACAAACATGTAACCTTTTTGCCGAACACTTTGCTAGCGTATTCACTTCATCGCAGGCCACATCTTCTAAAATTGAAAGAGCCTTACGTAACGTTCCCAGCAATATGGTTAATCTAGTATCAATCCATTTCTCGGAGGAAGAAGTTAAAGCGGCTATAGCAAAGCTTAAATTGTCGTCTACTGTAGGGCCCGATGGAATTCCGGCCAACATATTGAAAAATTGTATCGATGCCCTATGGATGCCACTGTTAGTGATCTTCAACCTCTCTATTCGAACTGGAAAATTTCCAAGTGCTTGGAAAAAGTCATGGATGTTCCCTGTTCACAAGAAAGGCAACAAGAACCACGTATTGAACTATAGAGGAATCACATCCCTGTGTGCCTGTTCGAAAGTGCTAGAAATTTTGGTGTCACAAAGACTTTTCACCGCTGCAAAGTCTTACATTTCGGTCGATCAACACGGATTTTTTCCTGGGCGTTCGATAAACATGAACCTATTGGAGTTTACTTCATTATGCATCCGCACTATGGAAAAAGGGGGTCAAGTTGATACAGTGTACACTGATCTCAAAGCCGCATTCGATCGAATTGACCACCGTTTGCTCCTAGCGAAACTTCAATATCTTGGGCTTGGTGAAGGCCTTGGTCGTTGGTTCGAATCATTCCTGATTAATCGTTCTCTCACTGTTCGGCTGGGCAATGAAGAGTCTTTCGTGTTCCAGAATAACTCCGGAGTGCCCCAAGGAAGCAATATCGGACCGCTCCTGTTCTGCATTTATTTCAACGACGTCACATATTCTCTTCCATCGGGCTGCAGAATGCTTTACGCTGATGACCTGAAAATTTATCGAAAGATTGAAAGCTTTAGCGATTGCTTGGAGTTGCAGCACTTGTTGAGCAAATTCATGGTGTGGTGCGATCTGAATTGCTTAACAGTCAGTGTGGAGAAATGTAACGTCATCAGCTTTACACGGAAGAAGAATCCGGAGATTTGGAATTACACACTCCAAGGTTCCCCACTTGAACGAGTTCCTGTAATAAAGGATCTAGGTGTAATACTGGACTCCAAAATGACATTTGAACATCACTTGAGCCATGTAGTAGCTAAGGCGAACCGGAATTTGGGTTTTATTTTGCGAACTACCAGAGAATTTACCAAATTACGCTGCCTACGGACTTTGTATTGTGCCTTGGTTCGCCCGCATCTTGAGTCAGCGGCAGTCATCTGGAGCCCTAGTCACGCCAACTGGATTCACAGAATCGAATCCGTTCAATCTAAGTTTACCCGCTCAGTACTACGGCTTCGCCCGTGGCCGATTCCGGAACAATCTCCCTCATATACGCAACGATGCTCTTGGTTGGAACTGGATACCCTTGCTGATCGACGAGAATACATGAAAGCGGCCTTCGTTGGAAAATTGCTACTCGGAAGCATTGATGCACCAAACATTCTTGAGAGGATTGACTTCAACGTGATGCCTAGACAACTAAGAAGTCGCGAATTCCTTCGGCTTGGTTTTCATCGTACACTTTACGGCCAGAACGAGCCTATCCGTGCAATGTGTGTAGTGTTTAATGATAAATTTAGCGAATTTGATTTTAATATGACCCCGGATATGTTTGTGAACCGCTTACGGGCTTCAATGTTAAGATGAAATCGTTTTATTGTAGTACTTGATGTTAGATCTTATCGTTACTTTTATTTTCTGATCCACTATATTTAATGTGTTATGTAAAATCCCTAAAACTAGTTTTAAATATCCTGACAAACTATTGTATTGTTCATGTATTGTATTTGCTACATTCATCGATGGGTTTTTATGCCTTGTGCTTTTCCCATCCCATCCATTTAGACTAGTCGTTCGATGGATTAAAAATAAATAAACAATCTCTTTCACGCAACAGAACCCACGGACTCAATAAGTAAAGGCAATCTTTTCTTTTCACTCTCTCCTGCGAAAAAACACACATTGTTCGAACAATGTGGAATGATTATTCACGCATATGGAATGAAAGTCAAACGACTAACCACTACAAATATCAAAATTTCATTTGACATTTTTTTGCTCTCCGATCAAACGATTGCGCTCTCCATGATTGTCAAGAACGATGTGTCATGTGTGGATGGACCAGTGACCTCTATTCTTACGACTTGAGGTCTTGGCTCTACTTTGTTTGGCTCGAAGCCCTCTCCTCTTTGTCCGTCCATGTGCCGATCGAGAGCAGCTTATCCTGGACACGCGCCTATCAGAGATCACGTCCGGGGCTTTACGAAACTACTCGGATGATTCCCGGCGAAGACGTCATCCTACACCGACTCGAGTGACTCAACCGTCGACGAAGTGAAGTCACTCTATCCAGGAGTATTCCGTGGGTAAATACTTTTCTCCCTACGAGTTCGACTGAGGAGAAGTTATTGTCTTATCCCCGCAGCTTCCGCTGTAGTGAGCGCGTTCTACTCGAACACTCTGCGGCGTTGGAGGTATCGTACACAGCGTTCGCGACGTACCTAACAGCTTGGCATACGCAGAAGGTTAAGTCTTGTCTTTGCATGCTTTATTGCTAGGATCGAACGCACTAGACACTAAAGCCCCCCACCGAAAGGGCATTCTACTCCGACTGTGATCCGGTCTTCCTCTTTCCTTTACCTGGCAACTTTGGGGCTGGCAACCGCAGGCACCTCCAGCAGCTTACGCTACGAGTTCAACTGCTGAGAAAGTGTGTTCTACTTGGATACTCTGCGACGGTCACTCGTACGCGGTGAACCAAGCAGCTCATCATATTCACAAAGTTATGTATTATCTTTGTATGCTTTACTGCTAGGATCGGACGCACCCTACTCAGATGCTCCCCGGCGAAGGAGTCACCCTACACCAATCGCGAACTGGTGCTGGTTCCAACTCCTCTGCAGGACAGTAATGATCTGGATTAACCCATCGCTGACCACGCGCCAAGTATTGGCATGCTCACACATCCCTCGTGCTCTGGTGTCTCAACTGTGTCACCTCAGGTTGAACGGAATGGCTAATCCACATGTTGAAACCGATGGTGGTACTGCATGAAACAACCATGACCAGTCAAGAACTGCGTCACCCCACCTCTCCATGTTTCCGATCTTTCCAAAATCCAACGTTAGGGATCAAGCGATGAGTCCACCGGCTGGGTTCCGAGCTGGTCCACTGGTTATCCCAGTTGGACATCGAGGCTTCTGTGGTATGTTTCCTCACATCGGGCATGTGCCTTTGCTCGTAGTAGATGATATCGCCCTCTAACAAGATCGAGATGGGCATGACCCCGCTACAACACCAGCAGCTAACAAGGACACTGTTCATCAGCCGCTACATACCGCACGCTCGCCTGGTTCCTCCTACTGCCGCAGCGGATCGCTGAGTTGTTCGACATGGCTCCAAGTACTTAACCACACGCTCGAAGTCGATTGCGCACGGTCCAGCTGCAATCGTCCCTGTTTGTGCTTATAGGAAGTTTGTGAGCAGCACCATCTCGGTATTGTGGTGAGCCAGACGCATGCTCGTGGAGCGCATCCAACTTTTCACTTGATCGATCGCTACTGTGGCGAGTAGCTGAACTTTCTCTATTGATGGATCCGATGCTAGGAGAACCACGTCGTTGGCGTTGGTGAATCCTGCAAGTCTCACTCCCGTGGCGAGACGCAGTCTCAGCAGTTCGTCTTAGATGATGTTCCACAATACCGAGCCAAGTATCGATCCTTGTGGAACCCCTGCCGGGACGTTCGTTGTATTTTATCCATCGTTGGTCATATATCATAGCTGGCTATGAAAGAAGTAACACTCCTCCATCCTACAGATATACGCAGGAAAGAGTGATGCAATCGCTGCCCAACTGACGCTGTTGAAGGCGTTCCTCACGGCAATCGTTACCACTGCCCAAATCCGGTCTCCTCTCCTCTTTTTTAGTCAGGATTTGGCTGCTTCCTCGATGACTGTTCGATTGGCATCCACCATGTTGCGGCCTTTCCGGAAACCACACTGTTTATCGGAAAGGCCGCTCTCGCTCTCGGTGTAGAGCTGCATCCTTCTCTGGACCACCTTCTCCAGAACCTAGCAAGCCGTGTTCAGGAGACATATCGGACTGATGGGTCATCTGGCGGCTTTCGCGGTTTTTGCAGGAGCACCAATCGCTGCCGCTTCCACACATCTGGGAAGACCCTCTCACCCACCAACTGTTGTGATCGCGGTCTTCACTGCCACTGCTAACTATGTTTTTTTCTGTAAAGGCGAGTAAAAACTTGACAGAACTAGAAGGGAGCTTTTGTTTTACTTGGAGAGGCCAAAAATTTATGATCAAATACTTCTACTCATAAATGACGTTACCTCTTGCGATGTAAATGTGTCAATCAAAGTAAAGGCTTTCTCAACTTAAAAAGCTATTTAAAGTGAGTGGGTGGATCCTTAAAGCAATGGTTACAACTTTGGGCGTTTATACTTACTAAGAATTTTACCTTCATGATATTCCAAAGCAGATAACTAAACATTTTATGCATGATTTATTTCTCATTCAATCTTAAAATTGTCCTGTTTCCGTAAACTTCTTCTTTCTTTTCAGAAACTGTCTTGCATTTATAAATCTTTGTCATGATCTCTGACTGATAGAATATTAAAACGATCAAATATTAATAATCATGTTTCTCGTTTTTTTTCTTTAACTCATTTTTCGTTTCCCCCGGTGCAGATAGAAGAAGACTGGAAATACGTAGCCCTCGTCCTAGATCGGCTGTTTCTGTGGATCTTCACGATAGCTTGCGTGATCGGCACGGCTCTGATTATCCTGCAAGCGCCCAGCTTGTACGACAACACCCAGCCGATCGACGCGATGTACTCGAAAATTGCAAAGAAGAAGATGGAACTGCTCAAAATGGGCAGCGAGAACGTATAGCATCCGCCCGGGTTCGCATCCGCCGTTTGGAAGTATCTTCTGAACTGGATGCGAACCCTGGTCGAAGAGGATGGCCATTAAGAATCCTCCCAAAAAAAATAATCAAAAAAACTGTCCTCGTCGCGCTGAGAAAAGTTTCTTTTTTCTTTCGGATTGAGGAACAAGACGGAGAGAGAGAGTTCATGCGTAGCATTTCTATAAGAAAGCTCAAGGCAACCTACTTGTGAGAGAAACAGAAACAACAGCAAGATACAAAAAAAATACCCCCCAAGTTATGCTCCACCGTATCCACACCACACTAGTGCGCATTGGTCCCGGAGCGTGGCTGCTCTAGACAAGTGGCGGCCGTCCTTCCATTTGTTGTGGTGGCGCAAACCCATCCCCAGCTTTCCCCCTTCCATTACCAAAGGGAGAAACGAGGGGGTGGTTCGGTGTGGGTGGTGCTGTGGATCGTACTTGTCCTTTTCCTTCCGCTGCTGCCTGCCAGCTGCTACTCTGCTGCACCGTACTTCCGGAATAGGTCCATGGTCCATGGTCCCTGATGTTGTGTGTGGCGCGCTCGTCCAGCTGGAAAAGTGGTTTCTCATGGTAAGATTGCACTCGTCCGGAACCACCATTCGCCGCCAAGTGGCAAACAACATCAACAACTAACAGAACAGCTCAGCCCTGCTCCCCGATGGCGGAGACTTTCTGGAACCGAAACCGCCATCAACGAGGACATCATCATCAGCACATGTAGCAGCCTCCCAGATCCGACAAAACGAAAGAAAGAGCGGAGTCAGAAAGAAGAAGTCCAACCGACCCTCCGCATCCAGGGGGGCAAGAAAGGAAGGAACACACTCCAAAAAACCGGTGCGTATCCCAAAGTGATTTCTTTATTCATCCCCCCTTACTTCGTGTCGTTTGAGCCAGCCCGTGAAAAGGCCTGCTAGGGTAGCGGTGCCATATTTAAGTTTACTCTTCGTTTGTTGTTTGGGTTTCTCGAACGCCAGGAAGAATGTCAATAACAATCAAATTAATGTTAATACCAGTGTAACAAAAGAAGTAGTTTTTAATACGAGCGCAAGTGAGAAAACGAGAGAGAAGGAAGCAAATGATGAAAAAAAAACTTTTTTATACGAGAATCTGAGAAGATAGCGAGCAAATACCCAAAACGAAATTCAAATTTCACCGTGTAAAAAGGGGAAAGTTTTTGCATAAAAATTTCTAGCTCTTTTTACGTTCGAGGATGTTTAACTTTGAATCAGTAGATTTTCTCCATCTGGTAAGATCCTTCGACAAAAAAAAAGCGAAACAAAGAACGAAACTCTGAAAACGGTTACCGGTAAAATTTGAACCTGTAAATATGACGTGATGGGAAACGGGTGAAAATGTTTCTCATAAAATAGCAAAATACAAAACAAACAGACGGAAGCTTCAAGCTAATTAAGACACAATAAAACAAAACAGCTAGTAAATTCAATACGAGTGCAATGTGATTGATGCAAATCAGAACTTAAGACACGTTAGCGTAACTTAAAGAAAAATAAAAGTTAAATTGGTCCTGGGCAAAGATATTGACATGTTGAAGACGGCGCGGCCGAGAGAGAATCTCTTAACTGTAAATAATCAAACTTTGTTAACGATGATCAATTCTAGTGGGAAATTTGGTAAACGACGAATAAACGCGGGCAAGAGTTGGAACGACTTCTGCTTACAGAAAACGGTAAACAGTAAACCTAACCGTAGCTGATATTTTTATATTGCAAAACGGGGTAAAATTCTACTGAAGAAAAAGAATTAAAATGATAGTTAATTTTAAGTCATGGAAAAGTTTTCAAGCCAAAAATAAAAACAACAGAATTAACATCAACTAAAACACAAAAAAGGAGAAAAAAACATAAGACACATTTAGTTAGCGAGATTCAATTTGAAATCAATTTTATACACTCAAACAACTCGTTACACAACGTTGATTACCTACTTACCTACTTTCTGCTGCAAAGAAGATGGCGATTCGGGTAGGACGATTCCAAACAATGTATGTAATTTCCATCCTGTTTTTTTCTGTGTGAGTGTCCTTCGATCTGGCAGAAGCAATGGCAGCAGTTTGGGTGCAATTATGGAAGGATTTGTACACATTTTTTGGGTGTTTCTTTGGCAGTTCCATATTTCCATTCATATTTACTAAAAAAAACAAAAATATCTAACGTACACAAAAATTTCAACTGAAGATTTAAATGAAAAATGCAATTTTAATTTACAACTTCGTTCATTGGACAAATTTGAACTGGATCCTGTTTGTTATTATTCCAAGATAATTTACAATACTCGGTCGTCAATCGGACGCTTTTTATCGGATACATTCGGTTATCGTAAGTTTTTGGGAGCTGAATTCTTAGCAGGTTTTCGTTAAAAATCGGATGTTTGTTGAAATTATTTAAAAAATTCCAAGGATGTTTTTTTATTATTTCACTTATATGACGCTTTTCAGTTGATAAATGGATAATTTTCTGTGCTTAACTATGTTATCAGGAAAAGCTGTTGTTTTCATATATTTGTCATCAAATATTCGAACCCCTCGAACTCATTCATTTCCGTTTTTCTTACTACTTATTATTCAACCTCTAATAATATATCAAATATTTAGATGAAAAATAGTGTTTCTAGACAGAAACGATCCCAAAAGCGCCCGAATCATGAGCGAGTACTGTATCATGTAAATTTAAAGCAAGACTAAAAGTTCCTGCAGAGTTTATTAGCAGCTCAGCTATTAAACTTATTCCGAAATCCACAAAAAAGCATCATAGATCTTCAGTAATTTTTATTTGTAAAGAAAGGCTCTTGCCTTGTGATCTCAATCTCACTAAAAGTATTTCTCAGACGTGCGTAAACGTGCTTCGGAAAAAAATCCTTCTGCTGATTTCTTCCGAGTTTAACGCATTATGTGCAGATTGATTTTATCTTCGTCCCAATCATTATGTCTAGGTCTACATCTGACCAATCGTTGTAACGGGAAGACCAACATAAAAAAAAGTTGATGGTTCGATGGTTCAAAGATCAGTCGTGAGTACACATCTAAATTTGGAACCCAATTCATGCTAGAGGTTGAAGGTTCGATTTGTTCAAGCTCTTGTAGATTGTCCAATTGAGAAGTCCAGTGATCAATGGTAATCTAAAGTAGGATGTTCATAAAAGAGAAGATTTTGTAAGCCGCATTTGGACGGCAAGTTTGTGGTGCTGTTCCTGATACGTATGACTTCAAATTCGTTGAGGTCAATAAGGACGTTAGAATTGTCATCAGAGATGCGATACTTTTATAAAGAATTTAAGCACCATCTTCTTTGCTAACACTAGAAGATAACAAAATGAAAAAAAAAAAAACAGACACGTTTCGAAAGTGATACTTCAGTCAAGCTGTTAGAAGTAGCTCACCATGGCTATCTGCCATGAACAGTACATAAATGAGCAGTGTAAATAATGCAATTCTTTTCTGCATTCCCAAAGAAACGAAGAGTTTTTTTTATAATCAGTTTCTGGAAAACAAAATCAAATATACGAGTATTTAGATATTTTCAGTATACATTTTTTTAACCAAAACATTTTGTTTTCTGTTTTTGCATTTTAGTGTAGGGGAGAGATGTGTAGCCGATAATTGCGAGCGCGACATTCTCTCGGCATACACACGACGGCTGAGCTATCGTGCCTTGAGTGGTCGTCAGTAGGCCAACGATATTCGGTGAAGTAGGTCGTGTCTCCCGTTCAGCCAGTGCAGAAGCACATGTTCCACAAATGCGTACAAAACGAATAGAACAGTTCTGCATTGATGATTCCGAAGCATCGCAGAAATAAAATCACGCAACGAAACAACAGATCGAAGCTAACCGAACACAAAATGCACATGAACGTTCGTTTTCCGACCATCTCCATCACCATCTCGCTTATTTCCCGCTCTCTTGTTACAAGTTGTAACAAGGGAGCGGGAAATGACTCGGGATGTGACTCACAACCAGAGATGCCAATATGCCTGATTTTTCAGGGATTGCCTGATTTTTCGAGGCTCTGCCTGACAACCTGAAAAGCCATTGAATTTCCCTGATTTTTCAAAAAATGCCTGATTTTGCCTGATTTTTGCGAATGTGAAGAAAAATGGGTAGTAAGGAACTAAATTAGGTACCATTGCTGAAGTTAAAAAGCGAAAATGTGGCTGAATGAAACCAATCGAAAGATTCCCATTAATTCATATCTTAAAAAGGGAATGAAAAGGAATCTTTCGGCTTTGATTCAGTAGAATTATGCAACCAAGTAGGCCCACAACACAGTTAAAATGTAGAGTGATGACCAAAAAAAAAAAAAAGGTCATCACTTTTAGAGGAATTTCCGTTACTTATGTAGCCTGATTTTGCCTGATTTTTATTTCACCAGTTCCCTGATTATTGAAAATATATGTTGGCAACCCTGCTCACAACCACTTTTAGCCACGCCTCGCTGCGTTGTCCGATTGATGTGTTCGGCTACCGATAGACACGAGTTTGAATTTTGAATTTGTAGCAGCGTTGCCATATTGCAAACCACTCAAATCCGTAGGTTTGATGAAAACCAAAATAAGTACTGATTTTGGCAAAATTAAACTTGATGACTTTTTTTTGGTTGTCAGGTAGAATTTTCGTTTATCCGTAGGTTTCCTATAATTCCGTAGAAAATCGGTAGGAAATTATGAAAATTCGTAGATTTCGAGCATCGATCCGGAGATCGGTAGAACTGCTAATTTACTGATACTTTCCGAGTTAAACCTTCCGAGTTATCGATTCGATTTGCAAATATGGCAAGGTGCGAGTATGTGGACTCTCAATTTAAACATGTTTGGTATTTCTAGACATATTTCTCTGTTCGACTCTGCTAGTTTTTCCTACTTCAAAAGTGGTAACGTGATCCACTTAAAGCAAGGTTCAGTTTTTGCCCGGCTAGCTCAGTCGGTAGAGCATGAGACTCTTAAATAATCTCAGAGTCATCGGTTCGTCCCCCCGCTGGGCGCCAAATATAACGAGACTGAGGAGACTCGGTTTGCAAGCTCCTTTTGATACCCCATTTTGGGAAAGAAGCGGAACGTTCTCTACAAAGGGATTCGTTCTTTAATCCTTGTGAGTTCACCTGAAAACCAGACGAAATCCAGCAGAAATTCATGAATAGGGGACAAGCTGCTGTTTGACACAAAGAAAGCGGGTTTTATGTCGTGTGTAGGACTCAGCGTCAGCAATCAATCAAATAAGTTTGGATCAATCGTGATAATCTATTTCAATTGAGACTCATTGGAACCGACTTTTATTTTTGTTCAAATATTCTTTGCATTTTGATCTTCACTACGGTTTTTGTTAACATTTGTAGTGTGTTTTTGTAATATCTGCTGTATGCTGGAAATCTTCGAATGCCGATTTGTCCTCGTCCGGAACCGGTAGAAACCGCTTGCTGCTGACCGTGAACGCTGCCTCTCGAAATCTTGTCCTTCCTCGAACTGACGAGCGGAAAAGACGTGTGAGTGCGAGAGCTAGTACAGATAAGGACGGGGAACATATTTGGGCGTAACGAGGGGCAACTTAATGTAAACGTCAAAGTGCAAAGTTCATAAACTTTGAATTGGCCGTTACTCATATTGCCGGGTATTGCGTGCAATTTTTAGCTCGTTCGATATTTAGTTTTAATGGCGCGGCTGAATTCTCGTGCTCGCACAATAAAAATTATTGCAAAAGTTGCGGCCCGGTAACGAATGTTTCAACATGTTGGATATGGAGGACATGGAGGACTCACATTATCAGAAGAAGACACTTCACATGACATGCGCTCGAGTTTCTGGCCTGCAATTATCCTGCAATATCGAAACCTACTTGTTCTGGCGATGAAATAAACGTCGAGATGATGTCAGTCAGTTTGCGAGTCATTAGATGCATCCATGGAACGTATGTTCTGTGGAATCAACCTCGAAGACAAAGGCCACCAAATTTCTCGGAAGCGCAAAGCCGAACCTTCAAACGGATCGCACAATAAGCGCACTACACGCTCGAAAATCTTTAACCAATTATCGTTAAAAAGTAACCATTTTCACACCTTTCCGCGTTAAGCCATTTTTTGACTTCTTCCATAGAAGTCATTTTTTGACTTCTCTTGAGAAGTGGAAATATGGTTATTTTTTAACCGCAGTCGATTTCAGCGTATAAGTAAGAAAGTGGCTATTTTTTTCAAAGAAGATAAGTTTTGAATCGTAAACATAAAAAGGATACATATCATTTTCAAATGATTTCGAATACATTAAGATAATAAATTTGGTTTAATAGTTTATTGAGCTGTGATGAAACATTCCACAAATCGACATAATGCACTGCTGCACATCGTTAGACTTTCCATGAGGACAATTAACCATTCAATAATCTGTTTGCAGTCTGATTTGTCCAAACGATAATTAAAAGAGTATCGCCAGCAGTTTACAGACCAGCCCGGACAGTGAGAAGATTCATTTTCAATTAGCACTGCGTTCTTTTTTGGTAGGCAATCAGAGCTTCCCTGGGACAGCTGGAAAAGAATGTAATTTTTAATTTGTATTAATTTCATTTGAAAACAAATTGATTGCACTCACCCAGCAATGCCCATCGTCACGATTACTGTCCACCTGCACGGGTTCTATACTTTCCCCGGCACTAAAACTTCGACCGCCCGTAAAGCTGGATGAAAACCTTGAAAAAATATCCCATTTAAAATTAAGTAATCAAAGCAGGAAGATATTCCGGTTTACTATCGGAAGCCTTATAATCTTTGAAGGGTTTGATGGACATTGTAGTTCCCGACAAAGAAAACTGGGATTTCGACAGCAAGCCAGGAAGTTCCTCCCGGAGCTTCCGATATTGTGTTTTCATGATTTCAGAATTGAATAAATAGAAAATCAACTTACCTTATCATCAAGGCCAGGTTATCCGGGTCAGGTCGTCGTTTGTTTTCCATTAACCGATGAATATGAATCAATTTTTCTTTCTTCCCTCATAAAGACGCTTGCAGTTAAAATGGCGCCTGAATAACAATTTATTTTGATGTTATGTTTTTAACCATTTGTTTTTTTGCATGAAAACTTCATTGGTGGTTAAAATTCCACTGTAAAAAATCGTTAAAAAGTAACCATATTGATAGTTTTAAGGCACAAATCAAAATATGGTTATTTTTTAAACAAAATTGGTTGAATAAAAATGAGCGTGTAGAAATTCAGATTTAAATGTCATGCAAATCGATTAAGATTGCAGCGCTAGCGATTTCTTACCTTCTTCATCTTTGCCATCTACTTTTTCTGCGCAACTGTCACCGCCTCAGCGAACCGAATCTGAAAATATACACACAACGAAAAAAATCTGTAAAATCACATCACATGTGATGTAAATAAAAAGAAGCATCATATATGACGGAATTTTCAGTGCTAGTTGGAAATTACACGCCAGTAAAATTTTGCAACGTGTAAAATAAAAGTGATGTAAAATTTTTCAACGTGTAAAATCAAAATGATGTAAATTATAAAATCACTGAATACTGGAATAAAAACTTTCCAATTGGAATTTGTTTTTATTTAATTCATTTTATTAAACGGCAAAATTTTTTATCTCACAAATTTTGTTTGTCTTTAGGAGTTACATCCATACTTTTCTTTTCTTCCCCGAAGTACCGGATCCTAAATTTAATAACGTGGAGCCACTTCCAGATCCGCATCAAAGATCTCCAGCAACCAGCAAGATCGATAAACTCACTCGCCGGAAAACTGCTTCAATAAAATATTATTAATGGTGCACGACTTGACTTAACACTTTGTTGACATTTGTGTGTGCCTGTTTTTGACAGTCTGTATTTTTACATGACATTAACGCTTTCAGTGTTTTAAAATATTCATTGTATATTAATTCAATGTCCTATAACATTCCATGTCGTGTAATTTTAAGAAATTTCTATCTCAGTGCTGTTAAGAATTCTGTGTGACCAGAAAAAAGTTGTAAGATTACATCACATATGATGTTAATAAAAAAAAACATCACATATGACGGAATTTTCAGTGCGAGTTGAATATTACACGCCTGTAAACATCTACAGGCGTGTGGAATTTGAAAGACATGTAAAATATCAAAGACGTGTAATATTCATTTCGCACTGAAAATTCAATCAAATGTGATGCTTCTTTTTATTTACATCATATGTGATGTAAATTTCCATCAAATAATCGCGTTCCGTGTCAAGTAATATTTATGCCATTAGAATTCAGTGTTGTTAAGGATTCAATCTTGTTTTAGTCTGTAAATTTACATTAATAAATCGCGTTCTATGTCATGTAACATTAAAGATTTCCAATTTCAGTGTTGTTAAGGATTCAGATTTTTTTTCTGTGTAGTTCATCCGTCAGCAACGGAACCCGCTGAACAGCAAACATTTGTTAATGAACCTACCAACGATCCTGTCCGGTAGTCGATCAATGTACCAAATGATCAGTTCCCTCTAGACTATGTCGTTCACACTGCGCCTTTGAGTCATGTCAATTCAGTTCCCCTTGTCGCGAATCAGGCACCTGTGGGAGCATTTATGAATCATGTGAATTCAGTTATTTGGCTTATGCAGCCCCCTGGTCAATTTTATCCGCCAAATATTCTCGAGTTAGCTCCTTTTTCTTCCGGAATATGTAGCAAAAGACATCAAATCACGATTAAACGATCAACAGAGTGTTACACGATTCCAAGCTTGGACCAACATCGCATAGAAAACCGATGATCAACTAACCAACTACGTACGGATCTTTACTCCTACAACATTCTGCACTGAGCTCGTCACGTTCAAAAATATTCCAGAACTTGCTGTTATTTACTAGTAGCACCATGACTTAGTTTGGAAAAAGAACTAGTTACATCTCGTTCAAACTTATCGTTCTTAAAAACTTTTCGTCCACACTTACTGCAAACTGATTCTTGTCAGCCGGTAAAGTTATTACACGCTACAAGAAAACAAGAGCTATTCCATTACCACTTACTGTCCAGCAGCCATATTCCTTACTCGTTCCCGTTAATCCATCCAGAGATGCACGATTTTCATCATCGACACGGCACGGACGACCAAATTCGAAAACAATTCCACTCATCTCGATCTCAGCGAGAGAAAAAACGAACGAACTACCAGTTGTTCATACGACGCTCCCTAGCACGCAGAACGCCTCACTCGTGGACGCAAACCGCTAGCAAGGATTGACGGTTGACTAAATATCAAAAGAAGAGGTTTGCGCACAAAACAAGAGAGGTTTTTATCGCCCGAGCTGAATGTGAGTTCGATGTTATTGTTTTTTTTTTCCTGAAACCTGGCTGCACCCTGGAACTGCCAGCGCCAAGTTTCTGCGAATCATCAAATTTATAGAGCCGAGAGTTCAGAACAGACTAGCAATTTATGCAGAAGAGGAGGTGTTCTTGTAGCACTACGGTCTTCCCTTTATTGTAGCGAAATTGCTCTTAACAACGCATCTCAAACAAATGCGTGTACGTATCAAACTTGGATCTTTTTCAATATTTATTTGCACAGTCTACTTGAGTCCCAACTTGACTTTTTCAAACATTTCTTGGATATTCGACAAAGATTTCAACAGTTTTCTTCCCGAATCTGAGCTCATTTTAAATATCCCTGACTTGCTAAAATCACCCCCCTGGAGTGCCGTTTTCCTCCGACGTCTTTGATGAAGCTATTGGTGGTGACGACGTCACAAATGATTTTTAAAACTGCAATTTTAACCAGCTCATCCTCATTATTCAACAAGAAAATTGAACATCTGTATTAGACCCATGTATACAGCGCTCATTCAGAGCACATTTTCACAAACGCAGTTATGACAGAGGTCTATTTTAGGAACTTTTCTTGTGAAACATGAGTAAATTGAGCATTCCTCAATGTTGGGGTTATTACAATCCATTTGTGGTCCGACGCTACCCTCCTCAAGAGCTCCATGAGTGATGAAATAGCCTGGACCGGCTTATACATTTTATGGACTTATAAAGTCGTCTTCCCCGATTCAGATGAGCATCACTCGCCATACAGCGATAACGGTATGAATCAATATCGATCCGTTCCAATTGTATTCCCACATGCCAAGGTTTACGACCATAGTATTCGAGTCTCAGACTAGACCTGACGTTATGCATCGCTAGAACTGGAATGAAGTGTAACGTCACTTAGCGGTGGCCGTGGGTACGAAAATCTTTCTCTAGAACGTTTTCACGTTCGCATCGATGAAATTATAGCAATTATCCGAAGACGGAAGCAAACGCTATACACGATCGAAGACTGCGTGATTTGATAAACGTGTTTTTGCTGGATTAGGCTCGGGTAAGGTTACGTTTTTCTAAGTAAGAAATTGGGGCTTAGAATTCTCCCATCAACGTGGGAGTTAATCCAAAATCAGAAATTGGTTAGGAATCACTTAAGGTTAACCTAGGACTTACAGCCTGAGAAGTCAGCGCAGGAATCTCCTACTAAAAATGTCTTGAAGACCGAACCATTTAACCACTAACTACCCCGGGTTTGTAGCCAGCTCACGGTACTTTGGAAGTATCTCTAAGGAGTTATCCAAATCCCGCACCTACGTCCACAGGCCCCTAGCTAGAGTAGTGACGCCGAATTTGTTGACGGTTACACGCGAGGTAGATGTTGCGCATTGTCCTCACACCGGCAGATGAGCAACCCTTTAGGTTCAACGAAAATATTTAAAAAGGTTACAACAGGTGGGAACTCGGTCGGCTCAATACTCTGGATAGTTTTTCTGATCGAGAGACAGCTCACTGCTTAGGTAGAAGCAAAACGACTGGAGCGAAACAAAATACGGAAGAATTGTGACCATAAGGTGGAGTTAGATGTACAGCCATAACTGGGACAGCAAGGGGACTCATAATTGATACCATAAGTTTACCCCACAGAGTTTGCTGTCACACGGGTTTTGCACGGAAGAATTGGCACAAGGCCTTGCACTGGGTTGTCTTCGCCGTACAACTGCAGAACTTAAAAAACACGTTTCCGCCCAAAACATCTGGTGTTTAGAGTCTACACCTGTAATCTGAGCTAATCTGAAACGTGTATAACAGTACCAATGAACTTCATTCTAACAAAATTAATACCACCTTACCAAGCCACAATCCCATACCTTAATATTGGCTAATCCGCTCACAACAGTATCCTTATGTTGCAGTTTAGAATCACCGAAGTAGGTACTTAGAAACTTTCTTCTCAGCGCGTTAGTCGCCACGCTCATTTTGGTAGTTTTACTAGCAGGCCCCAAAAAATTTTCGGAGCGAGAACTTCAAGATTTGCAATATATGGCTTAACACGTTCGTCGCCACGTCACCCATATTCGGCAGACGGGTGTATTTCCTGGGGGGCCCCGTCACATCAAAAAGCAGGTGACGCTCTCTTACTTGAGTTTACCGCTCAGCTTCACCACACGTTTCAAATATGGGAGTTCTCCCTCTTTGCTTTCTCTCTCCGAAAATTTCTTTGGGCCCGGCAAGCAAAACTACCAAAAAGAGCGTGGCGACGAACGTGTTAACAGCCGGGCCCAAAGAAATTTTCGGAGAGAGAAAGCAAAGAGGGAGAACTCCCATATTTGAAACGTGTGGTGAAGCTGAGCGGTAAACTCAAGTAAGAGAGCGTCACCTGCTTTTTGATGTGACGGGGCCCCCCAGGAAATACACCCGTCTGCCGAATATGGGTGACGTGGCGACGAACGTGTTAACTGAGCGGCTAACTTGAGTAAGAGAGCGTCCCCCGTTTTTTATGTGATGGGGCCTCTCAGGAAATACACCCGTCACCTGAATATGGTGACGACGAACGTATTAAAGCGGCTGTACCTTTGTCGTCCTAGCAACACAGTCAAGACCTTCAGTGATAAAGCTTTGAATTGTCTTGATACTCTGTTAATGGTCGGGAAGCAGTTATTTTTTCACAATTTTATATGGGATTGGCAATTTTTTGCTTTGCGGTTGCGATGACAAAACTTGATCGTTCAACAAAAAGTAGTGTTTGAAATCACTCTGTCAATCATCAAACCATGGAACGTTGCAAAGTGGCAAAGATCACAAACGTGAATGTAACGTGTTAAGGCTGCCTTCTGCATTTATTCGGCCTTAATTTTTCGATTAAATTGCACCGAACCATTGGCATTGGTTCAATCTTAAAGTTTCCATGAACCTGCTTAATCCGGCTCGAAGGACCCAATGCAGAATGTCAAAGTAACGTTGACGTCAGGGCACTGGAACGAAGGAGAAGGTTACAACGACCCGCAGTTTAGTATTTTTCTAGGTCTGGGATATAAATTTAAAGGTAATTTTTCGGCAATAAGGTTCATTTTCCCTGTCTTGTGATTAAATTAACTTAATATAGAGCGAAAATATCGGATCTGCCAAAGTGAAACACCCAGAACAGTTGTGGTTGCATTGGAACGTCATTTGATTACTTATTTACCAGAAGGAAAGTTGGCAACGCTGAATCTTGCAGCTGCGGCTGATGGTTGACGAACAGCTACTAACATCAAATCGAAACAACATGTTAGAATGAGTGAAAGCACAATCAGAATGCACCGGTCTGATAATGAAGTGTCTTATCTACAGGAAACTCTACCAAAATTCCCAATAATTGAAAAAAAAAACAAAAACTTAAATGCAAACTAGTAGAACTACAAAAAATTCAATCGACAGCAAACAACATTCACTGCAGACAAAAATTCAAAGAAATCCAAGCAGACGAATTGACCGATAAGAAAAATTTAAAATTCGGAAATCCATTACAAGTATGGAATTGACATTAGTAGTGTAATTATGAAAAATCGACGTCATCGCGTGAAAATCAACTTCCTATAATCATACTAGTTAATGATAATTATGATCGCGTAATTGAAGAATTAAGGAAAATAAGAAAAAAACACACGTGTCTGTATTTTATATGAAGCAGTATTAATGAAAGAAAAAACAAGCAACTCTTTCGTAAAACTATAGGTGTATATGTAGTTAGATTTTATAAACATTGAATGAATTGAAGTTGCAAGCTTAACACGAGTCAAATCATGTTATTTGATAAAAATCAGTATCAACTAGTGCAAAACTCCTGTTGGAAGGCAGCATAAGTATAGTTATTGACGAGTAAAAACACTGATTTATTTAATCCTAAGCAGAACGTGAAAACAAAACAAAAACTCTACATTAAACAACAAGTCTCAATTACTCACTAGCAGAGAGAGGGAGGGAGAGAGAGAGAGAGAGTAAAATTTACACGAAAGCTCAACGACCTTTTAGGACGGTTCATGAAAAACAACTCCAACTCTCTCCACAACGTTCATAGTTCCACGTACACAGATAAAAAAACAAACACACGAAAAAGCTTCACACGTATCACTTCACTGACACATACATCACTTGTGTACAGACACGACACAGCTCTTGCGTTGTAGACATTTACAGAAAAATTTTAATCCCAATCACCTAAACATCTAATCAAATCAAACATAACTATACTTCCCCCTTACCCGCAAAAAAATTGGAGCCCAATCTCGATAAAATTGTTTCGTCTCATAACTAGAACAAAATAAAAACAATCAGAATAGTACATGGAAAAAAATCATCATTACCCTACACAAGTAATCACATACATAAACAAGAAAAAACAAAAAATCAGAAAAAAGGAAAACTGAAACTTCTCATAGTTAACAAACAAACCGTTATAGTCCATATTGTAGGCAAGCAAACAAGTTCAGAGGAAATCTAGACTCTATTTACGACAGAAACCGTCGAATCCGGTTCATCCTAACTAACATTTAACGACAACTTTAGACTGGAAAAAGCCACTTAACCAAATTCGAGTTTTCGTTATCTATTTTTTTTTTCTAACATATTTCCTTAGCGTTTATTATAACATTCTACGTAGCAGTTTTTATAGGGAGGAAAAACTTAACTCAGATCATACGTTTTCCAAACATTTCAACATGTTTAAAAACCCACATATTTTTTGCCTAGTAGAGTGAAGTGATCGAGTTGCGGAGGGATTGTTTCTTTATATTGCGAGCCAATTTTTTTGACGAAATCATAGCAAATTTTGCTAATACGCCCTGAAAGTTAAGCTTGCGCTCATAAGGTGGTACATAGAAAACTTGCGGTTCAACTGAGTTCAATATTTAAGGGCTCAAACTCCAAGAGCAAATCCTCGAACACATTTGTGCAATATAGAGATTTATCGCTCAATAGCATACAATCTTTTTGGTTATAACTTTTTATTTTGATATTTACCAAAAATCGTCATCAGTCATGCGATCATCAAAGTTCTATAAAATCGGCAGGTTAAAAATTTTAAAACAAATTGGCCTCCAGAAGTCATATTTTTGTTAAAGAGATTATACTTTTTTTTTTATTTACGAATAGTTTTATTAAGGCATTTTACTTATTTAGTTTTTATGTGCCTGGAGTAAAGATAAAACTTACAAAACATGAAAACGTTGCAGATAACGTAATATGAAAAGCGATCTTCGTAGGTTTTACTTCAACGTTGCAATCTAAAATCGGCATCAAATTTTGAATACGGCGAATGCGCCAACATCGCTGTTTCGAGAAAAAACGCATTCAAAGTTTGACAGCTCCATAAGCTCCCAGCAAAAATATTATTTTGTTTCACTTATTTCTCAAAAACCAAATATCCTTTAGATAACTTTGTTCAATCAAAATGTAGGTCTTCGAACGGACTTTTTCACCCAGCTGTTAACTCAGTTTGTTTACATTTGGCGCATTCGCCCTATTCAATATTTGATACCGAAATATATAGATAATATACATTGAGGCGTTATAAGGGCAATGTGCAGACCACTTGTCGGATGTCTTTACCATGCTAAATGCAGCGACGAAGCATTTATGAAAGAGCACACGAAGGTATTTCGTGAAAAAATATGTAAAATGTTTCCAAAATAAGAATCAATTTTAAAATCAACGACTCGAAACTTCTCAGAATAGCATAATATACAAATTGGCTGTGGCACAACTTACAAGCAGAGCTTGCATTTCTAGGGAAATTTTGATAACTAAGGGAGCTAGAGAAGTTTTTGTGAAATTGCCAATTCGATCTCCTCCAAAGGGGTATCCAGCTCGAGCGTTGAAATCTTCGAATACCATCTTGACGATCTGCACTGCACGTTGTTGATTATTATGTTGGGATCCTCCCACCTAAAAAAGGAGGCTCCCAAATAAATTCAACTTCAATGTGATACAACTTAAAAATTTGTATTTGATTTTCCTAGAAATTGGTTCAAAAGCACGATTTAACACAAAAACTTGAATTGTTATACGTAATAACCCACCTTGCTTTTGGAATGGGGGGCTCCCATAAAAAATTCATTGAAAAATCGACAACACTAATGATATTGCATGAGATATGCATGATATTCGGTACTCATAAGTTTTAAGGTGGTGGGATCATTTAAATAGCTAAATGGCTCATTCAATTTTAAGAACAGGGCCCTACTTATACAAAAATACACATGTAAAACGACAAGTCTCAGACAATTGTCACACACCCATGTGTTGAATGCAAATTCTTAAACATGAAAATGGAAGCGTTTACTTTGTGGCACCATTCGGTATAAAAGGATGACCAGAATGACATGGACCCAAAGGTTCCGTGGGGCAAGGATAGTTTGTATGATAGTCAAGGAGTCCAGAAGCAGAGGCTCCTATAAAATATGAACATAAACTTTAGAACAACTCGAACAAATTACTGTTGTTTTTTCTTCAAATTGGTTCACAACCTGATTTGACACAAGAAATGGATTTCTTAAGCATAATGCCACTTTTTTTCCTTTTTAAACGGGTTGCACGCTTCGAGCTATTTTCAAGTGATGTTCATCAAAATGGACAAACACCTTTTTTGACAAATCAAAATAAATAATTGGACTGAATACCTATCCCTTTATTTTCAACGAGGGCCTTTAATTAAGATCAATATAAAATTCAAAACAACTTGATCGATTTCCAAAAGACTGCTCCAAGTTTGTATGGGGAATTTCAAACTTGTGAAATCTCATACGCTGCAGGCCTAAATTGATCCTGGGCCTAATACAAGATCTCATGCCAAATTTGAGCCAGATCGGATCACGGGAAGGGGTCGCTCTATGAGCCTGTAGTTTGTATGGGATTTTGAGACATTTTGTTCGGAAGGAACATGCAATTCCAGTTTTTCATCAATAACTTTGGTTCCTTTCGCCAGATTTCTTTTGAATACGTCTTTTCTTAAAGCTTTAACTATGACAGATATTTTATCGGAAGACTGCATTTTGGTTCGAGTTCAGATAAAAAGGTTATCAGGCTTCAAAAATGGGCTTGCTTTTCTAAGGGTGATATTCATTACTGTTAATGCTGCGTCAAAATGTCCGACGCAGTGTCTCATTAATAGTGATGAAAATTACCCTTAGAAAAGAGCCAATATGCAAAGAGGGCAAAATGCTTATACAGCCAATTGATGAAATGACGATCGCGGGTGTAATTAACAATCGCTAGTGTACAGTGTAGCTATGTATGGACCTAACTGAGATAGCATTTCAACGCCAATTATATTCCACCACTGAAACCTGCGTTGAAAACCTCGTTCCAACAGGTTATGGGCTCAGATATGTCTGGATTGGAGAAGGGTTAACACGAGAGGGGTACTCTCAAGACTTGCTGTGAGCAAGTGTACTAGCGCTCAGGGCAGAGAAGTTCGTCAGTCACAGGAGCCAAACAGCGCAGAGTGACCAGCCAGAGCAAAGAACATTTAGTGGTGAAAATGGAGATCAAAGACGGCAACGCGGGTTCCGAGAGGGTTACTCTCAATGCCGTCTTAAGCTACGCTGCGGCAGCGAATAGAAACGTAGGTTCTTTGCTGACGACCGGTAGGAGGACCGGGAGTGGTCCTGTCCAGCTGGAGGATTAGCCCAAGCGAAGCTTGGCTAAAGCTGATCGCCCACAAGATACTCTCGTGGTGTTTTGCTATGCTGCAATCATAACTCCTGGCACTTAGGGAAAGCTTGATTGGGCTACTTTCAGTTGCCAGCCTCACCTCTTTGCTAGCGCTAGAGCCTAGCTGGACAATGACTTTTACAAGTGATCAAGATGAGCAGAACCTCGCTGAAAGAGTTCTTCTAGCGATTTTCAGCTGCTGATTATCGATGGCTGGAAGAAGTTTATGATGTTGGGGGAAGATCGCCATCGACGATGCTCTTCAACATTCTTCATCTGCGAACTAAGGGGAGGTGTTGAAACACACGATTGACAATTTGCGTATTGACGATCTTTGGTAGAATTAACAATCGCTAGTGTAGAGTGGAGCTGTTTCCAACAAGCGTCTTCAGTCGTCCCGGCCCTGAGTTCGTCTGTGGCGCAGGAGTTCTCCAGCCTATGAACTTAGGAACAAATGGCACTCTCGACCGGTTTTCTCCGCCTGATGGTACTCTCTTTTCCAGTGTTCGGGAATCTAGCTCTGCTTCGGAAACTTTTGACTCAATAACCTTGTACTACCATAACGTCGGATGTATGAACTCGTGTTTAGCAAAGTATCTACTTGCATGCTCATGTTGCTGTGACGACGTTGTCGCCTTCGCGGAAACATGGCTGAACGACCGTACTCTTTCGAGCCAGATATTTGGCCCTGACCATTGAGTGTTTCGTTGCGATCGTTAAGTCGGTTCTCCCAGCGTTGCTCATCGAAGATAGTTTCTGGAACTTGTGTTGATCCGCATAGGTCTTGGTGACCATAAACTTTATGCCTGCGTACCGTATCTGCCTCCTGACCGCACGAGAGATGTTGCCCTAGCTGAGTCTTTTTCGCGCTGCTTATCTAAAGTTAGCTCTCTCTGTCCACCCGAAGATGACATTATCGTGATTGGTGACTTCAATTTGCCCGGTTTGAAGTGGCGCTCCAACCATGTTAACAACCAGTACACTCAACTTTTTCGACCCTATCGAAGATCATACTAGACTCCCTGAGCAATGCGAATTTGCGGCAAATTAACAGCGTGATAAACGAAAACGGTCGTATGTTGGATCCCTGCTTTTCCAGTGATGGGACCCGTGTATCGTCCGTTGTTTTGGCTCCTGCTCCGTACGTTAAAGCAGTACACCATCATCCTGCTTTATTGGCCTCGCTCGACGTCACTAGACTTGCTCCTGTCACAAAATTAGCACTCGAACGCCGACTTTAACAAGATTTCTTGTACCCGGGTTACCATCAACTGGGAATCTGATCCCAACGCTGCGGCCGAAACCTTCCCGCACATCTTGAATTACGCTATCGATCGTCACGTACCGAAACACACTACTGATGGGAATATACGGACTCCTTGGATCACGACGACTAAAGACGGCAAAGAGGTGTGCCTTTAGAAACTATAACAAGTCAAGGTCCTCCTACACTAAGGACATTCATTGTAGACTACATTCTGTTAACAAAAAAGTCAGCAAACGTTGTCACCAAAACTATCTATCTAGCTCAAGTGCAACGTGATCTCAAGTCCAGATCAAAATCGTTTTGGAATCATGTTACAAATCAGCAGAATAAACCCGATCTGCCAACCCAAATGTTTCTGGATGACTCTGGATGAACTCTAATCGTGGAGTTTCTGATCTCTTTGCCCAAACGTTCTCGTCTATCTTTAATACAGCTTAGACATCCCCTGAACATTTGGATTGTGCTGTGAGGAATATTGCTCCACTGGGCTTCTCTATAAACAATATTGTATTTGAGAATGCAGTAATCTCTAAAGCAGCAGCTAACGTCAATGATTCTTTGTATACAGGTCTGGACGGAATACCTGCTACATTTATTGAATGATTCATGCTTGTTTTGCTGACTCTTGTTAAGCTTTTTTTTTCCAAGCTTCACTTAACAGAGCTTCTTTCTCCTCAATGTGGAAGGAGGCTTACATGTTTCTGGTGTATAAAAAGGTAACAGAATCTGTGGTCTTGGATCCAATTTTATTGTCCTGTAAAAACATTTTCTTCCACGATCGAGAAAGATTCATGCCCAAGCGCTCCACGACAACTAGCCTTCTGACGTTTACTTCTTACGTGTTTGGAAGTTTCGCTGCGAAGTTTCAAACCGACGCTATTTACACCGATTTGTCTGCGACATTTGACGAAAATATTGCCATTGGAAAGCTCGAACGCCTGGGTTTCTGTGGAACTCCTCTAGGCTGGTTCCGGAGCTACCTATCTGGACGTAAATTTACTTTGCATGAGGGACTCTTTCTACAGACAATTCTCAGCTTCTTCTGGTGTGCCTCAGGGAAGCCATTTAGGGCCGTTTATCTTCCTAATCTACTTCAACGATGTGCGCTCTCTCCTCGCCGGCCCAAAGCTATGCTATTCTGACGACCTAAAACTATTTTGCAACATCAACGGCCAGAACGAAATTGATTTCCTACAAAATCATTCTAACATATTCTCACACTGGTGTGTGGCATAAACTGCCTGGCTTTGAATCGCAGTAAATGTTCGTGTAGTCATTAGTTTTTCACGAAGGCGGCAGCCTTTTTCCGCTGAGACCTCCTCGGAGATGTGCCAAGAGAACGCGTAGATCACATCAGTGATCTGGGCGGAAATCTGGACCGGATGCTGCAATTCAGGACACACACAAACTACGTTATCGACAAAGCTTCAAGAAGTCTTGGATTCTTATTTCGAGTGTCCAAGGACTTCAAGGATGTGTATTAGGCAATACAAAAGTTTGTATTGCAGTATTGTTCGCTCTATCCTTGAATATGCATCAGCTGTTTGGTGTCCCTACTACCAGAATGGAGCAGAACGAATCGAGGCTATACAGCGGCGTTTCGTGCGACTCGTCCTTAGACACCTGCCTTGGCAAGACCAGTTTCACTTGGGAGCCATGAACATCGATGTCGTCTCATAGACATACTCTTCAAGCCCGCAGACACTGACTGCCTCACGCTCCTGGAAGCCATTACTCTAAGTGTGCGACCCCGTGGACTTCCCAAGCAATCAAAAGTCACATATTCATTTGAAAGAAGGCTTTGGAAGTTACATATTGACTGACAAATAGAAACTGCCCAACTGCCCTATTTCCTTGAGTGAACTATATGTACCCATTAATGAACTTTTTTATTTTTTTTTTATTTATGTTATCTAATTTTAATCGCCGCTGGGATATATTCTTATTTAATTTTTGGCATTTCGGCGAGTTGTGAAAATTCAAGGTAGAATATTTAGAAAGAACATGAAAGTATTATAGGTGGAAAGATCAAAGCTAGAGCGCTTTGGGTAGAAGAAATTGAATAGTTGGTGAAAATGTGAGCAGGGCTTTTGTTTTGTGAACAGCTTTTGAACTACTTGCGTGATTCTTTGCCGCGCGCCGTTTCAATGTTGATAGGAAGCGATGAAGAAACCCATCGCATTCCTACCCACATTGAAACACGGACGGGTCGAACACATGAGATTGTGTCCGACCGGGCAAAAAATCACCCAAGCAGCGCTCACATGTGCTGTTCTATTGCTGAGCCAATTCTATCGATGCGTGCTACTTTTTTAGGTACATCGGATGGTTGCTACTTTTTGTTTCGCATATTATCCATCCGATGCCTTACTTTTTTGCCAAATGCATCGTGATGAATTGTGTTGTAATCTCATGTGTTCGACCCGTCCGTGTTTCAATGTGGGTAGGAATACGATGGGTTTCTTCATCGCTTCCTATCAACATTGAAACGGCGCGCGGCAAAGAATCACGCAAGTAGTTCAAAAGCTGTTCACAAAACAAAAGCCCTGCTCACATTTTCACCAACTATTCAATTTCTTCTACCCATCAAAGCGCTCTAGCTTTGATCTTTCCACCTATAATACTTTCATGTTCTTTCTAAATATTCTACCTTGAATTTTCACAACTCGCCGAAATGCCAAAAATTAAATAAGGATTTTTTTTATTTACAAAAGGTTTAATTAGGCATTTTACTTATAAAGTTTTTATGTGCCGGGAGTATTTTTCCTAACTTTGGGTTAGTAAGAGGGGGGCCGTAATCGTCGCGGCTACTCAACTGTTAATTCAACTATGTATAGGAAAGGAAAGGGGATTAACTGGGGTATTAATGAACTTGAAGGTTTCAAAAATGATTGATTTGTACGTTGTAAATGACTTATTTTGCCCAGGTCCCATGAGTGAATTATATGTACTCATTAATGAACTTGAAAGTTGCTACAGTGCTTTATATGTACGTTGTAAGAGACTTAAGTCATAAAAAGGGCACAAAAGTACTCTAAACGGGATTTAAAACAACAAAAAGTGCATTGGAGTGCTTTCTTCTGGCTTGCTGGCTTTCTGGTAGGGCGAGTGCGCCTGCAGGTATGCTACAAAATCACATCATCACTTCGAGTTTTAGTTTCAGTTAGAACAACATATAAACTCCTTATGCCACTTTACGACATCCCGGCTGAAGTGGCAGCTTGCCAGGTCCGGCCAGATGGGACCGGAATGAATGGCAAAACCCTCTTCTAGAGACATTCTTCTTTGTAAACATTTCCATTTATTGTGTCCCCAGTGATGAAAATCTTAGTCCTCTTCCCACAACTCCAGATCCCTTGCCATCAACTTACAAGCAAATTTATCTGCGAAAAAAAATTGAATCTAACCGCAACATTCCCTTTACGCTTCGCAAGGTAAAATTTGTTACCGGATATTTGTCCAAAATCCATTTTGACGTAAGTTTCGTCGTCCATCAAAATGCATCCGTTGAACTTGGTCCACACTTTCTCGTACAACTTCCTTGCCCAGATTTTGGCAATCAGGTTTTGTTTCAGCGTCCTGTTGGGGTGTTTGCTAGCATGATACGACCGCAAGCCTTCTCGCAAACAAATTCGTTGAGCTGTACTGTGGTTCGTATTGAACTTTTTCGCCAAATCACGCAAGGAGATTCCAGGATTATTATGAACTGATCGCATTACCTTTGCGCGCAGCTTCCGGTCATATGTTCCACTTTTACGCCTGGTTTGTTTTGCTCGATGCACCGTAAGGGTCTCCCGGTAACGTTGCAGCATCGAATTTACAGTCGATTTTGGATATTTCAGGAATTTCGCGATCTTTACCCCTGACCACGTCGATTTCTCTTCGTGAGTGTGCAGAATTTTCTCTCGCCTTTCGCGTTCCATCGTCGATAACTTCGACTGACTGCTTCAATCTTGATGAAATTTTCACCACTAGGTAAACAAACCATCCGGATCAAAACACTGTCAATAGATTCGCGATGTAACAACTAGGGGTACTTCAGTAAATGAAAAGATGCGGCCAGATTCTATGTGAAACAGACTTTAGGCGTGGCCTCGTCGTAGCGTGTTCGGTTGTCACCACGTAGGTCGTGGTTCGATTCCGAAGTCGGGCAAGTTTTTTTTTTCAATAACTCATTTGATTACTTGAGTGATGCGATATACTTAGAATTAAAAGAAAGGAAAGGAAGTGAATGAAAGAAGCAATCGAGCAACAAATTGAAAAAATCTCGACAAACCGCAAATTGTCGAGTTTACAATTCGACGCCAGGCTTCATGGCGGCACCATGTTTTGATTATGGTAAATAATCAAGAAAAGGTTTTATGAACTGATTCGTAGGGTGAAATTGGAAAAAAGAGAGCATTTTTTGCTCATTTTACACCTTTTTTTTTAAAGCTGAATCAAAAGGCCACTGGAAGCTAAATAGCAGGTCATTTAGACTTGTTTTGAAACTTGAAAGTATCAATAAGAACTTCAGATCAATGAAAGGGCTGAGTAAGCTTTTTCAAACCTGTTTTATAAGACTTATGGTTGCTTGGGTTAGAAACCAAGATCTTCGTATGTCCCCATTCGATTGAACAATTATGGAGCTAAAAGCGCTATCATCGGTGTTATGAAAACATTCAACTGTTTTTCTGAGCACATCGATTTCGACGTTTCGAGAGATGTTTTCCGAATAAATGTTTTAAGTGTATTGAGAACCCTGTAATTAGCCTGTGCGAATAGAAGGGCTCAATACTGATTTGATTAAAAAAAATATCATTTTTACGGAATATTACCATAAAATGGCATCCCCAGTTAGGTTTTATGCCCAAAACTAGAAACATCTGATATTAAGACAAAAAAAATCAGATTCAACGTATACTTATCATCTGCTTGAACCATTTTCAATTTTATTATACGAAGACATTGCAAGTGGAGCTGAAATATTGGCCAAAACATAAATATGCGCATTTAGCTCACCTGGTTTCAAAAATCGGCTATTTGACTATTTTTATTTTCAAATCACTTTCTCAAAAACTGTTAAGAGTTTCATATGAAAAATTTGCTAGTGTATAGAAAACAGATGTCTGCTTGCAAATAGCAAATAGCTTTCATACACATATCTTTTGGAATAATGGAGAAAATGAGTATTCTTCAAAGTATGTGCATTTAGCCCGCCTCTCCTCATGTTCCCATACAAGAAAATCGGAATTATCTTATGTAATGATTTTTAGTTCAAGTGAAACAATATTTCATATTACAAAATTATTCTAATAGTTGATTAGATTTTTTTTAATCAAAAAGTATTTGAAAATCTGTTTGAATTTTGTTTTTCTTTTAAAACAAAAATATATTTTCAACCTCCTAAACACGATCACTTCCACATGCTCGCCCAACTTTAGTAGTTTGTCACCATGGGAAATTAACATTTACACTAATATACTTACCAGGTTACAGGTGAACACGAAAAGAATTACAGTGACACTTTTTTATACAAACATATTTTCACGACAAATTTAGAAGTAACAGTGAAAAAAAATCGAGCAACATCCACACAACCATTGCATTGTGTAAATAGAGAACCGTTAGTGGTTAACAGAAGATGAAATCTTTTTCATTACACGTAATTCGGTAGTTTGTTTGAAGGGCCGAGAGATAATTTTCACAGAAAACATTGAAAATATAGATGAAAAACAAAAAAAAACACAAAAGCAGCTACTTAAAAATCAGCAATTGGACGTTGTGTATGTTTGTGAATGGCAAGACACCTTAAAATTTTGCGAAAAAAGGGCAAATCATAAATCAGACGTTGATTAAAGCGAAAGCGTTAAATAAATTAAATAGCTAAACAAACAAGAAACTAACAACTGAACGAAAACGAAAACAAAACAAAAAAAAAACAACATTAAAAATGTGCTCAAAGTTAACATGTACAGTGAAACCAAAACATACAAAAGTAAACACATAAAAATAAGACGAATGAATTGGTTGACTATCAAAACAAAACAAAACAAAGAAAAATGTTGAACAGTTTTCTAGTACTTTTGGAAATGAGGAATTGAAGTACTTTTTTTTCTGGCAGCCATGTTCCGCCGCCGGGGTTGGAAGAGTGAATCCTCGGCTGGCACCACGGATAGTTGAGAAAAACATCAAACACAAAACGAACGAAAGATTTCAGCAAATTCAGAAAAAAAAAAAACGCGTGTTGTTAGTGTGTTGTGTAAGTTTGGTTGATTTTTTGTTAGGTTGTTTTCCGTACGTTATTGTTAGTAGTAAGACGAGATTGAGTTTAAACCCGTTCGTTGGTAGTTAGAAATGTTAAATTGTTGACAGTTTTCATCCGTTTCAGAAGTTTTGTTTCGGTGTTTAGTTTGTGATTGTTCACAATCATTTGTTAAGGTCGGCTCAATAGTTAATGTTATCGAAAGGTAGCGCTTAACAACTCAATTGATTCGTCCATGGGCTTTAAAAAAAATGATAACAAAAACGTAAACAATAATCGAAATGTTAAAAAAAAAACCTCGTGTTAAACTGATGTAAAAACCAATAGGTGTTGAACCCAGGCTCGTGGAGAGGAAGAGAGAGAAGTGAAATTGCTCTGCTGAGAAAATGCTGAAAACATAAAAAGAGGTAAGCTTAATCCGAAGAGTGTTGCGTATCTTTTTATTCTAGCCATTAGTTCCGTAAGTGTGTGTTGTATTATGACTCAATAAATTATCGATAATATTTATCGTTGCAAATGGTGTTGATCATCACATGTTTAAAATGTTGAATAAAAAAGAGATAAAGAATCATGCTTGAAAAATCAATCAATACAATAAGCTGTTACACTACACAAATATTTTGCTACAAAATCGGACAAACTCATGGCTCATTTTTTGCTTGTGTTGCTTCCTCTTTATTTTTACTGATTTCATAATCCACTAAGCAGGAAACGTCCGAATTCAATCGATAGGCATTAAATTCAGGTTCCCGAGAACTGTAACTACGCGAGTGCTTCGTTATTTATTCATTCGTCGAATTTCATCAAAACTGTTATTACCTCCTGCCGGTGAAAATGAGCAAAAAAGCGCCACGAATCGATGAATAATTTCCCCGCATTCCACACATTAAAAAAACTCGCTCGGAATAAACAAAAATAGAATGAAAAATTAAAAACAGATGATCAGAATGAACGCAAACAAAAATACCGGGTGTCTCATTCATCGAAGGCAAATCAATAGCAAAAAAAAAGTACTCACACACAAACAAAAAACA
This sequence comes from Uranotaenia lowii, assembly GCF_029784155.1. Taxonomy (NCBI): domain Eukaryota; kingdom Metazoa; phylum Arthropoda; class Insecta; order Diptera; family Culicidae; genus Uranotaenia; species Uranotaenia lowii. The sequence continues at coordinate 210,677,871 of NC_073693.1, read as the reverse complement.
AACCAACAACGAATGTAAAAATTTTCACACACTCACACACTCACTTAGAGTGTGTAACCATGCCCTGTTTCTGTTCATTGTCTCGTTTGATTTAATTTGAGTAATTGACAGGGCAACACGGTTGGTCGGATGGTAATTTAATTTTACAAAAGCTGTTAGCGGTAATGTAGAGCCAATGACATGATGAGCTTAAACGAGGAGGAAGAAAATCACATGTTGATTTATGTACTGCAGAAGTTTGAAGGCATTTCGAACAGATTTTCTTTAAAGTTCTAGTTCTGAAAATGAAAAAAATAAAATAAAAAAGCACTTAATGAGTTCTGAGTTCTGAATATTGATTTTTGAATTCTGAAAACTCAATTTGATGTTTTGAGATCTGAGTTTGGATTCTGAGAGTGGAATTCTGATTTACGATTTGTGTATTCTGAGTTTCTCCCTTCAAAGTACTGAATTAAATTTTCTCAATTCTAAGTACTGTCAATTCTGAATACTGAGTTCTGAATCTGAAATTCAATTTACTTCACTCTGAACTCTTGATTGTAAGTTCCGAGTTCTGAATCATGAATTATCCTTGTTTCTTAGTTCTGAGTTCAAGGTTAAGAGTTCTGAGTTTTCAATTCTGAGATGTGATTTTTGATTTCGGTCCTCAATTCTAAGTTCTCGGTATGAAGTTGTGTGTTCTGAGTTTTGAACAATGAGTTCTAAATTCTGAATTCATAGTTCTAAAGTATCAGTTCGGAATTCTTAATTCTAAACTGAGTTCTGAGCTTTAAACACTTCAAAAAGAGAAACTATAGTGCGAATTTCAAGATTTTAAGTTCAAAGTTATGAATTTTGGAATCATGTTTCTGAATCTTTAGTTTCTAGCTTTGAGTTCAGAATTCTGAGCTAAAAGCTCTTGGTTCTGGAATCTCTAACGCTCAGGACTGAATTCATAATTCTAAGTTCTTGATTCTTGAGTTCTGAGACATGAATTCGGAGTTCTATGTTTCGAATTCTGAGTTCTGAATTCGTATTTATATATTTAGTACTCTGAGTTATAAATTCTTAGTCCGGAATTCTGAGTTTGGAGTTTTGGGTTCTGAATTATCTGATCTCAATTAACTGTTTTGAATTATGAGCTCTACGTTCCGACTTCTGAATTCTGATTTCGCAATTCGAAGCTCAGTACTATGATTTTTAAATCTCAGCTTTGAATTCTGAGTTCCAAGGTCTGATCTCAAAGTTACATCTATTTATTTATTACAAGTAACATCCTAAGTTTAAGGTCCAGAAATCTGAAATTTCAATTCTGAGGTCTTGATCAAGAGTTTTAATTTCTAAGTATAGAGGACGAATGACCAAGTTGGTTAAAATCCTCTATAAATAAAATATATAGAATAGAATAGAATAGAATTTCTAAGTTGAGAATATTGAACTCTCAATTTAGGTTCGAAATTCAGGGTCATAAATTCTTAGAAAAGATATAGGAATTCCGAATCCTGAGTTTTGAATTCTGTATTCTAAATTCTGAATCTGAAATCTGAATCTTAAAATCTGAATCTGAAATCTGAATCTGAAATCTGAATCTGAAATCTGAATCTGAAATTTAAAACTGAAATCTGAAATCTGAATCTGAAATCTGAAATCTGAAATCTGAAATCTGAATCTGAAATCTGAATCTGAAATCTGAATCTGAAATCTGAATCTGAAATTCTGAATTCGTATTTATATATTTAGTACTCTGAGTTATAAATTCTTAGTCCGGAATTCTGAGTTTGGAGTTTTGGGTTCTGAATTATCTGATCTCAATTAACTGTTTTGAATTATGAGCTCTACGTTCCGACTTCTGAATTCTGATTTCGCAATTCGAAGCTCAGTACTATGATTTTTAAATCTCAGCTTTGAATTCTGAGTTCCAAGGTCTGATCTCAAAGTTACATCTATTTATTTATTACAAGTAACATCCTAAGTTTAAGGTCCAGAAATCTGAAATTTCAATTCTGAGGTCTTGATCAAGAGTTTTAATTTCTAAGTATAGAGGACGAATGACCAAGTTGGTTAAAATCCTCTATAAATAAAATATATAGAATAGAATAGAATAGAATTTCTAAGTTGAGAATATTGAACTCTCAATTTAGGTTCGAAATTCAGGGTCATAAATTCTTAGAAAAGATATAGGAATTCCGAATCCTGAGTTTTGAATTCTGTATTCTAAATTCTGAATCTGAAATCTGAATCTTAAAATCTGAATCTGAAATCTGAATCTGAAATCTGAATCTGAAATCTGAATCTGAAATTTAAAACTGAAATCTGAAATCTGAATCTGAAATCTGAAATCTGAAATCTGAAATCTGAATCTGAAATCTGAATCTGAAATCTGAATCTGAAATCTGAATCTGAAATCTGAATCTGAAATCTGAATCTGAAATCTGAATCTGAAATCTGAATCTGAAATCTGAATCTGAAATCTGAATCTGAAATCTGAATCTGAAATCTGAATCTGAAATCTGAATCTGAAATCTGAATCTGAAATCTGAATCTGAAATCTGAATCTGAAATCTGAATCTGAAATCTGAATCTGAAATCTGAATCTGAAATCTGAATCTGAAATCTGAATCTGAAATCTGAATCTGAAATCTGAATCTGAAATCTGAATCTGAAATCTGAATCTGAAATCTGAAATCTGAATCTGAAATCTGAATCTGAAATCTGAATCTGAAATCTGAAATCTGAATCTGAAATCTGAATCTGAAATCTGAATCTGAAATCTGAATCTGAAATCTGAATCTGAAATCTGAATCTGAAATCTGAATCTGAAATCTGAATCTGAAATCTGAATCTGAAATCTGAATCTGAAATCTGAATCTGAAATCTGAATCTGAAATCTGAATCTGAAATCTGAATCTGAAATCTGAATCTGAAATCTGAATCTGAAATCTGAAATCTGAATCTGAAATCTGAATCTGAAATCTGAATCTGAAATCTGAATCTGAAATCTGAAATCTGAATCTGAAATCTGAATCTGAAATCTGAATCTGAAATCTGAATCTGAAATCTGAATCTGAAATCTGAATCTGAAATCTGAATCTGAAATCTGAATCTGAAATCTGAATCTGAAATCTGAATCTGAAATCTGAATCTGAAATCTGAAATCTGAATCTGAAATCTGAATCTGAAATCTGAATCTGAAATCTGAATCTGAAATCTGAATCTGAAATCTTAATCTGAAATCTGAATCTGAAATCTGAATCTGAAATCTGAATCTGAATCTGAAATCTGAATCTGAAATCTGAATCTGAAATCTGAATCTGAAATCTGAATCTGAAATCTGAATCTGAAATCTGAATCTGAAATCTGAATCTGAAATCTGAATCTGAAATCTGAATCTGAAATCTGAATCTGAAATCTGAATCTGAAATCTGAATCTGAAATCTGAATCTGAAATCTGAATCTGAAATCTGAATCTGAAATCTGAATCTGAAATCTGAATCTGAAATCTGAATCTGAAATCTGAATCTGAAATCTGAATCTGAAATCTGAATCTGAAATCTGAATCTGAAATCTGAATCTGAAATTTGAATCTGAAATCTGAATCTGAAATCTGAATCTGAAATCTGAATCTGAAATCTGAAATCTGAATCTGAAATCTGAATCTGAAATCTGAATCTGAAATCTGAATCTGAAATCTGAATCTGAAATCTGAATCTGAAATCTGAATCTGAAATCTGAATCTGAAATCTGAATCTGAAATCTGAATCTGAAATCTGAATCTGAAATCTGAATCTGAAATCTGAATCTGAAATCTGAATCTGAAATCTGAATCTGAAATCTGAATCTGAAATCTGAATCTGAAATCTGAATCTGAAATCTGAATCTGAAATCTGAATCTGAAATCTGAATCTGAAATCTGAATCTGAAATCTGAATCTGAAATCTGAATCTGAAATCTGAATCTGAAATCTGAATCTGAAATCTGAATCTGAAATCTGAATCTGAAATCTGAATCTGAAATCTGAATCTGAAATCTGAATCAGAAATCTGAAATCTGAAATCGGAAATCTGAAATCTGAATCAGAAATCTGAAATCTGAAATCGGAAATCTGAAATCTGAAATCTGAAATTTGAAATCTGAAATCTGAAATCTGGATTCTTAATCTGAAATCCTATTATGAAATCGTGTGTCATAGTTCAAAACGTTCAAAATTCTTCTAAGTCCTTTTCAATAGTATTGCACTTCTTTTGAAATGAATCTGACCGATCGCTAGTCCAGTCAATATTGGGTTAATTTAAACTTTACAAATACAAATCCGTGTCCCTCAAAGTTGATCCATCACTCGAAATTGTTTGTAAATAGGAAAGAACCACTCAAAGAAACTGGATTAAGCTTAAAACCAACCAAATCTGAAATGGGAAAAACTACAACAGAACATTTTTGAACATTATGGCATGACCCTGATTTCAAATCGAGCGTCTTCCAATCACATGTCGTATATATTTGGCTCTTACCCAAGAAAATAACCCATTAAAGCAGCTGGAAAAAGAATAACACTAAGGGTGAGTAGAGAAAAACGAAACAACCAACATTCATACAGAAGTTTCATTTAAACGTGTAAGTAAAACCGGACAAAAATAAGTTTCAGTCAGTAGAATACCAGCGAAATCACGTTTCATTTTGATAGTGGGAAGATTGTTTTGAATCAGAAAAGTATCAGCGCGCAAAACATTGAAACAAGTGACATTCCCTCTACATCCTGCCGTTAGATCAGAAAAAAAAATCATACCAAGTAGTACACACAGACCTCCCCGGAAGAAGGGAAAAAAAATCTCAAACACACATGACTAAAATTTAGGATCCCCCCGCACTCGAAAGCTAACACCTTTTTTTCGCTTTTGTTCTTTTGTTTCCGCACCCACTTACTAACACCACCCACTGCCAGCCTTCTCCCAAACCGGAAATAATAGAAGTATTTTCTCAAACCCCGGAAACAGGATAGAACACACACCGAAAACATTGAAAAAAACAATGAATGTATACCAAGGAAAGCATTTTTGGTTTTGTTTAACTCTGCTGAAAGTATTTTGGGTGAGGGGGAACTAACGAGAAATCTGCGGAAAAAGGAGAGTCAAAAAAGACCACCTCCCAAAACTGACACGTGGTGCCGCCGCCGTGGCAAAAGCGAGGGATAATTGATCCGAGTCGACAGTCGAGAGTCGACAATCGAGAGTCGACAGTCGAGAGTCGACAGTCGAGAGTCGAGAGTCGACAGTCGAGAGTCGACAGTCGAGAGTCGACAGTCGCGAGTCGACAGTCGAGAGTCGACACTCGGGAGTCGACAGTCGAGAGTCGGTAGTCGAGAGTTGGTAGTCGAGAGTCGAAAGTCGAGAGTTGACAATCGAGAGTCGAGAGTCGACAGTCGGAAAGTCGGAAGTCCAAAGGCTCCGGTTGAGTTAGAAAAAAATCAAGGAATAACACATTTCGATTTCGATATCCAGGAAAACCCATTGAATACGAGCAATCTGGAATCTATCCAATTCGTTAGTTGATAATATTGATCAGCTTTACTGATCGCGAAACCTGAATGACCTATTTTCTGTGGTCTCATTAGAAGGTCATTCCCAAGAATGTCGTGCAATTCAGCAAGAATAGTTCAAAATCTTCTTTTTCGTAAGGGCTGTCGTTCCAAATACCTGCGACTACGTTATCCACGTTGTACTGAGTAACTCCTCGAATACTTTGCCTTCGTTTTGGATCTAATTTAGGGTTGCTAGAATCTTGGCCATCATCGAGCTTCCTATTTTCATGGTTTTCTCGTGACTTGCGCATAAATGCTGACATGATCGCTTGCTAGAGGCCGGAATACTCAGTCGCGCTAGCGATTGCTTGACTGCGGTTTAAGATTTTATATTCTTGGATTCAAATGCCACACATCCTGGTCCTGCTCTTCTTATCGTCCCAATGTTGATTGTCTACAATGGAATGTCACCCACAGTTTTATCGCGATCAACAGACAAAACGACCAACGGCTTAGACGTGTGTTTGGTTTTGTGATTTGTCATATCACTATACAGCTTTGCTCCCCAGATCCTTCGATGATCCGCTATCATGGATCATAGCCCTTGTCTTCTTTATCAGTGTTCGAATAGCTGAGACCGTACTGAAAAATGAATTTTTCTTAACAAGGATTTTTATCTCCGAAAAGTGCAATCGAGAACACATTCAAACGGCAGGTTTATTCAGCTCTTATTTTTTTTAAACAGCAGAGCTCAATTTGAGTTGATCCGGATCAAACATCCGGGAGACAGTTCTAAATGTATTAAACGTCCAGCGAACATTAAACGCCCGGTCCCATTAAGGTATTTCACTCCCCGATAAAACGTAACAGAAAACACGATTGTGATTATACATCAATTTTCCGAATCATCAAGAGTCCTGTAATCTGCTGGATAACCGTCGTTTTCCTCCCACACTTAAGCTATGATTGGTACCGGGCGTGCCAAAACGTGGGGGGTGGCTTAAAAACCTGCCGGTGACAAGCCTCAATCCTTCGGGGGCCACTCCCGGGTCATCGTCGACAAGAAGGTCGAAAATTTTTTGAAACCAAAAAAAAATCAACCAACCTACGGAAGAGGAAGAACCCAAGGGGCCGGAACAAAAACCAACCTAGTTATGCACCCACCAGGACACATGTGTGCGGTAGCCATACGTTCGTTTGGTCGGCCGTTTATTTACGGGTAAACATCTGACGGGACAAGGGGGCACAAAAATGTCCCGGACCTCCCCGACGATGGTTGTTGGATCCCGGCTTCGTAGTGTGTTATGATTCGTCCCGTGATGTGATGTTTCAACCTTATGTTTTTTTTTTTTTGGGAAGCATAAGTGGGTGGGTTGTGATGATGGCAGCAACATCAGACATCATTGCGAAAAGAAAGAGTAAACAAAGCATTATAAGCTTTTTTATGTACCGTATTTTTCGCATTCCTCCTGGTTCAGCAATTCCTGTATATGTAGGGAATACATGGGAATTCGGGGAGTGGGACACGAAATCCGGGAATACTAGCTGCTGATTCTCTGCTCCATTGCGTGGTGTATTCTGAAGCGACGAAAAATCGAACATAAAAACAGATTTTCATATCATTCAACAATTGGTCCGTTTATTTTCAACCGGGGCGTAATGTTGCCAGTTGTTTTTTAATTTTGATTGATTATCCTTTTTATTTTCAAAAATATCAGTTTCTGAGGATTTTACCTTCATATATGCATGTATGTAGATTATTAGTTACAAATTAAACACACCTTTTCAATGAAGCTTGTCTAGTTAGGTGGCGTTTCTTTACAATTGAGAGAGGGAAGGAACCGGTCATAACTGACAAACTTCGATCCCATGAAACTGGTATCGCGGTATCTGGTATCACCACCACTGACCCGGAAGGGCTAACTTTTTCTCAACAACTGGATTTTCCATAATTGAAAAACTTTCCCGGTGCAAAATGTTTCTTCGGCTTCGTTCCGGGGAAGGAGTCATATGCGATGTTTTGGTGTCCCCGATATCATTCTAAACTTTCGGTGAATCGAATCGGGCTTCGGGATGGGACAAATTTGCATCCTTTTGGATAAAAGTTGACTTTTCTGGGTATTACTAATTATATTTTCTTCTTTGTTAACAAAAAACTTTTCGAATATCCATAACCAAATTGATGCAAGGCAGTGTTAATGACAGAGAGACTTTGTTTTCGGAGAAGTAATCCAAACCTGACAGTGCAAGAAATTGATTGCTTTCATTTCATTTCCTCATCGGTTAAAAATGCAAATTGAAACTGGGGCACAGAATTCAATAACGTTCGAACCGGGAGAAAAAGTGCAATTATACAAACCGTTCATCGTATCTAGGAATAGTTATGGCGAAAATTCGCTGCATTCCCGAACCGGGTGGATGGAAGCAGAAATAAAAATCGAGGTCGCAAAAAACGAAAACAATATGTGTCAGCTCATTTCCGTTCGCCATCGTCATGCTGACGAGGCGGGAGAATCGGCGGCAAACATTCAATTTGGCGCTCACTTGGGAGTGGTTCCGGGGGAATTGTTCAACGATTCACTGGCCATGGCGGCGGCATCAGCCAATATGTCAATCCACTCAATCCCTCGCGATAATCTGCTCCGATCGGCAATGATGTTTGTTGTAGAAATGCTGTCGACAAGGGACGTCAAGGGTGCCGCCAGCCAACCCCATTCGAACGGATTATCCGTCCAAGCTGAATGTTTTTGGGCGATAAAACCTTGCATCTTGGCGACTAGGAGGTTAGGATATTGAACGAACTTTTGTAGAGCTTTCTGAGTGGTATAAAGAATATACTTGTTGTTTCATCACATTAGAAAATTGATAAAAACATTCAATCAGCAAATGGCAATTCCAAAAGCTTGAAAGTTTCAATGTCAAATATGGCATAATTTTATGCCAAAATTTCATAAATTTTAAGATGCTATGTTTGAAGTGAGACCTGATCTTTAGGTACAAAGCGAAAATTGCAGCTCCTTTTGTCATAAAGCTTTTTTCAGATTGAATTGGAAAAAAACAATTGCCTATATTTCAGATTTTTTTTAAATAATACAAGATATATTTTTTATACAAATGAAGCGTTTTCTTTATACTTTTAAGAAAAAATACGAATAAAATTGTTCGTCACGGTTTCGAAGGAATTCTCGATCTTTTCCTGTAATACGGTTCATTAGGCGGCGCACACCTTCTTCGTTCAACGTTTTAGCTATCTTATTCCACCAGGTCTTCATCTAACTGATGCCTTTAACATCCTTTCTCTTTGCCTTGAGTCTCCTCTTCATGCCAAGATTCGTTTTTGAAGACACATTTGGCTGAAATTTCCCCCGAGACGTTGCCATGTAAAATTGTTGACATGGGATTTGCCCAAAGTCAGCCTTGACATGAGTTTCATCGTCTATCAGAAGACACCCGTCGAACTTGGTCAGCAACTGGTCGTATAGCTTCCGGATTTTGGCCTCACTATTCTGTTTTTGATCAGATTTGGATGTTTTCTAGCTCGATACAACTTGATCTCTTCCCGGAGTCGAATTCTCCTCACGTTACTAAAGGGCAGTACCGAATTTTCTGGTTAAATCACGATCCGACGTATTGCAATTCTTCTTAATCGTCTTCAAAATCTTACCACCAAATCTCGACATTTCCACTCCGACAATTGGCTTGAGGATTCCAAATCGTAAATGTTTCCTTTTACCGTGTTTAAACGCACCATTCGGTATTTCTGGGCAATTATAGCCTAGATGCAGACCACAATGGATTTTCCAAATAATTGTGCACATTCTTTTCCCTTCCATGTTCCATGGCTTCCATGTTGATTGTTTCCAAAGCACAGTCGATTTGCGGAATGTCCCGACACGTGGGCGCCAAAAACTTCCAAATCCGTCCACCAGGAGCGCCACAATATGATCATAAGTTTGTTCCAGTTCTAAATGAAGCAAGCTTTATCTGTCTGGAGTTGCACGAGGTAGTCACTTAGGACCGCTTATCTTCGTGATATTCATAAATGAACTTGCAACATTTCTCAAGTCTTCAAAACTGCTATAGTATACTGATGACCTGAAAATCTACCGAGTCATTAACTCGAAAGTGGACTGCGTCTCGCTTCAAGATGATATATGTATAACAATTTAATGCTGTGGTTCCACTTACATGGAATGGAAGTGAACGCTGGAAAGTGTAAATGCGTTAGTTTTTTTTTTCAGAACGAGAGCTTTCTTTATCTTTGACCACTCACTTAGTTGCGCAACTATAGAAAAAGTAACTGAAATTCATTCGCTAACACAATGAGCGCAATGTACAAATTTTCCTTTACTCATTGAGAGAGCAAAACCGTAACATCGCTTGCGCTCTCTGTTCATCTATGTATCACATCGAAACAAAATGCTGAGCTGCGCAGCGCTCACTGTGGAAAGAGAAATACGCACACAAAATGAAATCAGCAATCCTCAGCACATTGAGCTGCACTATGTGTACCACCACAATGCTAAATTCAACAAACGAAAGCGAACGCACTCGCAATAAACAAGCAACAGCAACAACACAAACGAAATTCGGTCAGGTTCGGCCTTTCGGCTGTCAAGCAGCGTTGCCACAAAGAACTCTGTATCGTAAGTGAGTCTCAGTCCGCCCATAGAAATCCCAATGTAACAGAATAAGATACACTGATGATAGAGATTTGTAGCACCGCTGCTGCCAACCCCTACTAAATTTAATTCGTGTTTATTCTTTTGCTTGTTTATAAGTTTTATTTTACCATCGTTTTTATTTTCTTTTGTCGAGAAGGTAAAAATACAACCTGTAACGACGACTAGCTCAGGCACTTGTTACCTCAGGGTCGGCTTCACTTGCTGGGAAAGGGGCAAGCAAACTGATGGAACTAGAGCCAAAAATGCGCAAGGGGGTTTTGGACGTGCTACTGACAAAGCGATCTATACATGTTTATCATTTTATTCTGGGTTATCTTTTTGGGGGAAGGGTTCAGGGATATGGGGACGTTGGAGCCCAATTTAAAATATGAAGTTACTTGCCGGCGCGTACGATGGATCCCGAGCGATGTCGATGGCCATGCACGTTGACGAGTAGGTGGTTGGGTCGTGTGGTCCTCCCGGGGAATTCCTGCGCCACGGGAGGGTCCTTTTCAAGGCTCGACCCAGCACGTCCTACTTTCCCGACCGGTAAGACACTGCCCGATCTATCGGTATAGCTGGGTAGTTCCTCCACCCGTTGGCTCGGTTTATGGCGCGCCAAGCTTATCTTCACGATTCTCAGGGCCGGAACTAGAAGCAGAGTGATAACCCGGGCCTTTGGAGCAACGACTCTGGTGGGCCAAGATCTTGGTGTGGTCATGAGGTCCTTGGAGCTTGAAGTTCGCTGAGTTCTGACAGATGGGGGATAGGGGACATTGGTTAAAACTTAGTATATTTATTAATTTATCTAAGCGTTATAGTCCTATTTGCCGCTGGTAGAGTTCGTGATATTATGCAGGTTGTTTCACCAACACTTTTCAGTTCTGGGACAATCAACCTTAAAAACGACCATGTGTGTCAACCGGCTGATCTGTGTTTACACGCTCAGCAAGTGTGCGTAAGAAGTGTTAAAAACAACTCTATACAATGCAATAGAGTTGTTTGTGACATTTCTTACGCACAATTGCTGAGCGTGTAAAGATGCGACCGAACAATTAACCTCAAAAACTCTCGGTACAAAAAAACGAGCAGCCGGTCGACACACATGGTTTTGAGGTTGATAGTCCCAAAACTGAGAAGTCTTGGTGAAATAACCAACTATGATTCGAGACCCTTGTATATGAAGGTTCGTATTTACATTGTTGCTAAGGTTAGGCCGTAACTAACGAAAAATTTTTTGAGCCAGAGTTCTCATTGAGCAGCACATTGTGCAGAGCGGATCAGCTCATTCCCAGTTAACATTAATCGGCAGAGAGGGAGCTCAAATTTCCAGAGAGATCGCAACGATCCCTCTGGCGATTTTGCAACATCAAATCGACAAAGAGGAACACACGATACTCGTGCTACGGATGGCTGAGTGCCACGAAATAATTTGGTAGACGGCCAGATATGCCCCCAGGAAAACACACGAACACTTTACGGATTTCGCTCAGGACGCTTGTTCGTCTCAGACGCTTCGGAAAAGTTTCTTTTACACTGTTTTCATTGCTTTAACGATCCCTCTTAGGAGACAGCACCGTTCTCGTCGATTGCTCGTGTATAACACGTTCGTTGTCACGCTTTTTTGGTTTTTTTACTTTCCGGGTCCAAAAATAATTCTCGGAGCGACAAAACAAATATAGAGAACCTCAAGATTTTCAACGTGTGGCTAAACTGAGCGGCTTACTGAAGTAAGAAAGCGTCGCACGTTTTTGATGTGACGGGGCCTCCCAAGAAATACACCCGTCACCCGAATATGGGTCCAATGGCGACGAACGTGTCTGACTGACATGCTTCCTATCTAAAGTGCTGCCGTTATCAGCTTTCAGTGATCCAAGTAAAGATGATCCCAAGTCGAAAAAAAGAAATGACGGTCTCTACGTATTCGAGCGTCGTTGAAAGTATACCGTATTTTTCTAAATCAGGATACACAACGCTCAATTTTGGGCATAGTCTGTCGATTTCTGAGAGGACGTGCGAAATGGGTTGCGTTTTTCATCATCGTTTGAATCCTCTCAGGGAGCAGAAGAAATTCTATCGCCGTCAGTGATTTCAAACTACCAGATGATTTCTGTATCTTACAGACTTTTTAGACTTTCGTCAGACTTTTTTCCAGGTTTCCAGACTTAACAGGAGTACAGCATTGATCGTATAGTCCCAAACATTGATAGTTGCAGAGGTGTGTATTATACAAAGTCGTTACCTATTAAACCCGCTATCCAGACTTTTTCTGACATTTTTTTTTCAAAATCTTTCAGATTTTTTGAAAAACGGTTGGCAACTCTGATCGCCGTGCGCGCAGTTTTAGATAGCTTGCGTTCACATTGTGCTGCCAGAACACGTTGTGCTGCTTCGAAGCTTAAAACACGGTCATACGGCAAGTGTCAAAGCAGAGTGGTTTAGCAGAATCGGCTTTGATATGATGACTCCCATTCAACCTTAACGTGTTGAAAATTCAAGATGAAACTTCAAGGTCCTGTAAAAAAATTGGAATGGGGTTTTAGAATAACGTTTAAGATGGGTGATCACTGAGGTTACGAAGTATGATCGTCTGATCGTTGGGTTTGCAGCCGCGTTCTTGTGCTCGATTCTTATGATCCTGATGTTGATGACGATCCTCGATTAGGTTAGCCTTTTCTACGAACAACATCGTCATCTGATCGTGGGGTTTCCGACCTTTGTTGGTATTCTGGAATGGACTTCGATTCAGAGTGACTTTTTGACAAATGACAAACAAACATATAAAATTTTCCAAAAAAACTTAAACTTTAAACCAATCTCTTGTTACAATATTTTCATTTTTCAAACGGATGACAAAAGTGCCACTTCTGGAAGGGAGATCACCTACATTTTTTTAGTTTGATCAGCTAAACAAAGCTCAACCGGCCATGTCCTTTTGGATCCCTGTTTTTGAGGATAAGTGGATTAGGAGAGGTAAATTTTAAAAGAAAGCCCGTGGTTGGATCGCGGTCAATTTTTGTTACAAAAAATACTAGATAAATTGAGGGTGTATCAATCACTCATCATTCCACTCATCGAACTAGAAAGCATTTCCAAACAAGAGAAAGCAATCCCGTTCATGGATTTTCTCGAGAATGATGCACAGCTGTCAATATCGATATCCAGATACTTCAAGGGTCAGGTGTGCCCGCAATTGCTATCACTGACGTTGAAAGCCAGAAGCATATCTAGGGTGCCACACAGCGTATCGTTGAATGTGTATTGAGTGCTAACATTTCGTTGCTTAGTCTTATTTTACCATTGCAATTTTCTCCATACTTTCCCAACTTTTGAAGCAAGCTTGTAAGTCTGACAAAATTAAAAATCAAAATATACTACTTTCTCGAATAGCATAACAGAGCTTGACTGAAGTGTGGTAATTCTTAAAACGATCGCCAGCGGTAAATGTAGCTCAAATAGAGTTGACTGACATTTTCTTTAGGCTTTTCCAACTTCTAAGTTTCTAACTTACAGAGCCTGACTACCGCTTTCCCTATCAAAAAACGGCTGGCCGACAAGGGAATTTCGATTGAATGTCTATTCAAAATAGAATCCCGTCAAGCCCACCCGGTTGGTTTCTCCGCTTCCTTTTGCTGCAGGAGAATTCGTAGCTGAGTACGTTGGACCTTTTAAGTCTCACAACACGCATGAGTCTAGATTAGAGCTTTACCCCGCCTTAAGATCGCGTTGCTTTTGAATTGTGGTGTCAAACGAGGCCTAAGGCCTTTCTTTAACTTGTCAAGTCATTGTTCCTGTCATTTGAGCATTGGCGATGCTCCTTGAACTATACGCACTCCTCCAACAGCTCTTGCTTCGTAAGACTCCTTATCCTCCGTCAAAGTTATGTCGATGAGAATCATGCCCGCGATGACAAAAGCTGCATCTGCTGATATGGTCCTGTATCCACAGGAAACTCCCTTGGCTATCAGCTCTTTGTGTTCCGTAATTTTGATCTGTTGTGTTCTTACACTATGGCGGAGCTCTAGGCCACTCCTCCGTATCGTAGTTTCGACAGTGCTACGCTCGCAAGGATACGTCTCTTGTTACTCTTTGAACCATGGCCGTTCGACAGAATCCAGGCCAATGATTCGGGGACTTTCGATGCACTTTCACAACAGTATTTGACATGCGCACCAAAACTTAAGCGATTGTCGACCACTACTTCGAGGTATTTCAGCTGCTGTTTCATAGATGTCACGTGTCTTCTAACATTTAATCTACATGTGCGGCCCAACTTTTTTGTTGGAAACGAGCAGAACTTCAGTTTTATAATGAGCTATATGAAGCTTAACTCCCTTCATCCAGATGCCAACCCTTTCAACGGACACTGTAGCTAGATCTTCTACCTCATCGGTTGTTTCGACGGTGATCATGAGCATGATATTGTCAGCTATTCCGACTATCTACGCGTTTGTTGGTAGTTTAAGCGTTAACACCTCAGTATACATGGCATTCCAAGGCACAGGTCCGAGTATAGAACCATTTGGAACACCTGCTGTTAGTACAGTAGATCATAACCCAGTTTCAGTTTCGTACGTCAGGACTCTAGTTACGAAGAAGCTTCCAATTATGCAGAGGGTAATCGGAACACGTAACCTGTTAAGCGCTTTTGCAATAGCTTCTCAGCTAGCTTTGTTTGAGGCATTCTTAACGTCGATCGTCACAATCAATGGCGCAGTGACGAACAGGAAGGTTTCGATTTGTCATCTCTAATGATAAGTAGGTAGGGTGCCGGGAAGTCTCAGAAGTTCTTTGGCCGACTAAATCTAGCTTTATCTCAGAAAGATTGCTAACGTAAACCATAACATTGAGTTAAAAATTGGATAGTTAATTCTATTGGCAAACTTTCAAACGTCAAGCCAAGTCTGTTAACAGTAGAACCCTGCTTATCCTGGATAGTAAGGGAAAAAAGAAGCTTTGGATAAGCAAAAACGTTTTTTCGTATTGCAAGCCTTATTTCTCAAATGAACAACACGGATTTATGCCTAAGCGCTCTACGACTACAAACTTGTTGACATTCACGTCTACTTTGCAAGACAGTTTTGCCATGGGATCTCAAACCGACGTCATGTACACTGACCTGTCAGCTGCTTTCGACAAAGTGAACCATGACATAGCCATCGCCAAACTCGATCGTATTGGTATCTGCGGGTCTTTACTGGAATGGTTCCGCAGCTACCTGGTTGGACGAAAACTCATTGTTCGAATAGGTGAATTATTTTCAGTCAGTTCTCTGCCAAATCCGGAGTGCCTCAAGGAAGTCATCTAGGACCAATAATATTCCTGATATACTTCAACGACGTGCTATTGCTCATCGATGGACCGAAACTAGCGTATACTGATGACCTGAAACTGTATCGCCGCATCAACGGTCCCGAGGATGTAAACTTCCTACAGAGTCAGTTCAACCTCTTCGCCTCTTGGTGTGATGTAAATTGCCTTCCCTTGAATCGTAGTAAATGTGCAGTAATTTCGTTTTCCCGCAAGCGGCTCCCATTATCAACCATTAATCATCTTGGAAACAAGGCTATCGCTCGAGTCGAACAAGTGAAAGATCTTGGCGTGATTTTTGACGCACAGTTGAATTTCAAGACTCACACTAACTACATCGTCGACAAAGCCCTCCAGATGCCTGGGTCTTCTCTCCCGAATGACGAAAGACTTCAAGGATGTCTACTGCTTGAAGAGTCTTTATTGTAGTTTGGTTCGATCGACACTTGAATATGCCTCGGCTGTTTGGTGCCCATATTATCAAAACGGCTCAGAGCGTATTGAGGCCATCCAACGGCGTTTTTTGCGGTATGCTCTTCGACAACTCAACTGGCCCGACCCGTTCCGACTTCCCAGCTACGAGAGCCGCTGTCGTCTAATCGACATCGACACGCTGCAAGCCCGCCGGACCGCCACACGAGCCTCGGTCGTTGCGGATTTGCTCTCATCGAGAATAGACTGCCCCGCATTGTTAGAGGAACTTCGACTCAACGTACTACCACGAGTTTTGAGAAATCGTGATCAGCTCTTTGTCCCTCTCCGGCTGAACAATTGTGGGGCCAACACAGCTCTAATTGGTGTTATAAAAACATTTAACCGCTACTCAGAGTACTTCGAATTTGACGTTTCGCGTGATGTATTCCGCAGCACGCGACTTCAATCCATTTTCAAATGCTTGCATCAGACTTCTTGGATACAATAATATTTGAACAAACATAAGAAAAATTACTATAGTTGTTGTTCCTCAATGGAACATTGTCCTCCTGCTGGTCACCGAAATAGATTGTCCATTTGCAGTCGTTCGCTCCCTCTAAAAAGGTCAACGATACTTAATCCTGGAACCCAATTACCATTGATTAGCAATGAAAGCTAATGTTTATTTGGCTCCAAACAACACTCAATGTAAAGTGATAATCAAAAGCCATCAATATCGCTATCGGCGTGGGGTGGCATTGCCCCGTTGCCTCTACCGACCTGTAAATTTCCTCATTTACCCCGGATAACTTCCTTCTAACTGAAAATGCCGCCATTCGTCGGTTGTTATTGTGGGAATTGTTTCATTAAATGTGGCAACAATTTATCCAACATTTGCGATTCTTCCCCCAGCCGAAAAAAAATGGACGGCAGTGCTAACGTTTTTCCATCGGTCCAAAAAAGGCAGCAGCAAATAAAGGATCGAATGAAGGAAAAAACGCAAGACGAGGATCCTTCGGAGACTTTTGGGCTGAGGGGGATTGGTCGTCTTTTGTCGTCTCGCGCAATAATCGTTTGGGCATGAAATGAATTCCAAAGCCATTGCTCAGTGCTGTGGTGGTGCCACAAGAAAAGCGGAAAATACACATCCTCCCCCGCATTGGGGTCCCCCTTTTCTTAGCCTTCCCGTCCAATACAGGGTTTTATTCCATACCCCGTTCAGTTTCGGGGAAGTAAGCGCCTTGTTAGTTCGGAAACCGGAGACCGGGTAGCCTCATTCATTCTCTGGGAGTGTGTTTGTCCTTCGGAAAATCTAGAAGCCATTTTTACTGGCTGCTCTTCAGAATTTCCATTCCATTTGATTCCAATAAAGAAAATTATTACTATTCCTCCTTGCTTTCTCGGGTGCTCTCGACATACTCTGGCTCAGAGGCGCGGGCATGGTTTGGGAAAATGTGTGTTGACACAAGAGAAGCAAAGTCTGGGTCAGCAGCATCCGATGGTTGACAGGCGTCTCGGAAGATCGGAAATCGAAAAGACGAATCTAACTGGAACGAGTCGTGAGCAATTCATTAGAGCGTTCTTTGAGGAAAAACGGTGTGTTTGCTTCCAAACGATTGCTTTTTGGAATGAATAAGCAAATTCCACTATCATAAAAGTTTTGGGAAGAAATGTTCAAGTGTGCAAACTGGAATGTTTGACTCATGTCTGCCAGAATCAAAACAAATTGCAGCGAATCGATGTCTGATTTTGGTGTTTACAATTTCAATTGCTGAAGATTCAACACGTCATTTGCTGCTACCGAGATCAAAACCGTGAAATCTTCCTCTTTTGATTTCCGGAGGCTTGAGAACGCCGGGGCTGACAACAACTTCGCCGGTGTGTGGTGCGTATGTGCCAAAATGTTTGCCAAACATGATCACATCTCCACGCTACGTACGCGACGTCGCTTTCTAACTCAAAGAAGAAAGTTCAAACATCCAAAGTCAGCGTCTTCGGAATCATATCATCTTTGGTGGCGTCTTTTCTGCATATATACAACTGACTCATATACAATTGCACAGTGGGCTATGATCTCAAAGTAATACAGCTTTGAGTTAAAAATGCCCTAATTTAATCTATTTTTGCCTAGCCTTCTTATGTAGGGATGGAAAATAATCTTCAGATCACGAAAATGACCGCAGTTAGCCATTTGAGCATAGATTTTCAAGATGTGAATATCTATTAAACAAAGATATGAGAATAGTTCGCAGCGTAGTGAAAATGGAAAAAAATCTAAAAGAGCTCACTTTAAAGAGGTCTTAATATTTAAAAATGAAGTTGAGGTTTCAAATATTTAAAAAAAGTTTCTGATCCAATTAAAAAGACAGAAAGGTTCAAGGATCATTGATTGCTACTACAGTTCTGGGCATTTCAGACAATCCGTCTTATTTACGGGAGCCAAAGCTGTTTGCAATCTGTCAAACAGCTATAGCTCCCGTAAATAAAACGGATTGTCTGAAAAAGGCCAGATAAGTAGGTTGTGGTTGAAATTTATTAGAAATTCTTGTCGCTCAGAAAATTGAGATGAAATGGCAACAGCTCTTAACAATCAGATTAGATTTTCATAAATACCAAAAACAGTTTCAACTACAGCAAAAAAATGGGAGCAACTGGAAAGAAGATTTTATCAAAGTTACTGCTCCAAATTTTTTCAAGCAGTTTTGGCTCCGCCATAGAGAACAAAGTCTCTCTAGCAGCTCAGATTTTCAAGGTTGTTGCTCAGAGTAATTGGAAGAAAGATGATTCCCGTATAAAGTCCATCTTTATAACTGGTAACTGGTTAAGCACAGTTTATCAAGGCTGTCGCAAAATATAGTAAAACAAAATATACCTCACTGTCAGCCTGCTCCATACATCTCACCATGATGCTATATGATGCTGATCATATTATGAGGGCCGATCGTGGTCGGCGGCACAAATAAAAAAAACAAATTGCAATAAATGTTGTGTGTATTGGGCAACATCTTTACGAACTCATCTCTCCCATCTTTCCCTAGATTGCTTGTACTTACAGGCTTTCACAATGTTACGGTGTGCCTCTTTCTTTGCCTTGTCGGATGATTGGCAATGCTCCTGGAAGCCTGGCACGTGCAGATGATGACCGCGGCCGAAATTCAGTGCTATACCACCGGGATTTTCCACCACTGGTGTTCGGATGCGCTCAGAGTAGGCTCCGGAACCACTGAGATTTTCGCAACTTATGCGACGCTCGGATGCCTCGGGTCGGCGGCTGTTCCACTAGATATTCACCGCTGGTGCGGAGATCGGACGCACTCGGATTGGGCGGCTGTTCCACTGGGATTTCACCCCGGGTGCGACGATTGCATTCTGCCGGATTCACCGGTGGTACCGCGGATATTCGCCACTGGTGCGGCGATCGTATGTAGTCGAGTTCGGCATTGGTTCGCCGAGATTCTTGCACTTCGTTCGGCGAACGGAATCCTCGGATTTGGCGGCTGTTCCTCCAGGATATTTGCCACTGGTGCGGCGATCGGATTCCACCGGTGCAACGATCTGAATGACGCCATACTATTCGGCGAAGGTTCCACCGGATGTTCACCCTGATGCGGCGATGGAATTCGGTCCGATTCGGCAGCTGTACCACGCACCGGTTGTTCGCCACTATGCGGCGATGGAATTCGGTCCGATTTAGCGGCTGTAGCATCGGATATTTTTCGCCACTGGTGTGACGATGGAATTCGGTCCGATTCGGCAGCCGTACCACCTATTGTTCACCACTGATGCGGCGATGAAATTCGGTCCGAACCGGTTCGCCAGGATTTTGTCACTGCTTCGGCGATGGAAAGCAAACGATGCGGCGATCTGAGGCCTTGCGATTCGGCGGAGCTTCCATCGGATTCTTCGCCACTGGTGCGATGATCGAAAGCAGCCTGGGGAATCCAGAGAGGAACTCGCTCAGAAAAATTAAGTAAAGGAAAAAGGGTCGCTTTTGCGACCCTTCTCTGGAGCTTGTTTTCTCCTCCTGGAGCTCCTGGCCCCCCAGACAACCAGAAGTCGTATTTTCTTTTACAGATTACATCGTATAGAATGTTATTTATACTCATTTTCGTATATCTGCACCTACAATGTGCGGTCCATGCATATTCTTTATCGTATTTAAAAGCATTGCATGATTTTATTACGACAAGAAGTATTTATGTACATATGAACTCGACCTTTGTGTACGACAATTCGCAAAAAATCCGTGAAACGACCGATATACGGTGATCAGCCGTGATTGAAAGATTTTGTCGTGCTATGCATAAAATAATTCGAAATAAAAAACGTATATAACTGGATTGATTCGTAATAATGTGCATGCAATCGTATACCTTTGCAAATTAATTCGCATGTCTGATTTTCGTAAAACGTACTTGCTGGCAATCGTAAAAGAATACAAAAAAGTTTAATAAATTCGTTTATGATAATGGGACATCGATGATTGAAATCGTATTAAAGGAGGCTTCAAAATGTTGGTCTATTTTTAGAACATCGATGACGTGTTCTACGATTTAAAAGATTTAATTTATAGAAATATACGATTTGCTTTTGGTTTAATGCCTTTGAAGCAAATCCTTTTGAATTTATATATTCCAGATAGCGTCGAGGAACCATCATGAGCTGCTGATCGAATCGTCAGGGGATCAAGTCCAGGCGCTAACAATAAATTTATGAACGTGGAAAAAAATCAACAATCAGGCAAATAATAAATGTGTACGATATAAACTTGAATTTGACAGCAAAAAAACAAATTTCTTTGAAACAATTTTATTTTTACTATTTTTTGGGGATGATAAAACCAATTGGTTTAAAATCCCAAAAAAAAATTTTTTTTCAACTGACGGAAAATGAGAGCCCTGCACTCAAGTCGCAGAAGACGACCAAATAAGTCGTCAAACTTTCCATATTGTTACGAAAAATGTCGTATATTACAACCTCAAACATCTATATGATGATGTGAATTGTCATAGTATATTCCAAAAAGAATCAGGGTAGTCGTAAATGATGCGCACGACAAGTCGTGAAAATCGTAATTTAATACAATCCAAATCAAGAATATGTTTGCTAATGTACCTATATGGCCTCCAAAATTATACGTATATACTGGTTTTGCTACATTATATACGATATGTATACACGTATACTTGCACGTATATTTGCGTTGCAAATTCGAAATACCCACCAAATGGTTGTCTGGGCCGGGAATCGAGTTTTGCAAAATGGGCTGCCCTTTTTTTCGGCTTACCGATCGAGAACTGGATTCCGTGTCAAGTATGCACGTGGCGTGGCCGGGTTTTTGCCGCGTATGCACTTCCAGTGATGTGCTGGAAACAGGAATTTGGGTGATTCCTCCTCGGCGAAACAAAAAAAAATCCGGTTTCAAAGCGCACTACATTTCACTGCCATGATGTTGTGTGGCAATCGACCTTCCGACTGTTTCCCCGGAAACGAAAGTGACGTTTTGGCGGTTTTGCATGCTCAGTATGGTTTACTCATTTTTTCTGCACCCTCAGTATCCTTCCTTTATTTTTGCGTTTACTCTTTAAACACGCTTACGCTGCTTAACATGGGGTTGGGTTTTGGATGAGTTATGTTGCTAATCGCTTTAAACGTATCAATTTTGAGACTAATGAAATAAAAATAAATTTGAGTGCAACAACATCTACTGACGAAAGTTCCTACTAAAGTCAGTAGATGTTGTACAGCAAGTCAGAAATCCGCCAGAAATAGTTCAGATCGCCGATGATTATACTGATAGTTAGAACTTTCTTCACATGGTGGCATGTTTGATGTGTCGCATTGTTTTTTGAAGGGTGAGGTATATTGGCTGTCGTTCAAAATCTTTTTAAACAGTTCTGGCTCCGAAAAACCAATCGGAGTGGAATGTAAAGTACATTTTCATGAAACTGTTGCTCTGGGCAATTAAAACAAATTTGTAAAGTATTTGTGAATAAGACGGGGGCCTTTAAGTGCACAGTTTACTTAAGAATCTGTAGTAAATATGGTGGAACGATACAACCGATCATTTACTGCGGTTCAACGGCAGGCAGTTCATGGCAGCAGCGGTGCGTAAACTCGCTTCGAAAACAGTTCTTCCAAGTTTAACTTGATGTGTGCAGATTCAGTTTATCTTCGTTCCAATCATTATGTGATTGCTCACAAATCGAAGAGAACAGCTGTGCATTGATGTTTTTCATGCCTCGCAGGAATAAAATCACACCAACGAAACAATAGAACGATGCTTACCGTACACGAATGCACACAAGCGATCGTTGCCCGACAGACCGAGTGAACTCTTCTCTCGCTCGTTTCCCGTTCCCTTGTATCTATTACTTTTAGCCACGCCCCCATGCGTTGTCCGATTGATGTGTTCGGCTGCCGAACGAAAACGAGTTGAATTTTGAATTCGCAGAACTGTACGTTCGCTTCGCTGATGTTTCCCCCGATTGCTGTTTACTTTTGCCGAGTTTACCCGAAGCTTAATTCCTGATGCTTTCCGAGTTGTACTATCGATAGCATCATTGCAGTTTGAGTTTAACAAAATAAAATCGTTCTGCAAGGAGGGGCAAAGTGCGAGCATGTAGTCTCGCGATTTAAACATCTCTGCATGGCAGTTGTTTATGGCGTGAATAAGTTTTAAGTCATCAGAATAGGTGAGTTTTGTGCCGTCGATAAGCGAGAATGCATCATTGAGGTAGATTACGAAAATTATTGATCCTAAACGGCTTCCTTGGGGCAATCCTGAGGAGGTAGGAAATTTCCTGGAAAAGGATTCAGTTCTAACGGATAACTTCCGTCCCGTTAGTTAATTCCTGAATCAATCCATTCCGAACTTCGCGATAGCAGTATCATTGTTCACCTTGTCGAACGCAGCGAAGAGATCAGTATAAATGGCTTCAGTTTGGGTCATCCTGGCAAAGCAGTCTTGCACGAAAGATGTGAAGCTCAGTAAGTTGGCAGTATTGGATTGCTTAGGCAGGAATTCATGCTGGTGGACAGGAAACATATAAGCTTTCTGCCATAGTGATGGGAAGATTACGCTTTCCAGCGTTGATTGAAAAATGTGTTAGATGGGCGTCAGCAAAAGTGGCATAAAACTCTTCAAAAAAGTTGCTGGTAGGTATATCGTCCGGGCTCGTAAAGGTACAATTTTTCAATTTTGCTGTCGCTTTCAAGATGGCTGCATCTTCAATTGGGAAAACATTTAAAAATGAACCTAGAGGTAAGATATTCCGGACAGCCCTGGCTAGTTGCTCTGAAGAATTGACTCCAGTTGAAAACCTGGGTTCCCAAAAGCTTCGTTTTGGTTCAAAACTCATCCATGATTTTATGCAGAATTTTAAAGTAACGTTAACATGAGTAAATTTGAACTTTTAGGTTTGTATGGGAAAACTGAATATTTTGTACAGAAAAACCAACATCATTTTTGTTTCTTCTGTGGAGCCGAGCCTGCTTGTGGTTTTTGTGCCAAATAATATTTACAATCAGGTCCCATCCAGATTGCCTCATTCTATCATGTGTGGGTTTGAATTAATAAGTTAGGCCCAAATTTAGAACTATCATCGTGTTCCGATTATCTGAATTCTGTTTTACACCAGATACATATCTACTATTTTAAAAAATGGGTTTAAGATTTAATCCAAAGACTGTGCGATTTAAATCTTATTGTTAAAGGTAGAATCCGTTTGAAAACAGCAGGATTTCCTTTTTTCACTGACTTAGGGGAGGGGCCATACAAACCAATCTTGACCCTGCTCAATATCAAAGCCTTTGAGCTTCTTCAAATATTGTGCAGCAAGAATTACACGTTCTCTTATCCGGTCACTTTGAAATGGCTTATCGTAAACCACCCCAAAAAAAACAGCGTGTCATCTCAACTCGCTATGTTGGTCTTCTGTTGGTCGTCGTCTGCTGCTGTTTGTGAATACATAAACACAGAACCGGCCTGCTTCGATCATACATAACACATATGCAAACAAGGCGCCGTCTCCTCCTCCTCCACCCAGAGCCACACAAACAACAGTCGTCGAAAATAGTAGGAGAAATACTGTCGCGCTGCTGTCGAAACCAATTTGAGTCCTTTGATTTGAGCAAACAAACTTGGTTACATAATCAAGCTAAACGAGTTCCACCGCCTGACATCAGCAGCAGAACATCAGACGCCTCCTCGCTCGTCTTCTTCCAACCAAAACCGACTGAGTCTGAGTCTTCGTCGCCATCGTTGTTGGGGAACAATATTGATATTGTGTAAGTTCCGAAACATATTCTAGCAGCAGCAGCAACGGGACTGTTCGTTCCCCAGATGGTTGACTTGCTAGGTACGTGTGAGTGTTTTTGTGGCTTGTTGTCGTCGTCGTGTGTTTTCTGTTGTTTACCAGAGAGGTTTTTCGTCGATGTCGAGCTACTGCATTCCGGCTTGGGCTGAGTTGGGAAATAAGGATGGACAAACCTTACTCCTGTACCCATCTGTCTGGTTGTTTTCTAGTTAGACGGGAATGTCTGCAGTGAACTTACTGCAGCAAAGTAAACACCAGCAGATGAGACTTACTGGAACTAACCAAGTTAAAAACTCAATGAATTAATTTCAACGACTTTCCAAGTAAGATTTTCCTGCATTCGATGGTTGTAGAAAAATTCAATTCCATTTCAAAATTTTTATATGAATCTTATCCAAAACGAAAAAAAAACCCTGGCTTCGGTAGACACATTTTATTACTTGTTACCCGCCTTGGTAAAACCAGTTAAAAATTTTGAAATCATTAATGTAACCGAAAAAAATTGCGATATCGCGTGGAGTATTCTCGTGCCTATTTTTGAAAATAAACACCTGGTGATAAATTTTCTATCGAGTTTATAGAAACGAAATTATCTACTATTCATTCTTTTGTAGATCATTTTGAAAATCACGTCAATATCTTTGATACTTTAGGAGCTGCTGGGACACCTGGAACTACTGTAACTCTATAGCAAAGAAAATCCCTGACACTTCTTCCCATGCTGCTGTTTCAGTAGCTTACCCAGCGCCAGAAACGCAGTGCTTTCAATCATCAGCTCAAAATTTACGATTGCAAAGTGTTCTGTTTTTAGTATGACTTCGTAACAAAAACATGAAGTAGTTCGCAAAAATTAACTTTTTTGGAATTGTGGCCAATTCTTACATGAGGCAATTTGAGAGTGTCAATTTTAGTGAAAGGAACCATCTCTTTCTGTTTTTTCAACACCGTTTTGAACAAAAAGCAACAATTTTCCTGCCAAACACTCACTCAATAAATTCATGGATTTCCCATTGTTAAGTATCAGAGTGCTTTTGGAAATTCCCCAAAGTCTCCTCAGGAACTATTTAAAATCTTCTTTTCGGAATCTCCTCTAAAAATTCTCGAAGTCTCTTCGGGCAGTCTTCAGAGTCCCACCAGAAACACTTCAGAGTTTCCTCAGAAACTTTTTAGAGTCCGCTCAAAAACATTTCAGAGTACCTTTAAGAACACCTTACAGTAGGCCCTCAGGAACTTTTCAAAGTTTCTTCAAGGCTTGGAGCTTCTCTGTGAACTATTTTCAATCCTCACAGGAACCTTTTGAATTCAAGGAACTCATTGTGGAGACCGACCGACCTATTTCGCACATTTTCACCCTATTTATCTACTCACTTTTCCCGTTTTCCATCGTTTCTGCCATTTTCTTTAGCCAAAGTTTCAAATTTTTCGCTCGAAAAATAATGCGACCTGACTCTCATGAAATTAGTCATTAAACTGATTTATCTCTTCTTCCAAAACTCTACACTGTATATCTCTCAATCGAAACGAACGCTTTCGGACCAGTGATGCCACATTTTAATCGGTATTTTGAAACTCCAAAACATCTTATTTCGGTATGGAAATCCTAAAAATCGATATAAAAATCGGTATTTTGAGGTGGATAAAAAAAGGAGCATACATATGTGGTTATTGTCGCTGAATCCTTGAACAACAGTATTCGTCTGAATCAGCGCTGTTGACCAGATATCTTCCAAGTGTCGAAACCAAACAAACGAAAGAGTTGCCGATTGTCGAGGTGTTTACAGGATTGATATAACGTTTTTCATCGTCGCTGGTTGCCAAGGTTGCTCATCTTCAGCGCAAAAACTTCGGATTCATTCAATAATTCACCGATTCGATTAAAAGATTTCAAAGCAAATCAAAGCTCGTATTTTTGCATTCAACGACAACAAACTACGAATCAAATAGAAATGACATATATTTGACCGATTATTTTGCGAACGGCTTGAGAAAGTCGAGTTTTTTTTTTCAATATTTTCACTGACTATAGTGCTTAGTGATTCCTCTGCTGTCCGTCAGGGAGAGCTTACACAACCACTTGATTCATACAAACCTTGAATACAAATTTAAAAAGTCTCATACAAACCTCAAGTTCGTATGACATTTGACACCTTTTATTTTAGCACAACTCAACAAAACCTAGAGGCGTTAGAGTGAGCCCATTATAAAGCAAAACATTTTGAAGAAAATTTTGAAGTTTGGATAAAAATTCTAAAAAACAGTACAAATCGGTATGATTTGCTAAAAATCGGTAATCGGTATATACAGATTCTTGGCCAAAGTTTTGCTCAAAAATCGGTATAAATACTGGAAAATCGGTATGTGTGGCATCGCTGTCTCGGACACCAACAGTTTTTGAGTACATTCATGAACAGGAACGTGCGCTCTCTCATATGCAGGTGTTGCCAATTTTCCGGCTGTTAATTTCTTTTTTATTACATCAGATATATTAATTCTATCTTTATTTCCAACACTCATTATATTCTCGTAGAAACTTTTCAGAGCACATCAGGAAATACTCACAGTGCCCAGGAGAAGTTTCCATCGTTCTTCAGAAATACTTCATGACTCATCAGGAACTTTTAACAGTCCTCTCAAAAACTTTCAAAATGCTTTTAAAAACACTATGGTGTGCCCTCAAGAACTGTTTTAAGTTTCTTTTAGGCTCTTTCAGAGTAAGAGAGATGCTCATGGGGAACTCTTTAGTTACTTAAGGAAATCTTCAAAGTGCACAAAGGAATTTCGCATATTTCCGTCCTAACTCTTCAGAAACTCTTTACAGTTCACTTAATAACTTATCAAAATTCTTTAAGAACTCATTATTGTGTCCTGAAGAGCAGTTTTGCTCAAAGTTATGACCTTTTTTTGGTCGTCGATCCAAATAATCACTTCAGAAATGATATCTAATGTAGGTTTGAACAACCCATTTTTCATCACACTCGCAACAATATGGCAAAATTAGGCTTATTTAAAAAAAAAACAAGGAATTCTAATGCCTTATCAGGTTGTCAGGCTGAGCCTCGAAAAATCAATCAAATCCTGAAAAATCAGGCACATTGGCATCTCTGCTCTACACAGTCTATCTCTCAAATGAAACTAACGCTGTCGGACAACAACAGTTTCTGAGAACATTTATGAAGAGAATCGTGCTCTCTCATATGCAGGTGTTTTTCCTTCACTCATTAGATTCTCGTAAAAAACTTTTTAGAGTCGCTTCAGGAAATACTCACAGTGCCCAAGAGAAGTTTCCATCGTTCTTCAGAAATACTTCATGACTCTTCAGGAACTTTTTATAGTCTACTCAAAAACTCCAAGGTGCTTTGAAAAAAAAACCTTCGTGTAGGGCACACGAAGCGGGCGAAACTGTTAAACGTTTCTTTAAGGCTCTTTCAGAGTTAGAGAGATGCTCGTCAGGAACTCTTTAGTAGCCTTAGGAAATCTCCAAAGTGCCCAAAGGAATTTCGAATCGTGCCGTCCTAACTCTTTAAAAACTCTTGAAAGTCCACTTGAAAACGTATCAAAACTCTCTAAGAAGTCCTTATTGTGTCCTGAAGAGCAGTTAGAAGCCTTTCCAAGAGTTTGTTAAAAAATTCATCAAAATCCTCTTTGAAACTCTTCAAACTACTAGCAGGAACTCTTCAGATTACCAGCAGGAACTTTTTAGAATTACCTCAAAAAGCTTTAAGAATGTTTCAACGATCTTTCAGGAAGGATTTTATTGGAAATTCTTTGGAGGTTCTGAAAGTCCCTTAAAGAACGCTTTAACTTTCCGAAGCCGTTCGCTAAATATCCGTTTCGGAGACATTTGACTTGTAGTTTGTTCTTATTCCCATGGCAGCTAATGTTGACCGATTTCGATGATATTAGGTTCATTATGAGGCAATTTATTCTTATTTGTAAATATTTCAAAATAAAGTAAATTTGTTTTACCAGGTTATCTGTAGAAGGTTTCGAATGAAAAAAGTCCATAATAACAATTTTATTTTAAATTGCTTATAATTGCTGACAGCTTTGCAATATTTGAGTGCTTTTTAATTTTTGGAATGCTCAAGAATACATCTATCTCACGATGTATAAACATAAGGCTGTCCAATGCACATTTTGACCTCTATCCCGGACTTCCCGGTAGAAAAAAATCTTACTTAAAACCAGTGTTCCGAAAATCAATCAAAACAAACACTCAGGATGCTTTTCCTGTTGGAAACATTCTAATTGTATAATGGGATAGCGCCTCTCGCAACTGCTTCGCCTGGCTGGTATGCAATCTCGATCAGCGCTCCAATCAGCTATGCAAACCGAGTCGCATCATTCAGAATCATCGGTTTAGCAAACATCGCATACCGGAGACGAGTAAAATACAAACTGATCCATTCTGTAGCTCACTCAGTATCTGTCTGAATTGTATGAAATTCAAAATTATTTTTTGCAGGACGAGAAAAATAAAACAGTTGTGCGGGACACCATAAATTCTCAGTAATTTTAACGTGACGGGCGACAGTTTAATAAGAGAACTTGTAAAAATTAAAAAAACACGGCGAAAGTGAACATCTTTCCCTCACAAACACTACTACAATTTGATTTTGATC
Organism: Uranotaenia lowii; assembly: GCF_029784155.1. Classification (NCBI taxonomy): domain Eukaryota; kingdom Metazoa; phylum Arthropoda; class Insecta; order Diptera; family Culicidae; genus Uranotaenia; species Uranotaenia lowii. The sequence continues at coordinate 210,649,049 of NC_073693.1, read as the reverse complement.
ATACTGATGTTAAAAAAACGTTATAACAACAAATAAATTTATTAATTTGCTATGTTTGAAATCAAACAAAATACGCTTATGATCGGTTCATATATCACTCACTCACTGCCTGATCCATTTACTCCTGATCGAAGTCCAACATGATTCGCCATATGCATTGCGCATTGGTGAGATTCCAATTTGATGATGGTGCTGCACTGTTTTGACAGCAAGCATCGTGCGAGGTGATCTGTATTTTAGCGATGAATTGGACGATCGATTATCGGGTAGGTCCAGTAGCAATCAATAACGAAACCCGACCGCTGTACGTTCAGGTGCGAAGTGCAATAAGAAACATTAATTGAAAATGAGTGATTTTCGGAACACTGCAAAACAAAGACATCCAATTTTGTCTTTGCTTCCCTGTATCTCATTTTTCAATAAACCGGTTTCCTAAACTCAAATTTTAATTTTTTTTTCGTTAATTTGATTATTATTTTCATAGAATATACTTGGTCTCTAAAAAATCTCAGTTCTCCAGTATATTGGAATGATGATTAGGATGCTTTGATTCTGCGCTTCGGGTCATATTGAGCCGACCGGCTATGGAGGGTTAATATCACTACATAGTGATATCACCTCAAGAGTGATTTAAGGCCCCTCAAGAATTCTCTGCAGAGTCCTCTGCAAAAATTCTTCTGAGTTCCTTCGAGAGCATTTCAAAGTTCCCTTAGTGATTGTTCAGAGTTCTAGGAACTATTCAAGGTTCTTTCAAAAACGTTTTAGATTTTCTCCAAATATTGTTGATTATCTTCTCAGGATTTCTTAGAAGTTTTCTTAGAAACTTTAGAGAGTACTCTCAGGAACACTTTCGAGTTACAACTGCTGTGGTAGCTGCAGATTCTACGGGACAAAAATCCAAAGTTTTGCTGTAAACATCAGTTGTGTAGGTTGAAGGCCCGTTTGGTTCAACAAACATTCAATCTTGATTCCGTGTTCATGTAGTGGCATGTATAGCCAACATTGGTTATCTGTTAAACCAGTTTAGGATTCATCAATCCGATCAGCGTTTACAACAAATTTATTGGAAAAATGCAAATTCTTAAAAGCAGTTGGCATATGATCACTATACTATCAACGATCATATATCAGCTACTTATAACCATCTATTTTTATATGAATGATCTTGTCAGTGCATGGTAATCATGATAGGCATACAAGGCATTTTTGGATCAACAATCTTGGAGTTGGTTCTTAAGCCGTTCTAGCAAGTATAACCGATGATTAGTAGATAATCGATTTTTTCTCGACTTGTGTAGGGAATCAAATGAGAATTGATATCTCTGACTGACACTTTCCTTCATAAAACTAGTTTATAAACTGATTTGTCTATTCGTTTAGGCTCCCGCTGAACTCTTTTATTCTTAATCTCTAAACAACTTTTCTCTCTGATTGAAACGAACGCTCTCAAAAATCAAAAGTTTCCGGCAGGGTTGCCAACATTTTTTTTTTCAAAAGTCAGGGACTGGTGAAATTAAACCAAGTTACGTCAAAGTGAACGAAATTTCGCTCAAAGGTATGACCTTTTTTTTGGTGGTCGCACCACACTTACAGTTTCGCGATGGTATCTAATGCAGTTCCTTACTACTCTTTTTTCACCGTATTCGCATCAGGTTGTCTGGCTGAGCTTCGAAAAATCAGACAAGCCCTAAAAAATCAGGCACATTGGCATCTCTGGTTTCCGGGTATATGAACAGAAACGTGCTCTCTCATATACAAGTGTTGCCAATCTTCCAGCCGTTCAGTTTTCAAGTTTACCGTCAGAGATATTAATTCTCACTTAATTCCCTACAGACAGCTCCCCGAACAAAAATTTGAAGTTCCTTCTTACCTGTTCGCATGACCATCAATGGTTAGAAGGTTTTAAATCAATATTATTATTATTATTATTATTCTTATCTATACCTCAATAGCACTCGACGCTTTTATAAGAAAAAAAAGCCAGCTACTTTCGGCAGGGTTAAACACTTATTAGTTTTGGATTAAACTTGTTGAACCTACTTATAGGCAACAAAATATTCGTGTACACAAAAGATACATTTCTGTCACAGCTTTAACAAGATTTCACAACACCTATTTTAAATTATTTTCTTCAAATAACTCCACAAAGAAAAGTTTTCACGAGTCAATGACATATGTTAATATATTATCATTCAAACACAAGAAAAAAAACAGTGAACTTAAAACGCTATGCAATTCTTACCAAACCGAGGTTGTTTTTGTTAGTGACAATTAAAATCGAAAATGAAAAAAATGAGAAAACTTAACGCACTCTCTTCCAACACAATTTAATAACCATTAGCAAATACCAATTGTCAAAGTGTGTCTGTGAGTTTGCACGTGATAAATTGCACACATTTGTATGACTACTCGTAGCACAAACTCACACACGCTCAGTCAAAGATACGCAAAAGGAACTCACAAACACACTCATGACCGGAATGTTCTCAAAACTAGCAGGGATGAGACTGCAAATGGAACGTTACCCCGATCAACAATCAATCTGTGACAAATAAACAACGTGTAGGTGATCACTTGGCTTTTGATTTTAGGTTGACGGTTTCTGAAAAGAAACAGGAGAAGAGAAAAACCCAAACACTACCCACAATATGAGAAGAATAAAAAAATGTAGACAATCGCTTTACGAAAGGTTGAATTTATCCTAGGTTTAAACAATTTTTACCTTTGATTTGGAAGCAGCTTTCTTGGTTGGAAAACCACTTATCCATGTATTTCTAAGAGATTAAAGACAGTGATCGAGAGGCATCACGAATGTAGATAATCGACTCATTGCAACATACGTAGTCTTAGGATGGGAACTGTACAAATGCAAAAACATTGAAGGTGGCGAGATTTTGAAAAAAAACCTGTTGGGAAAGAAATTTCCGGCGAGAAAATGCAATCACTTTATCACACACAGTTCAAGGAATTCACTCATAATAAACACGGAACGGTCAGTTAAACATTCTCAGTAACAAAACAAACAAAAAAATCGATCCTATCGTAGAATACAAATTTGAAATAAAGTACATTGACGAAACCATATTTGGAAGTGAAAATAGGCAAACCAGAAACACAAACGAATCTACGTGAAATGTATGCGCAAATAACCTTTTTATGAAACAGTGACTAGCATTAATTAGCATAGAAATAATGAAACTAAAAAAATGAAAGTAAAATCCACAAAAAAAAAACAACCTTATATACACATCCATTTTCAAATTCATGCATTTTTTACACAAACCTGTTATCTTTTTTAAGAAAAGCATCAAGCGAAGGAAAATGACAAAAAAAATGAGCCACTTTGCTATATAGGTGATAAATCGAAGATCGTGTAGTTATTGGAACGAATAAATTTACATGATACTCTAGGTAAACTACACTTCATACATACACACTGGGGAAAGTTTGATCGCAATAACGACAGCTTTCCCTGGAATAAACGCATTTTAACTCAAATCTAAACCACAGTCCTAAACATTCCTCTTCTATCGTTATACCATTTCGAACGAATGAAAAATACAACAGTGAAATCGATCGTTCAAAACCACCATTACTCAACATTTATGTGAATAATTGCATACCCTAGATCCCTAACTTCATTCAGAGAAGCAATCTTAATGGTTCGAGAGCTTTCCCCTAAAACAAAATTGAAACTCAACTGGAAACAAGCTCAATTGTAATAAGTGTGTAAAATGTCAATCATGGCCAGCATTTATACTTTACATAGCTTCAAGTGACATACTCTTAATAACCAAACATCACCAATCATCCAAATGCTATAAAGAAAACGTTGCTCTCGAACCACCCTAAGGTCTCCATCGAACGCCTTTGAGGCAATCACCGAAATACATTTATACTCAATAGCTCACTCACACAAAGACACAACCAATTAAAAAATCTCTCCAATTTTCATAAGCCCTCACCCCCACATTGCAACAATAACAAAAGAACAACTCGCGCGTATATTGATAAGGCAAACAAAAAACTCTTTGATTTCGATTGTACTTATTTTTTGATGAAAAAAAAAAATATTTCGTACGACTTTTCAATTAAATTGATCAAATGAAATTAATTGAAAAAGGATAACAAAACATAAACCAGAGCTGTGAATCTTATTCGACGATGTTGCGGTTCTCAGAACCACCCAGAGGGCGAAGATGGAACGGTTGTTTGCTGAAGTCGGGGTTTCATCTTTCGATTGGCGAACCAGCTTTTGGGAGATTTTCTTATTTTTTTTACTCAAAATGAATAACGCTTTTCGGTAGAGTGAAGCGTATTTTCGAAATAACGACAAAATGGAGCTGCCCCAAACTAAACAAGAACAACTGAGCTGCGTTTTTTTGTTAATCGAAGCTGGAACCTCGCCCGACATTCACCTGAAGTTTTCACCAGGGCCAAAGAGACATCTCATTGGATTCTTGAACATAGTAAAGTTGTAAATATATTTTTTAAACGAAGGTAAATAAATTTTTATAATTGTTTTCGAAAACTAATTTATAATTAGACTAAGACATACTGATAGTGTAAAATATGGTTAAATATTTATAAAAAAAACAACAAGAAAAGAAAATTGTAAAAATGGTTTTTATCAAACAAAAAAGTAAACTACCAGAAATTAAATATTAACTAATGGAATCGTCTATACTAAAACAATGAGAAATCAACCTATATTGAGCAAAAATATAGGAAACGGAGAAGTTAAAATATGCAAACTTCAACGTCATCAGAATTGAGTTAAAACTAATCCTACAATGATATTGAATTTATAGATAAACCAAACAAAAAAAAAACGCAAACCTAACAAACACAGCCGACAGAAGAAACGGAAAATCTTAATCATAACAGCATAAGTATTGTGATCAATAATTAAAAACAAATCAATGTTACTGTCACATGTAATGATAAAGAAAATCACAAATCACTGGAAAACACCACAAAATATGAAACCTAACAAGCTTAAAAAACGAACGAAACAACAGCAGCAGATGAGAATCATTGCAAACAAACGAAACAAAATAGAAAATGCAAAGCTAACAAACTAACGATATTGAAATCAAATAGAACAAACACCTGAAAATGCAATCGTATTTCGTTGTCAGGGTAACTCGAACACGCTCACACCGTTAAACTACCACAGAAAGTTTAAAAAACAAGTAATAAATACTGAAAAAAAACAAACCTCTAGAGCACTAAACACTCAAGTTGAAACGATCACCCTCAAAAACCTCCAACTTCAACACTCCTCCCCTTCGTCGCCCACAAAAAGAAGCCCTCACTCATACATTTGCGGCATGAACAGCAAAATCAAACTATAAATTTAATACATTGCAGAATGGGAAAAAAATCAACAACACAAACACACTTATAGCAAAAACAAAGAAACCCAAAAAAAAAACCGAGCCATGTGGTAGGGGCAGATAAAGGTAGAACTGGACAAACCCGATGACGAAACCACATGGCAGAGATAAAAAAGCTAGTTGCAAAGAAACAGAAGCAAAAGGGCGAGAAAGCCGTTGAGGTTAAAGCAAACAAAAAAAAACCAACACTAACGCATAATTTGTAACGAAAACAGATGAGTGAAAAACCGAAGTAAACCGAAAAGCAAAAACGAAAAAAGCAAGCAAGCGAGCGAGCAAGCAAGCAAGAGTAAAGATACAAGGAAAAGTACACACAAACAAAGAAAAAAAAACTGCAACTGCTGAATGATAACAATGATTTGATAACATGAACGTCAAAGTGACATAATTGATGATGATGATGAAGAAAAAAAGAAGTAAAGGAAAAACCATTAGATTGTATATTATAGAAATTTATTAATATATACATATATAAATAAATGTTACGCGTTATTAATAAATTAAAAAAATAAATCGCAGCTTGTTTGGACTCAATTTGGTGATGATGACAATCCTTATGGAAGAAGCCGAGTCTTAAGCCCGCCATACATTACATTAATAATGGCGTGTGCAAATTCGATGATTCCATGACGTCTATTTTATTCCATGCCCGCCCACACACGATACAAACATATTTCGCGCAAACACAAACGACAAAAATGACAAAAATGACAAAAATGACAAAAATGACAAAAATGACAAAAATGACAAAAATGACAAAAATGACAAAAATGACAAAAATGACAAAAATGACAAAAATGACAAAAATGACAAAAATGACAAAAATGACAAAAATGACAAAAATGACAAAAATGACAAAAATGACAAAAATGACAAAAATGACAAAAATGACGAAAATGACAAAAATGACAAAAATGACAAAAATGACAAAAATGACAAAAATGACAAAAATGACAAAAATGACAAAAATGACAAAAATGACATAAATGACAAAAATTACAAAAACGACAAAAATTACAAAAATTACAAAAATTACAAAAATTACAAAAATAACTTAAATGACAAAAATGACAAAAATTACAAAAATTACAAAAATTACAAAAATTACAAAAATTACAAAAATTACAAAAATTACATAAATTACAAAAATTACAAAAATTACAAAAATTACAAAAATTACAAAAATTGCAAAAATTACAAAAATTACAAAATTACAAAAATTACAAAAATTACAAAAATTACAAAAATTACAAAAAATTACAAAAATTACAAAAATTACAAAATTACAAAAATTACAAAAATTACAAAAAATTACAAAAATTACAAAAATTACAAAAATTACAAAAATTACAAAAATTACAAAAATTACAAAAATTACAAAAATTACAAAAATTACAAAAATTACAAAAATTACAAAAATTTACAAAAATTACAAAAATTACAAAAATTACAAAAAATTACAAAAATTACAAAAATTACAAAAATTACAAAAAATTACAAAAATTACAAAAATTACAAAAATTACAAAAATTACAAAAATTACCAAAAATTACAAAAATTACAAAATTACAAAAATTACAAAAATTACAAAATTACAAAAATTACAAAAATTACAAAAATTACAAAAATTACAAAAATTACAAAAATTACAAAAATTACAAAAATTACAAAAATTACAAAAATTACAAAAATTACAAAATACAAATTACAAAAATTACAAAAATTACAAAAATTACAAAAATTACAAAAATTACAAAAATTACAAAAAATACAAAAATTACAAAAATGATCAAAATGACAAAAATGATAAAAATGATAAAAATGATAATTAATTTTCCGTAGTAATTTAAAAAAACTTAATCTCAAAAAGTAGGTTTTAGGTCATTTTTACTTTTTTTGCTGAAAACCGGCCTCTTTTAGTGTTAACTTTCGAATAGAAACAAAAACATCGTAGTTGAAATTAAAGGGAATATTTCGATTGCTTTGATTCAGAAGAATTATTCAACCAAGTAGGCTCACAATACAAATAAGAGGCAAAAACAAGTGAACTTTGTTCTGAAGTTATATAAAATTTTCATCAACGAGGTTGTCTCTATGTTGATATTTCTACGCAAGAATGTCACACTAGTGAGAATTCCATAAAAAATGCTTTAAAGATGAGTTTCAACTGTTGAATACAATGTTATCTCCGAAAAGATCAGTAAAATAGTGGGTGGAGGAGGAGCGATGAGCATTGAGTGATTTTTTCAGAAAAATTTTCACCAACATTTTTCAGTATGCACGACTTACAGGATCGATTCTCAACTATACATTTTTATAAACAAAAAGAAAGTTACGGATCAACTTGATTTTTTGGGAAAAATAGAAACTATTCAAGATTTTATAACGATAGACAAAGTGTAGCCGTGTGACAGTTTTTCGTTCTGTTTCTACGCCAAAGTGACACACGAAGCATTTTTGACACTAGTTTTCCGTTTATTGTAAGAAATGTATTTTTTTGGCAGAAAACAGATTAATTTCAATTGTTCCTTACGAAAAAACTGATAGTGAATTTGTAGTTTTAAGAGAAAAAAAAAGGAAATATAGCTGAAATTTCAATCGCGTTTTTCTTGTTTGCACCTTTTTTCACATGGGAAAATTTTGGTTGGAACGGCCGTATAGGCCTAAAACATTTCATTCTACGATACTTTATAGCATTCACGAATGGAAACTTATTTTTAATTGTGAATTTCGATAAGCAATTGTTTGCAAACTTTTTGTATTGAATTTAAATTTTTACTTACAAAAACCTTACCTCCACACTAAAATAGGTTTTTATGAAAAAGTGTCTCTTAACAAGTTTATCCGTAATTTTGTTTCTGATCACTGTTATAGTAAAAAAAATAGTTTATTCCATAACAAATATTATGGAGATACAAAATATTCTTCAAGAAACAAATTTTTACCTCAATTTTACTTTATATTTCTTGTTCTTCATCTTCACATTTGAAAGGGTTTAAATAACACAAGACCACAAAATTCATATTTTTCTGATGTGCAAAGAATTTAAGAGCAAATCTTGATCAATTTTGGTGCCTTGAAACTTTTGAAATTAGGTAAAAAAATTCAAGAAAATACTGCACTTTTATGATAAAACTTTAAAACGTTACAACAAATTTTGAAATAAAGGTTTTTATTTACTTTTTCATGACCTCAAGTAATTTTGAAATCTGCCAAAAAAGTGTGTTTTATTTAAATACTTTTCTCAATGCTGTGAAATAATATAATTTAAACAAATTTTTGGAAAAGTCTGACTTAATTGAATTCAAAATATTTTTAAAAGCAAAAAACACCGTTCTACAGACTTCAACAAATTTGTTATATGAAATTAAAAAACATCTGCATATCTTCAGTAATTTCATAAATACTTTTCTTTTCAAGTTTGAAAATACTGTAGAGTTTATCTTTTTTAGATAATTTATCATCAAAGTATTATTCCTAAGTTGAATAGAGTATAATAAACAATTTGAATGATTGACAACATCAGACAAAATTTTCGAGTTCAATACGTCAAAATCTACCAAATCATTAAACATAGGCACCATAAATTATTCTTTTTCATCTTCATATTATATTTTAATTATCGGAGTAAGTCATATTCTTTAAGTAAGAACATATCAAGATTATGGAAATTACAGGCGAATAAAGGGTGATACGCTCAAAATTTGGTCAATATCAACTTGACGTATTTCTTTCAATTTTGCATTTAAAAAACCTGAACACCCCTTATTTTGAAGGTGTGTGTGTGTAGAATGTTGCTCCTATTTCGATTTTGGAATTCACTCTTCAGTTGTAAATGCCGTCCAAGAAAGAAAAGCAGCGTATCAAAATTTTGATCGCGCATCGCGAAAATCCGAGCTACTCGCACGCAAAACTGGCAAAATCGCTAAAAGTTGCCAAATCAACCGTTACAAATGTAATTAAAGGGTTTGGGGAACGTTTGTCGACAGCCAGGAAGTCTGGATCGGGAGGAAATCGAAAACCGGAAGCCGCTGAGACGATAAAGAGAGTTGCCGGTAGTTTCAAGCGAAGCCCTAACCTCTCTCTCCGAGATGCCGCAAATAAGCTGGGTGTATCGCCTACAACCGTGCATCGAGCCAAAAAACGAGCCGGACTATCGACTAACAAGAAGGTAGTGACTCCAAATCGCGATGATAAACAAAATACGACGGCCAAAGCGCGATCCCGGAGGCTGTACACGACGATGCTGTCGAAGTTTGACTGCGTGATAATGGACGACGAAACCTACGTCAAAGCCGACTACAAGAAGCTTCCGGGACAGGAGTTTTATACGGCAAAAGGAAGGGAAAAGGTAGCAGATATTTTCAAGCACATGAAACTGTCAAAGTTCGCGAAGAAATATCTAGTTTAGCAAGCTATCTGTACCTGTGGCTTGAAAAGCAGCATTTTCATAGCTTCCGGGACTGTCAACCAAGAAATTTGCGTGAAAGAGTGTTTGAGTAAACGTCTGCTGCCTTTCCTGAAGAAATACGGTTGTTCCGTACTGTTTTAGCCGGATTTGACATCTTGCCATTACGGTAAAAAGACCATGGAGTGGTACGCCGCCAACAACGTGCAGGTTCGGATTTGGAAAAGCGGAAGCCTAACTGATTATTTTTCCTGAATTTTATACCAATTAAACTTGAAAAAGAAATTTAATTTGATTTTTTGAATAAATGATTTCACCGATTTACACGCGTTTTCCCTTGACCAAATTTTGACCGTATCACCCTTTAGAAAGTTAAAATGAATGAATAGATGTAAATAACAAATTTTCATTTTCATCATCTAGAAATGTTCTTACTTAAACAACAAAACTTTACCGATAAGGCGGTAAAATTGAAAATACATTTTATTTTGATTTCTAAATAAACTAATGGAATTTTATTTTCAAACTGATGACAGTTTTTTTGAAATATGTTTTATAAGTTTGTCTTCGTTTTCCAATTCTAAATTTTTGTGTTCTGCAAACGTCTTTTTAAAAGCCTATAAATCAAGATTTCTAATAAGGAAACCCTAATTTCTACCTTTCTTCCTTTTCAGATCCAGAAACCAATTTTCCAATTGACGTCGACTCAGAGCCAGTGTTGCAAATTTTTTAAAAGCTCGAATGATATAGACAGTGATTTTCTATCAGTTTAAAAAGATTAAACTGAAATGAATGAAAAAGAAAAGTCAACAAACATAAAAGCTTCTGATAGGCTCGGTCAATTTCGTGCTTACGGCAAGCTTTGTGAATATATCTATCAGTCAGTAGAAAGCTCACTCATAAACCCGAACTATTTGTTTCACTCGACTGCTACGAAAGCGTCTTTCGCTTAGGCGATTCTGCCACTCACTGCATTCGATGAGTGAATGCAGCTTCAGCATTCAATCAGTGTTAGCTAAAGTTGTTGATAATTTCAGTAGGCATTTGATTGTGCCATTTTCGAAAATTGTGAATTTGGATTCGAAAAGAACACACGATTTGAAATTCGCTAAGGCTATACGATTATTCAGAGGGGACGGGAAGAGAAATGAATAAAAAAAAATTTAATGGAGACATGGCGAATATCTGACAAATATGACAAAAACTTGACAATTGTGGCCAAAAAATGACAAAATTATGACAAAATATAATACATATGGTGAAAACATGACAAAATTATGACAATTTGGCGTATGATCAGAATCAGACAGATATGACAAAAATTTGACAAAAAATGGCAGCAATCTAACAAATATGACAAAATAATGGCCTAAATATGACAAAAAAATTAACTATAAAATGACAAAACATAACAAAAACGCGACAAAAATCTGTTTTTTTTTATCATAATTTTCTGTTATCATATAGTCATATTATTTTTTATATTTGTCATATTTTTACCACGCTTGAAATATTTTTGGATTTTTTGCCAATATTTTATCATGTTTTTGTTATAGTTGTCGCATTTTTGTCCAATGTTTGCCACATTTGTTTTTTTTCGCAAAATTGGTTTTTTTTGTTAAAATTTTGTCATATTTTTATCACATTAGTCATGTTTTTGACAGAGTTGCGTTGATATTTTTCTATTGCATCGTGTAAAAATTTAAGCCATATTTGTCATCTGTCATTTTATTGTAAAATTTTTGTCATATTTGTGTCATAGTTTTATTATATTTTTGACGTAATTTTGTTTTAGTTTTGTCCCCCACATTTGTCCCACACGCTCCCTCGCCAGCGTTCTTCTCGCCAACCCGAAATCTCAGCAGTAATTATATAATGTCCGCAAGTCTAGAGCATCGAACAAACTTTGTCACCATTCAACTAAACTTAATGATAATCGAATTGAGCTTTTTTCACTTTCAGCAATGTCTGCTTGATACTGAAAATGAAGATTTTATAATCTCATGAACCTGCAAAGAGTCTGAATGTAAACTGACCACCGATGTTGCGGACTCGTGAATGTGTATGCAGAGTGCTTTCGGGATTGAGCTTTTTGTTCATTATCGGATGAGTTCAGATCTTAGTGAACTGAGCGTACACTGCAGTTAATTCAATTGAACTTTGAAATCTGACACTGATTATTTGCAGCACTGCTCAGAGCTTGAAAATTTAAAACTATGATTGCGCTTGAAAATTTATAAACGTTTCACTTACTTTTATTGTTTCAATTCATCTTTTTGGAATCGATTATAACTTAATGAAAAAAATATACCTTTGTTGCCTATTATGTTGATAAATGGAATACTTTGAATATAAAAATTAATTTATTTCTGACTTTGATCAGTGGCAATTGTTGAATAAAGTTGAATAATTTTTTTTTACGAAATACAATTCAATCATGATCAATGTGTTTTAAAAAAATTATCTTATATTCAAAATGGTTATTTTTTCGATTGTAGATAATTCACATTTCAAGTCGTGATTGAGTCCTATTTCAAAATTGAGATAAAACAAATTAATATGAATAATAATGAACAACTTTTATCATTTTGCATAACAATTTCAATCATTGTTAATTTCAGACCTGGTCTGTAACTTTTATTTTATGCATTCGGATTTAATTTATTTTGAAATCTGGTGTTATATTTTTTGCATTCTATTTCTTTGCATTTATTCGTATGTCCAAAACTTCCAATTCTTTTTCGGTCTTAATGTTAATTCAATTGTTTTTTTTATTTCTTAAATATTGATTTAAAATATCTAATTCAGAATAAGAATCATAATTTTGAATTATTTTTAATTTAAAACCTACCGGGAGTTACATTGATTTGAAACTTTGATTTCAATAATTTTTGTATCATATCAGTTTTTTAATTGAGTTTGTGTGATGGTCATGAGTAAGAAAATGGTTTAGGAAATAAATTTCCTTTTTATTGTATATTTTTGATATCGTTTTTATTTCCAGCTAAATTTGAACATCGAAAACCCCCCTCTGAATCTGTTCTATCTTATTCGATTTTCTTATCTATATCCTCTATACCCTCCATGGACGGATCCATGGATTATATAATTAGTTGATACGTTTTTGGTTATATTAAGATCGTTTCGAGTGAAAAATAGTTTTTAATATTTTAAAATTGTAACAAAATTACATGAAAAAGGGTTTCAATACACTCAAAGTTCAACAATTTAATAGATTTTAATACACAGCAAAAATTATTTTCTGTAAAATTACGCAAATGTCCTGTAACAAAAAGGAGCAGGACATTTACCGTAATTTTGCAGGTCGAAAAACAAATTACGTGACATTAAATTTTCAGTATACAACTTTTTTTACAGGACATTTGCGATAATAATAAACGAATCTTTGAAAATACAGTTTTTGTTAATTACAGGTTGATTAATTTTAAAGGTTGCAGTTTCAGTGACACGTAAAAGTCAAAAAAAAATCTGTGTAGGCATATATTTTTCTCACATCCGCTTCACTGTTAATGGAAGTCATGATTTGCCATGAGCCGTTTCAAATAAAGATGTTGGCGAACAATGGCGAAGATTTGATAAAGAATTAAACTGAATAAATAATTAAAGCTGGAGCAAATATTAATTTCTTCTTTCGTCAACCCCCCCTCTTCATTGGAAATTTCCAAAAACCCCGAAGGAGGAAATAAATAAAGTTTGGAATACTTTAAGTAAATTTAGATAAAAAATATTATAAGACCAAAAAAACAAATATCGGAAGGTGGAAGTTATTTCAACTTTCATATTCTTGATTTTATTGATTTTTTTTCGAAAAAATGATTTATAGGTTTTTTGCAATGATATTGTATGCAATTTGGTTTCATACAAGCTTTCGTGCAATTTATTCCATTTCATTTGTTTTTCGCATTTTTTTTTATAAGCGCGATGTTCCAACTTCGAGTGACAAAAGAAAGATTTGAAATTTGTTCCGGCCTAATGACCAGTAACAATAGAACCAGCAACAAATCGTAAAAATAGGAATATCAAATGCAGTTGGATGTAGATAAGGCAAATAAGGTAGAAGGAAGAAGGAAGAAGGAAGAAGGAAGAAAGAAGAAGGAAGAAGGAAGAAGGAAGAAGGAAGAAGGAAGAAGGAAGAAGGAAGAAGGAAGAAGGAAGAAGGAAGAAGGAAGAAGGAAGAAGGAAGAAGGAAGAAGGAAGAAGGAAGAAGGAAGAAGGAAGAAGGAAGAAGGAAGAAGGAAGAAGGAAGAAGGAAGAAGGAAGAAGGAAGAAGGAAGAAGGAAGAAGGAAGAAGGAAGAAGGAAGAAGGAAGAAGGAAGAAGGAAGAAGGAAGAAGGAAGAAGGAAGAAGGAAGAAGGAAGAATAAATTGAAAAAAATGAATAAATAATGATATTCAATAGATATCCAATAAATTCTAGAAAGTTGTTAATCTGCAGCTTCAATTCTACCTTACCGAACATTCCAGTTGCTATTCACAGCATTTTTTAACAGTGCTAATTAAAATGGTAATACCACTTGATCTAGATTACCTGATTTCAGAGTAGCTTGGTATAACTAACCTCTTTCAGCGTTTTCCACCTGAATGGCACATCGAGAAGCTCTCGCCAACCAACTGATGGGATCGGCTGACGCGCTGCAAACGAACTGCTACGATAATTATCACCTTTTGGCTCCCGCGCACGGTGCGCTTACCCTGAATTAAAAGTTGGCCCAGAAACTTTCTTCGGCGGCACCAGTCAGTCCTAGGACGTATCGTACGGAATGGTTGCGGTTGGCGGCCACAGAACCTAGCGCCCCGGAAAGCTGTGATTGATTCGGAAGACCGAAGAACGACAGACTAACGTCAAAGCAGGGCACACACAGATTTCTCATATGGGTACGATGAGGAAAAAGCGGTGAACTTTTTGCAAGCGCATACAAAAACCGGTGCCGGTGCTGCTGTAAAAGTTGAGCACGTGAGGAATTATTTTAAATCGAGAGTTGGTCTTTGACGTCGACTTTGCTGCTTCCGCTAGTCAGTCAAGGTTCTAATTGATGGATGGATGGTGTGAAAAGTTGCTGCCAGCTTGTTTGTATGCCACTTGAGGGGGTTGACTTTTGTCTCGCGCGGGAATGGTATAGTAATTTCAACTTTTAATCATATTCGAGGCATGGTTGTTTGCATACACACAGAACTTTGTACCGAGTTGTGTTACTAATTAAACAAATTTGCGGACTGTGCAAACAGCGAAACAGGGAGCAACTTTTTATTTGTCACTTCTAGAGGTTTAGGAATAGGTTAGACCAGGGGTCGGCAACCTGTGGCTCGCACGCTGCATGAGGCTCTTAAGCTTACTGCGCAAATATTTTTTATGTATTGGAACAAATACTCAAAAAAGTGCTGAACCGGGTTTTGTAACCTTCAACACAGTTTTTATAGATCCAGAAGATAACTTTTACTTTTACTACACAACAATAAAAAGGTATTGCGATATTACATCAAAACGATACACATAAATGGGTTCTTATATCACGCAACTTACCAGGAGTTCCGGTTGCTCACTAATATGCTCCAAGTCGAGTTCGTATTGCAGGAAATTAAAAAAAAAATTATCGAATAAGTAGAATAGCGGCACATTTCCTCAAATTTTCTGTAAATTTTTCCTTCTGCACGTCACAAATAAACCTCTTCTTAGTATTCTTTTTTCTACTCGCTGATGCCATTTTTAACACGACTCGGAACTGCTTTATTGGCTAATCGTCTAGTTGCTGAGACCAGGGCCGTAGGAAGAACCGACTCATGGGGGGGGGGGGGGGGGGTTTTGGTGACATATTTTTACCTATGATTTTTTGTCTAACAACACACGAATAAAAAAAATTAAACCAAATTATGATATTTATTTTTAAGTACTCATTAATAGTTTTCGTATGAAATTGTAACTTAAGAGAAGACACAAATGACACAAGGATGGTAAAGTGTCACCAATAAAACATTAAAATAGTAACTTTAGAAAAGTTGTCCTTAGCCTAAAGGGTGAGCAATTTTTTTTAAATGAAACCTCTAGAAACAAAATATGAAATTTGCTTTCATCTTACTTACTTACTTAATGATCCCGCGCCGAACCTCCGGTGCATAGGGGCGTGATTTCATTTGCTTTCATCGATGGTTGAAATTATGAATTTGTTTAAAAGTCTGGTAGATCAAAGTTATTTGATTTGAGCATGAAATAATTTCTTTTTAGGGTAGCCTTCAATTTCTTAAAAAAAAATCTTGTTCTATACTCAAACAAATAAGCCGAATTTTCTAAACTCATTTGAAAATTCCAAGATTCTATCTAACCTTTGATGAAAATAAGTTAAAATTTTCAAAAATATAGTGAGAGATACAGAATTTGCTTGATGCAAACTTCAACTAAATTTATGATTATAGTTTGAAATTAAGCTTTAAAAAAAGCTACAATATTAATAATGTTAAACAATACTCCGGAAAAATAAAAAAATTGTGCAGATTTTTTAGGTGAAGATCAGGTACATGTTTCTTATTCAGGAAATATTTTTCAATTCCATACCTAAAATCTTTTGGATGATTTTTTTAAAACATAATTTGGGATATTTTGCATGAAACAAAACTTAGAAAATTAACTCAAATTCTACTTTATATTTGTGATTTTCAGCTGAATTGTGTGTACAAACTTATTCTGATTCAAAAAATTTGAAATCTGTAAATTGAATTGATAAGCAAATTTTTAAGTTTATGTTCTCTTAAATTTCTCAACAATTTTATGTTGATTGTTGAAATGTACAAAAAACATCTTCCGAATCTTAATTCCAGATCAGAATTTCATGAGCCAAATCTCAGAGCACTCATTCATGAATCTATTATTTAAATCCTGTAGTGCTGGTTTAATCTTAATTCATTATTTCAATTATTTATTTTTAATCTGTTTTGTGAATCTGATAAAAAATATGAATTTCAAATGATGAATCAGAATCTGGTTTTCAATTTTGGATCGCCACTTAGAAGCTTTAAATGTTCAAATTTCTTCTTTGTTCATATTGAAAAAAAAAAGACATACACCGTCTTAGCCGATTTAGGCTCACAGACTGAATAAACGTGGACAACTTAAGATTAACATTTAACATCCAGTACCGAGATGGGAATCGAACCCATGCCTCAGGTGGTCCATGCGATTACCGTGTCACCACGCTATCCACTCGGCCACCGAGACGTACGTACGTATTCGGAAAACTTTTGCCAAAATATTGAAAATGCATTTGATTTTCGAAAAACCTGATTCAAATTTGATTTGAAATGTAAAACCCAATTCGAAAAAGGATTTCAAAGCAGCTTTCCATTCCTAATTTCTTATGATTATTCGAACTAAAAATCAATAATCCTAAACTTGAAACAAAATCAGAAATACGAAAATATGTAGAAATACAATTTAAGTTAAAGGAATATGGAACCAGAACCTCCATAATGGGTTTAATTTAAAATTTAATATTCAGAACTGAATTTCTATGACAAGGTTGCCAAATTGCCAGGTTTTAACCGAATTGGCCCGGATATTTGATATAAAATTTGGGGAAAGTCCGGTCCGACCCGGTTGCCTAGATTTCATCAGCCCGGATTTTGCCCGGGTTTATCCTCATTCTCGTTTTTAAATCAAACTTTTAAAAATACAAATTGTATTGTAATTTTTTTTATTTATCCGTCCAAAATTTTTGCAGCAACTTTCAAAAAATTATCTTGAAAGGTTTTTTAAGTTTTTTTTTCAAGATTTTTGATGAGCAATTCCTAGGTTTGTGCGGTTCAGCCTGGATTTAGTCGACAATTTCGAAATCAAATACTTGGATTTTGACAGGTTTTCGTATGAAATAGCCCGGATTTGTTCGGTCCGGATGCGTGCTGAAAAAAATCTGACAACCTTATTCTATGAACAAGTGAGAAAATTTAGAAAAAACTCTAGCAGAATTTGTAACTTGAAATGGGTTTTTGAGGTTTTTGTAATAGTTTTCAGCTTAGATAGTTACTCTTGAATATCTTTGTTCTATTAGAATAAATTGATAATGAATTTAAAATTTTGAGTGTAGAATTGAATACCTCGCTTGCTTTTTTGGACCCTCATGGGGGGGGGGTTTAACCCCCAAAACCCCCCCCCCCCCCGTTCCTACGGCCATGGCTGAGACTATATGACCAAGTATCGATTTTAATCCGTAGGATTTTGAATCCATTATACACCGAAGAGATATTTTGCATTCTTTTATACTCAGAAAAGTTTTTAATTTTGCGCTTTTTTTCGTGTTACATTTCTTCGTGGATGTTATTTTTAACATCCGTGAACTTTACCTTAACCAAGTTGGGGACAGTGGCTAATGAACCAAACCGTTACCCATTAGACTAATTGCCCAATCTGTTGAACTTTTCCACACTGAAAACAGTTTCGTAAAGTGCTTTTTTCTATACTAGTTTTTCATAGAAAAAGTCAGTCCACGACCTACTTGGTCAGAATTTTCAGGTATTTGCATGGTAGTAAAAAATAAGAAAAAAAAATTGGATCACGAATTCAACCATCAATAGAGAATCTTTCGAAATAGAGATCTGATTTGTATGTTTAATTAAAGAGCATATGTTTCTATACACAAACACATACACACTTTTTGTTGTTATGATAGGTGGAATATAACGTCACAAACAATCTTAATCACACGATACGGCACCTTGGATGAAATGCAATGTTAGGAACACTTACTGAGTTTCTAATAAAGAGATACCATACGTTCTCTTATAAGAGTACATGTACTCTTTTTCGATCGAGAAATGTGTGTTCTCTTCATTTTGTAAAATTCAACGAAATGTATTTTTTTTTTGAAAGAAACTTGTTCAGTAAACAGACTAATTTCTCTCCATTGATGAAGGATTTGTAAATCTTTTCAACCCTTTTTGGTACAATTTATTAATTAAATAAAAATTTAAATTGTGGTACAAAAACTCATTTTGCTCCTTTGGTGAAAACATAATGGACGAGATTCAGACATTTACAATTAAAATCGGGTTTGTTTTGTAAAAATAAGTGTGCTCTTTGATTGTTGATACCTATCTTCCAATAAAAATTATATAATAGAGAACTAAGTTCTCGATAGAAGCTGTTATCAATTCACGAATCATACTAAATCTTCTAATTCCGTTGCTCGAAAAAAGAAAACTTATTTCATAAATAGTGACAAATTTTCATATCACTTTCAGTGCTTTGGATTTAATATGACAGATTTTTTCATCCTTTATTTTTAAACGGGTTTGAGACATGGATAACATGAAATTAGTTTCCAACTGAAAGCAATTTGAATCGATAAAAATCAAAAGCATTGTAATACGAATTGTTGTTATTTTTTTTTTTTGCGATTTGGTGCGGAAATTATTATTTATCGAAAACGCTGGTAAATCCCATAAAAATTTGATTTTTGACAATCTTTAAGCAGTAAATATTATTTAATTGATATTGTTCGTATGGTTTCAAAACGACAATAATACAAGTAATTCAAAAAGCTAATAATTTTCATTTCTGCTCAAAATGAAACTATTGGTGTTGAAAACTAAAAAAAAATTGTTAAAAGTGATTTAAAATTTATTTTTGTGACTTTTTACCGTGAAACTGTCAATAAAAAAAAAAGAAACAATCATACTTGAGTCAAATATACAAGTCAATGATTTTTTTGAAACACTTTTCTATTAAATCATTTCTAACTTTCAAGCAGTAGATATTTCGCTCTACGTACTTTTTTTTAAATCGTGGTTCCAAAAAATTACCTTGAAGACAAATTTATTACATCAACAAGCGCCTTTGAGTATGCAATTGCAACCGTCTAGTACACATAATGTTCTTCTTTTTCGATAAATAATCTCAATGTACTCTTTTTGGAGTCGCAATATATGATAACCTAGGCTTATCAGATACTTTCAGAAAAAAGCGGGACATTTCACGAAAAAAAGCGGGACATCGTTGAAAAAAGCGGGACATTTAAGAAACTCTTCAAAAACTAACTTTTATGACCATTCCTATACATATGAATAAGTTCCTTTAGCTAAAATAGTTCATTAAAAGTAATAAAATGACGATAAATGAAAATTTTGAAAATTCAATTTACAAGAAAACTTCCATCTTTTCAAACTGCGAACACACAAGTTAAAAATGTTGTAAGGCGGAGTAATTTAAAATTCGGAATTTGAAGAAAGTTTTTAAATTTCTTAACAGCCTTTGTTTTATTTAATTCGCCCATTCTTTTGATTGAAAACAGTTTATTTTCACTCGTTAGTCCTTTTTTTTCATCCAGAATTTGGTTTTTCCTAAACTTTACACTCAGAGGATTTTTTTAGGATTCCGGAGAAACATCTGGAGCCATCATCATTTGGAAGCAACTTAAATAATATTTTCTTTAGAAGAAAAATATTAACCTCGCTAGCACGTGCTCCAAGAACGTTTGACTAAACCAGATTATTAAAGTGATGCTACGAAAAGTTTACCAGATTGTTCGGTTTTATCAGGACTTGCCCGGATATTTGACACAAAATTTAGGAAAAGTTCGGTCCGGCCCGGTTGTCCGGATCTCGTATAAAAAAGCCTGAATTTTGCCCAGATTTATTCACTTTATTTCGAAAATTGAACAAAAAAAATTAGAATGATTTATTATAATTTTTTTTTATTTTTGCGATCTTTTTGAGCAAGTTTTGTCTAAATAATCATGAATAGTTTCAGGAAGCCTTAAAATACGAGTTAAATCTGCTGATGTGTTTTGAAGAAAAAAAAATTTCTAGTGTATCCTTTTTGATTTATTATCGAATAATCCCGAGATTTTGATCAAATATGCCGGATATTGCCCAGATTTTAAGTTGAAATTCTGAAATCCATTGCCCGGATTTCACAAGGTTTTTAGATGAAAATGCCCGGATTCGCTCGTTTCGGAGATGTCTGGAAAATAATCTTGCAACCTTAAATGCTAAGAACTAAACTAGTTATTTAATCTATATCTTCTATATACATATATATAAAAAGCAATTTCTGTATGTTTGTTTGTTTGTTTGTTTGTTTGTTTGTCCTCTATAGGCTCAGCCGTCTTAAGTGCTAGACAGCTGAAATTTGGCAAGGATGCTCATTAGGACCAGGAAGGATGAAAAATGTTTTCAGATTTTCGGATGACCCCTTCTGAAGGGGGTCGTTCATAGAACACAAATATTGTTTTCGCGATAATGACGTCACTTTTCGCCAGATCGTGTTAAAAATTTGCACATGAGTGTTTTGAAAGACGAGCAATCGATTTCAGGTGTTAAATTTTGTGTAAGGGGTCAGCCAAAGGGTCGTCCATATTAACTGATCGCTGATTTTGCGATATTGATATTATTATACATCGTATTCAGATGAAAATTGGTACACGATAGTTTTGAGTGACGTGCAATCGATTTGAGGTATCAAATTCAGTGTAAGGGGCCGGCAAAAGGGGTCGTCCATATTAAATTTTCAGTATCTTAGTGATATTGACGTTTTTATACATCGGATTGGGGTGAAAATTTGCACATCGGAGTTATTAGGGACAAACAACTGATTTTACTTATCAAAACTAAAATCAGGGGTCGGCCAAAGGGGTCGTCCATATTAACTATTCACTGTTGATGCGATATTGTCGTTATTATACATCGGTTCAGACGAAAATTGGTACACGAGAGTTTTGAGAGATGAGCAATGGATTTCAGGTATTAAATTCAGTGTAAGGGGCCGGCAAAGGGGGTCGTCCATAGTCGTCCATTTCAATACTTTTGCAATTTCGTCGTTATTTTACATCGGATTGGGGTGAAAATTTGCACACGGTAGTTTTCAGGGACGAGCAATCGATTTCAGATGTCAAATGTTTTGCCAGTGGTCGACGAAAGAGGTCGTCCATATAAATTAATTCTTCACTGTTTTTAGCAATATTGACGTTATTATACAATGGATTGCTTTGAAAATTTGCACACGGGAGTTTTGAGGGAAGGGCAATCGTTTTCAGTCATCAAAGATTGTATAAGAGCCCCCGAAAGGGGTTTAGCTTTTTGGCAATAATTGCGTTGTTATGCAATGATCGAACCGAAATTTATACACGTGGTTTTTTGGCACGGTTAAAGGATTTCTGATTTCAAATTTAGTAGCAGACGACAGACAAAGTGATCGACCAATATTTTTGCAATTATTACTTAACAATGAATTCAGAAGTGCATCTGGAAAATGCTTGGCGATTGGCTTTCATACAAACTGTTCATGACATATTCCAAGACGAAAGCGAAACGGAGTTTGTATGGGATCAGCTAGTCTTTTATAAACTTTGAAAAAATACTGCTTTTTTAGAAAGAGAAACACAAAAAACATTATATTTGAATGATTTCCTGTGTTGAACCAATGGGTTTATTTGAGGCTATATTTAGGGTTTTCAAGTGTAAGTCAGCAAACATCATGAAAGTGTTAATTAATTTTACAGCCTTATCGGTGAATGTCATTTTCCTCGAGTAAAAACATTTCTAGTTTTGAAAATCATAGATGAATGATAGAAGATTGGAAAAAAATGACAGGAGTTGATAATGATCGGAGCCAGATTTTATAAGAAGCGTTTTCACGAGCACGGAACAACTATTTTGAAGTGGTAGAATCGGAGAAGGTTAAGTCTACCACAAAAGTGTTCTCAAAAAAAAGCGGGACATTTTGAGAAAAAAGCGGGACATTTTCTAAAAAAGCGGGACATGCTTTTGCGGGACGGATGGCAACCCTATGATAACCCTATTCTAAGGTTGCCAGATTGCCCGATTTTATCCGGGTTTGCCCGGATATTTAATACTACCTAAATTTAAGAACAGTCCGGTCCGGCCCAGTTGCTCGGACGTAATTGAAAAATGCCCGGATTTTGCCCGGATTTTTTCACTTTATTTGGCAAATTAAACAAGAAAAAAACAACAAACACTTCCAAAACGAAATTTTTTGAGCAAGTTTTATAGAAATAATCATGAAAGGTTTTTTGGAAACCTGAAATACGGTTCAAAATCAATTGATGAATTTTGATGAAAACAAAAAAAATTTTTATATTTTTTTCTTGAATTTTGTTAAAAAATTTCTGAGTTTTGACAAAATTTGCCCGGATATTGCCCGGATTTATGGTCGTCAATTTGAAATCGAATGCCCGGATTTTGCCAGGTTTTCATATAAAAATTGCCCGGTTTGTCCGGCCCGGATACATGCTGAAAAAATTCTGGCATCCTTACCCTATTCTAAAATGTCGAACAGCATAGCATGAGTTTGAATTTTGTTGGCATATTGAAGGTAAATATTTATAGGTGAATTTATTTTAAAAAATATGTATGTATAAAAATGCAATTTTTTCAGAAAAAAAATCATTTCAACGACGTTTTTACACTTGATCATAACATTTTAAAATTTTAATCATCCATGGACCTTAAAATGAATTTTCAACCCACATACCGTAAACTGGGGGAACTTTGATCACTTTTTTCATTCATTTTTGAATATTTTTGAAGAGGTTTCTTTTTCTTAATATCTCAAAGCTTTAAAACCCTTACTGAGGTGAGGAGTATTAAACATGATCATTGATTGCAGTAAATTCAATCGACATTGGTGGTTATAATTAAATGTTTGTTACAAAACCAGATTTCGAGTTTCGGGGTAACTTTGATCACTAAGGTTTTTACGTATCTCAACATCTTCAAATTTATTGTTTTGAATCCATTTAGCACAGAAGTCTCAAAACATCGATAACAGTAATTTATTGTTTGGACGCAATTGAAAGATTCAATTTTTTTTTCAAAAACAAAAATGCTCAAAAGATGGACAATGTTGTTGCATACATTTAGGGGCAAAAATTATAAACATTTCCCAATATTTTTTGGCCTCAAAAACAAACAAAATTTTACCTTCATGCAACTCTCTTAGTCCTCGTACTGTTCTCATGTTTTTTTTTTCTTCAAACTTAACCATTTCATAGGGTTTTAGCTATTTTTTCTATACGGACTTTTTCATGGGAAATGACCGTTTTTTTTAATATCCAGAAATTATCATCAAATGACCATAAAAATAACACTTAAACTGAAACTAAACAAAGAAAAATGCTCAAATTTGATCAGGAGAGATGTTTGTTAGTGAGCCATCACAAAACCAGATATTTTATTATTTTAAAATTATATTTTGAGTATTGTTAAAAATATCCTAATAAAAACGAAATTAAGCTCATTTGTAACTCAATTTACAGACTTTTAAACGTAGTCAACAGTTTTCAGATATTTCAACTTTATACATAGAAAATGATGATAATCTGCTAAAATTTCATGTTGATCAGTTACCTCGCTGATTAAAGTCCCCCCAGTTTACGGTATTTATTCATTAAAATACTTTGGAAATCGAAGAAGTAATGGTTTCTTTACTACAACGTTTGCCTTTTTGAATAATTTAACGAACAACATTTATTTGCCTTCTTCCGAGAAAAAGATCTCAAATTCTATTCATGCATGAGTTTTAATGCAAGCCTCTTCCATGGTCAGGTGTTGTTGAATTTGTTGTTGAATCAATAAATTCAAGGTAGATTCAAACGATCTCAAGAACAAAAAGCAACTCGTGGAAACATTTATTTATTTTATCTTTCGTGTTCGTGATGATTTCACTTGTTTGATGTGGAATAACTCAAAATTTCGATACTATTTAAATCAGATTGTATGCAATTTTTTTGTATACAAGATTTTTTAAATTATTCATCAATTTATTGTTTTGTTTTGCATATTTTTTTATTATCACGTCTTCCCCCCCCTTCTTTATAGTTTTTTTTAATAAATTACAAAATATTGTAGGGTTAAGCTTAGCTTAGAATAAGATCAGGTTAACTTAGTTTAGTTTAATCAGGATACTACGGTTTTCATTTTTGTTATCGTGTCAGATTAGATCGAGATGTCCATTAATAAAGAAGCTAATCTAGACGTCTGCAAAACATCCAAGATCCACCATACTGTTAATCATACGCAAAAAAGAAGTTCATATGATCGATAACTAATCTTTTTTTTATTTATTTAAAATCTCAAAAACTGATCTGAGATTTCTACATTTCATTTTTTGATTTAAGCGATCGAATCAGCATGATTTTTCATTTAAAATGATTCATTTAAAATTAACGACTCGTGCTAAAATATCCACAATTTTCAAGTAGTTGCTTAAATAACTAGGTGTTTGATTTTTTTAGCTCAACATTGAATATCTTTACTACGGTATAACTTAGGCTCTTAGTTTGTTCCCATAAAATGTAATCGAAGAACCAATAATTTTTATCATCAAAAATAATAAACCCATAGAAAAGGTTGCAAAAATTCATTGCCTATTTAGGAAATCTCTGTGCCGATAATGTGCTGAAATGTGCACTGTGCTGAAGACGGTATCTTGAAAAATCACTACTGGAACATGGATTCGGGCTCCCAACCAAAACGACCAACGAATATAAAATGAAAGTAACGATAAACAATCCGTGTGGAGCACACCTGTCAGATTTAAGCTTTTTTCCTTAGAATTAAGCTTCTTTCTTCAGATTTGAGCTTTCATCTCCTATCCTCTCAAGGCAAAAAAGCTTAAATCTGAGGAAAAAAGCTTTAAAACGAGATTCACGAACACTTTACAAATAGATGTTGGTCACACGATACAAAGAAAAATCCTGTAGGGGAAAAGTTCATATAACGCCCCATGTGGCTAATACGCTAGATTGAGTCGATTTGGGGTCATTTTCGAATTTCTCAAACCCTGGGGTCTCAAAAGCTTCGTTTTGGTCCAAAACTCATCCATGATTTTTGCAGAATTTTTAAGTAACGTTTACATGAGTAAATTTGGACTTTTAGGTTTGTATGGGAAAATTGAATATTTTGTACTGAAAAATCAACATCATTTTTGTTTCTTCTGTGCAACCGAGCCAGCTGGTGGTTTTTGTGCCAATTTATAAAATTCCTTTAGGAAATTTTCCGCTGAACAACTTCGTCGAAGACCGTAAATTCGTATCTTATTAGACAAAAAAGTTATTAGCTATTCAACAGAGGTATGTCTTTTGGCATTGATAAACAATAAATTCAATAGACACCACTGTTGTGTGCCTTGCGAGGTATTGCATGACTACTTTTCATGCAATACTTCGCGGGGCACAAGCAGTGGTGTCAATTGAATTTATTGTTTATCAATGCCAAAAGACATACCCTTGTTAAACAGCTAATAACTTTTTTGTCTAATAAGATACGAATTTACGGTCTTCGACGAAGTTGTTCAGCGGAAAATTTTCTATAAGAAATTTTTAAATTGGCACAAAAACCATTAGCAGGCTTGGTTCCACAGAAGAAACAAAAATGATGTTGATTTTTTAGTACAAAATATTCAATTTTCCCATACAAACCTAAAAGTCCAAATTTACTCATGTAAACGTTACTTAAAAATTCTGCAAAAAATCATGGATGAGTTTTGGACCAAAACGAAGCTTTTGAGACCCCAGGGTTTGAGAAATTCGAAAATGACCCCAAATCGACTCAGTCTACTAATACGCGCCACCTTTGTTTTGGAGAATCTGAAACATTTTAAGCCTGCAAAATATTACCAATTTGTATTGAATGCTGTGATTGGTCATGGCAAGCATGAATTTTTCCTTAAAATGCCCCTGTGCCATGATAATTTCACAATTTAGGTTTTTCATCATTTCGATCTAAATTTTAAAACACTTTCAATAAGGTGTCACCAAGCAGAGAAAAACGAATAAGACAATATTCTCTGACACATCGATATAAGAGAATCTAAAATAGGATTTTATGCTAAAAAATCATACTGAACTCGCTAAGGTATGCTTTTTATGGGTATGTTCTATCACGGCCCATGCGCTCGTTATAACGCGCCAATCGTAGTAGGCTGAAAATAGCATTAATTTTTCAAAAAGGCCAATTTTCATTGAAAATGAACAACAAGTCTAAAATCATATTTTGAGCGTTAATTCAGCCCAAAAAATCTACTTTTCATTTTTTTTCAAAATTTTGATTAGTCCATTTTGATTTTCTTTTCAGTCAAAGTTTCTGTAAGTATTGGTGTGTTTTTGGTCTTCGGCTGCTTTCGGGTGTGTTCGGCAGCTAGGCGCATATTGAATACACAGCGGCGCGTATTTGCAACACAGTTTTGTTCTGTGGCTTTGAATATGGTTTTAAAAATCAAGTTTTTGAAGCAACTATAGCAATTTGAGTAATAAAATATCATAGGCATTTGTAGAAAACACTTTTCTTCAACGATTGCACCCATTTTCAACACAATTTGTACGTGGAATACATACACCCAAAATTCAGCCTCTGTGCCAATGGCGTGTAGTCAATTACATAGCATCATTGGTACAAGAAGATAGCGCGACCGGTGCTGATTCGATTTGCTCCCACCGGCATTAACCTCCCAAGTCAACCGAATTGCGTATGTCTGAAAGAAACAAAATAAAAACGATTTCACGTCCCTCCCTATCGCATCATAAGACGAAGAAGGATGGAAACAAATACCGGCCAACACCAGGCAGCCAGCGAACCGAGCACTGTGCGTGTGAATGTAGCAAAAGCAACAACAAAAACATCCTTCTAATTCAATCCCTTCAATCCACCGGCAAACAACCACGGCCAAGCTGTGCGTGTGTATGCAGTAAAAGCAACAAAAAAAACATTGCTTCAATTCAATCAACCGGCAAACACCCATGGCTAAGCTGTGCGTTTGTATGTAGCAAAAGCAACAACAAAAACATTCCTTCAATTCACCGGCAAAGCTGCCCGGCTTTAGCAGCTGTGTATATGTAGCGTGTGTATGTAATAGCAGGCAGTAAGCAAAGCACAGTTCTCATTCAATGGGTTTCCCTTTGCCTTCACTCCCGTTCCCTTTCCCGTTACCATCGCAAGACAAAGGACTACCTTGAAAGGCGGCCAAACGCCGGGAAGCCACCGTCGTGCGTTTTTTTTTTGTGATTGTTCGGCGGCAGAAAGCCTATGACAAATATCCCTCGTCCTGTATGAAGCTCAAAAAGTACACTGGTTAGGATGTCGGACTGGCAAGACGATCTAGTTGGTGATTTGAGTTCGACTCTCCCTACGGGCGCTGTATTTTATGTTTTTATTTTCTTGTTTCTGGGATGAATTATCCAATGGGAAGGAAATCCCATAAAATGTTTTTCTTGTTTCGCTTCAATGTAGTGGTCATGCATAATTTTAGTTGGGAGCCGAGTCCTTATGCCAGTTACGGTTTTTCAAACATATCATCTTCGGCACAGTGCACATTTCAGCGCATTATCGGCACAGAGATTTGCTAAATAGGCATTGGATTTTTGCAACCTCTTCTATGGGTGTAGAAAATCAGCGATTCGCTTAGGTGGCGCATAATAGGGCATGTTCCCCTATCGTTGCCGGGACCTTGCTGTTGGCCGGTATTTATTTCCATCCTTCTTCGTCTTGTGATGCGATAGGGAGGGACGTGAAAACGTTTTTAAATGTTCCGAAAATCAATCATTTTCCATCAGCCATGCTTTACTGCATTCAGAGACAAAAAATCGAAGCAGTCATTTTTTCCTCTGCAACCGAATCATACAAACAATCATGCATGACAACGACGCTGTTGTATTTGATTCATTCACGCAAAACATGATGTGGTAAAAAAGGACGCAGACTATCAGCAACGAACGTCTCGATGGTGATTGCCTTCCTTGATGGTTTTTAACCTTCTAGGATCACAACTGATATGTATCAGTTCTGAGGGATGTGTAGAGGTTACAATATGATTTTTAGCTTTTCGCTTTGCGTAGAAGAACAAAATCATCACTACGTATCCGAAATGAACTGTCCAGCATGTGCTACGGCTTTTTTTCACATGTGGTCCTGGTATTTCTTCAGATTTTTCTTCTGAGAGATTCATGATCGCCTATCATTATCAACAATGATTGAGGTACAGGCGTAAGTGAATGATTGTGAGAGCGACGTTCAAAATGTTCTAGTTCCATATTATAAAAATCTTAATTGCATTTCAGTTTTCATATTTCGGATTCTGTATCCAGTTTGGGATTTTTGATTTTAGGATTGAAAATTGATATCAAAAGCTGTTTTGTAATCGATCAAATTTGGTTTTGCATTTCATTCAAAACTGGATACATGATTTTCGAAACTCATATTCTTATTCAATATTTAGATATTAATTCCAAATTTTCAAAAACAAATAAAATTTTAAACTATTTTAGGTTTCGTTGATTTTTTATCTAAGTTTTTAAGCTCAATTCTTTAAAAACCCAAAAATTATTGCTTTTGCAAAGTCTTAACATTATAAAGCTTCAAACTGGTGATCATGAATTGAAAACTTGAATCATATTCATATATATTTTTTTTTTCAATATTTTTTCTAAATTTGAAAGTCGTATGGAAGTTATAATAAAAATTATAAATTCTGATTGAAACACAAAACATCAAAATAAAATTACAGGTTTATGGTTGAGAGTTTCCAACAAATTCCAATTCTTGACTTGTAATGCAAATGCTGATTTGAAATCAAAATTCAGTTATATTATATTTCATTTTTTTTATATTTCAGAAATCGCATTGAAATTCGAAAACAACTCTTAAATTCAAATTCTGAGTTCAGGTGCAGAATTAAAATTTAGAATTAATATTCAAAATGTTCATTCAGATTCAGCTCGTTAATGCACAGTAAATTTTTGCCTCGATTTCCAGTAATAAAAAATTGCTGGAAATGTTCAGCAGTCTAATTTTTTGCTGGAAACCAGCAATCGGTTTTCTGATTGCTGGATTTTTCAGCATTCGGTTGTGTTCTTGTCATTTTTGCTGAAAACCCAGCAATCGGATTTCAAATTGCTGGACTTTCCAGCAGCTGATCTACTTTGCTGGAAAATCAGCAATCGAGTTGTCAAATTAGAGTCTGTTTGTTTTCGTACGCTGAAAAAGGTGAGAATTTATTTCACGAACTTTGAATAGATTAATCAATTATTCTTATTTTCTTCTATATTATAGCAACCATGGTCTGCAGACATCAAGTCAAGGGTGAGTTTTCATTGGATAGGTAGATATTTCATGAAAGATACACTCAGAAAAATACTATTATGTATGCCATAAGATTCTCTTATGAAGTGGCGCCATAAGAAAAATTAATGAAATTCATAAGATTGTCTTATGACGCGAATGAATTCTGAAGATGAACGCCTACTTCATTGAGAGGTTGTTGCTTTTCATAAGAGATTCTTATGGAAACAGTAAATCACTTTCTAATAAGAAAAATTCTCGATATTTCATGCTGAAAACATTCACTTTATTGTTTGCCAAATTTGTTTAAAATTAAATCCTTCATGGTCACCATCAGCAGCGCATCAACAGACGGCTCCATCAAAGTTTTTTTTTGCCGCATCTTAATCTTCGACCTTTCGTTTTTTGCCGATCAGCTTGCTGAAAAGTAAACAAATAATGTATTTTGGTTTACTAATATATTCAACGTTTACACCAAAAACATCAAATCGAACTTACCATTCCGGAGATAACAATAACATTTAACATTGAAGGAAAACTATAATAACTATGAACTGGCGATTGCTTCGTACTGTTAGATGATGAAAAAAAACTGATGCTATGAATGAATGTGTTCATCATTTTTTCACAATGCCGTTTCTTCTATTTTTCATAAGAACATCGTATGAAAATTGAAAGAATTTCATAAGTCTCTTATGAAAAATTAGTTTGGACGCAAAAAAGTGGTTCATAAGATGTATCTTATGAAATTTATAATAAGATTTCCTCTGAGTGTACTAACCAAAACTCAACTTCAGGTGGTCAACACTTTGGCACAAAGCTTCCACCCCAGAGCAGAGCCGGTGCTGCTATATTTAAAAAAAATGTATAGTTTTGGAAATTAATACCTACATAATTAAAAAAAATGGAATAATACTTATTTATTGCTCATCATAGGCATAGCCAGTATTCAATGCTTAATTTCGAATTGAAATATAAATTTAATACCAAATACAGCCGAATGTTTTGAAAGAAATTGCTGGTTCCCAGCAATCTGGATTGCTGATTTCCAGCAATTTGAATTGCTGGAATCCAGCACTAATGTTTGCTGATTTTACCAGCAATTCAAATTGCTGGAAATTTTGCTGGAAAGTCAACGGGACAAAAACCAGCCAAATTTTGCTGTATGAGATTCACAATAAAAATATAAAAATGTATTTCGTTGGGAAATTTATTTCTAAGAGATCGAATACCACTAATTTTGATTGTCAGTTTAAAATTACTTTTTTGTATATGATATATGTACTTTCATTTTCCTGTTAACTACAACTCAACTTTTTTGTTCGATTGATTCAAAAATATACACGCGTTTGGAAAATAAATAATTTGATTTTATTTTTTTATGTTTGAAAACAACAGATTTTCTTTGCATTTACGGTTAATTATAAGATAAATGATGATCCCATGCGGATGCATCAAAACAGTGAAAAGCAAAAAATTAAAATAAGGCTTAAAATTTTTTTACCATTTGATTTTTCCGCTTGTTCCTACAGAAGGATGCAGTTTTAAATTTTTCTTCTTGACTTATGAAAAACCGTGTGTCAGGTGACAAGACTAGATTATAAGTAGCTTTCTGGTTGTTGAAAATTTGATTTTTTTCACGCTGAACTTTTTACTTGTTCCATTTTGTTGCTTCCACTGATTTTTTTAAAAAATATTTCATTCAAAAACATAGATATTTATAATTTTTGTGTAGTGAGCTAAAGAGCCGCAGCTTTATATCCAAAGAGCCGAATGCAGGTCGCGAGCCGCAAGTTGCTGACCTATGGTCTAAAACATTGAATTAGACATTTCTGAAAATGACACGGCATGGAATGTAATAACCGCATAGAATTTTAATTAACGCAGTCGAACTAAGCAAAGCAATCGAAAGGTTCCCTCGAATTCGGTATACCTACCATGGTTGAAAGGAATCTTTCGATTGCTTCGATTCAGTAGAATTATTCAACCAAGGCTCACAACACATATTATAGTGAATAAATGTATGAGACCAAAAATTGGGTTTGTCGTTAAATGGAAAAAATGATATTGTTATAAAAAGGTTTTTTTAATTAAATGATAAAAAAAACTTAACAAACAGAAAATATTCAAATAAGATTGTTTTTCTCCTATATTCAGTGGTTTTGAAATTAACATCATATTTACATTACACCTAGCATAATTGGACAGTCGTGTTATGTTTAAGGGGGGGGTAGGGTCTAACACTTTCAAAAAATCGATTTTTTTATTTTTTTATTTTCTTATTGTAAAACATTTCAAGAATATTGTGTCAAATTTTCAAGTCAATTGAAGCAAAACTGTAGAAATTATAGGCCTTTATCTCCTCCTATCTAATACTGCAAGAAAGCAAGAGCAGAAACTTTAAACGCGTTTTTCTCGAAAGCACATTTTTAAAGTCCGTGGACATCGTCATTTGAAAACTACTTATCCGATTCTTTTCAAATTTGGAACATATTTTCTACATATAAAATACCAGACCCCAACGTCATGTAAGTAAAGACATACATACATATAAAGTTATATCAAGTTTTTATTATTATATTATTACAAACAGGTCAAATACACCGTTTATTTGAATTTGTTTCATCAATATTTTATTACATATTTATTAAATGACATATGATTTATATTGTATTATATTATATTATATTTCTTTTTATATATCATTTTATTTATACTGTATTTCATTTACCAGAGAGAAGGCATCTGGGGATAACCTAAAGCAATTATTGCAAGCGGAGTGGAGTGCCAACCATTGTAGGTTTTTGAGGGTTGGATGTTTTCTCTCGACGAACCATCGGCCGTGGAAGCCCTAGAAGTCAATTCGAAAGGTCAAGCCACACAGACATAGGCTAGACCTTGCTACCGATGGGGGAACTATACATACATACATACATACATACATACATAAAATACCAGACCCCAACGTTTTTCTTTTTTGATTTTTTTACTTTGGGGAGATTTTAGAGGTGAAAAATGGCGGATTTTTAAGTGAAAAATCGTAGTTTTTACTTCAAACAGCCACAAAAATTTCATAAAAATAATTTTAAATTAAATAAAAACGTTGGGGTCCAGAAAAACATCTATTAAAAATATTTTGCTCTGATTTTTTGACTTCAGATGATTCTGTGCTGAGATACAGTGTCCACCGCAAATCCTGTTTTCTAAAAGGCATCCTCGAAAATGCTCCGTCACCGGCTCATTTTCAATATTTTTCTACGAAGAAATTACTAAATGTTCTTTTAACAATGCTTTGTATAATGCAAAAAATTTGAATACATTTGTTTGAACGATAGCTCTAGAAAAAAATCGTGAAAATTGTGTTTTTTTTATACCCGTTAGACCCTACCCCCCCCCCCCCCCCCCCCTTAAATCGCACTATAGATTCTGTCACTTATGGTGCTTCGTTTTATTTGCATCATAGATATGTGATGTTATTTTACATATTTTTTTCGTAGTGTGTTTTGCTACGAGCATGTATTTAAAAAAAGATGTAAAATCATGTCTCAGAAATTATTAAAAAAAACAATATACCCATCTATACATTTTTGGCTCTTCCGACTTAAGAGGTTGCCGATCACAATTAGACAATTCCCGCTTCTTGCTTTGAATGAACATGAGTTTTTCTGGTTGTTGAATATTTGATTTTTCCACGCTTAACTTTTTCACTTGTTCCATTCTGTTGCGGCCACAGATTCCAGCCAACAACGCTTTCGAAACGGGAAAGCACTTGCCATCCCACTTTCTCTCCCAGTGTCTGTTTCTCTAAAACTTCTTCGCCGCCCTTTTCGTGGAGCAGAGAAAGTGGACGACGGCTGTCCAAATCCACTTGCTGCCCAAAGAGCCGTCTAGTGTGCACTCGAATGTCGAAGTTGTAGCGCAAAACTCGAACCATTAAATATCAATGATAATTGCGCTAATGGTGAAAAGTTCAGAAGTGTACTTTTCTGCTGATCCTTTTTTCTTTGCGTCCGATACAGAACTGAGTGAAATCTCTTGTGAAGTGCAAGTGTTTTCTCCAACCGGTAGTGGCAATTAATTAAAATGGTACTCCCTAAATATTAGGTTGGAATAAAGTATTTTGTAATAAAACGAGAGTAACCCTTTTCAGCTGTGGTTCCTTCAGACGTTGGCTCTCTGGGTAATTTTGTTTACCAAAAGCGTTGCCCCGTATCTACAAGCCAGTGATTCATTGGTGCCATTTAGTGTAAATCAAACCGAGCCTTTGGAAATCAGTTCAGAAAACCCGGCCAAAGTCCTATCCAGAAAGAAACGCTTCATAGTATTTCCAGAAGGAGCAAGTTTTTCGGTTCGTTAGGCACAGCAAAGATTCCTGATTGGAGAAAATAAAATTTACAACTATCATCCGTATCATCTTTATTAGGTGGCCGTTTGCATGACTGTGGGTGTCTATGGCAATCCCAACTACCAGATGTTCAGTTGGGCCTTGAATTGGGGCATCGCCTACAATTTGCCAAACCAAACCCTGACTTACGATATGGATTTGAATCAACCGAAACCGATGGCTCAGCGGAGAAACCGAAGGGATCTGTACCACAAGCTGGAAGTTGCCATGGATGAGTGAGTTGTTATTGTTGGTTTTAAAATTTACAACTGAATCACTTATCTTTTCTATTTTTTGCAGCATGGGCTACAACGGTCGCCAGTGTATTCTGCGGGCGCTGTGTGAAAGTTCGCAACTTTTCGGGCACAAGGGTTCGAATATGATCGAGGAAATTCTGCGATCGCTGTTTAGTTTTCCCAAATCAAAGGTGTTATCGTTCGAGCCTGAGGAGAATCGAATCTACGATGAAGCTCATCGGAAGGGCCGAAATAAAGTGATGTGCCAATCGCTTTATCCGGCTTGTCGATTTTCGCTGCACGAATTGGCACTGGGAAAGTATGCGAGCCCGTACAGTTTTATGTGATTTGTTGGAATTATAAATAAAAACTAAAACATTTGTTTAACATTAAATATCTTTGACTGCCATTTTAAATATAAAGGAAACATTAAGACATTTCAATATTTACAATTCTTCTGGAATAAAGATAAGCCGCTTATAACGTAATTTCGTCAAAAATTCTAATGTGCAAGGAAGAGACGAATTATCCGCTCAGATATCGAGAAAAAAATCTCATCTTTGGTTTTGTTCCATCACCGAAGGCAAAAAAAATTACATTTTTCCGAGGTGATTTTGAATATTTTGGGTGCGCTGATTCAACATATGCAGTTAGTTTTTTTTCCTATCAGTTCTTGTTTTTCAGGAAACTTTTGAAAATAGGTATAAATTTGCTTAAAAAGTATCCGCCCTTTTTTGGAAAAACAAAAGATCACTAAAAATATTTTGAAAACTAAGGTTTTAACTCAATGATCAGATTTTTCGAAGATCGTCGGTGATATTTGACTTCTCTTGCTAATTTTTCTCAGTTCTGCAATAAACAAGAATTAACTGAAAAAAGAAATAAAGCATAATTCATCTTAAATCTGGACGCATGTATATTATATCAAAGCGCTCCTAGTGATCGGATCTGGAATGTTTTGACGCTCATAATTTGTTTTGGAATGTTTCCTCTATCAGTGATGCAAATTTTATTGCGATTACGATCTTTCGTTTTGTTTAAAAAATTAATGGAATCCGCGAAACGAAAATTAATTTTTGACACCCACGTGGTCGGGTTCAAAAATTGCGAAATCGTTAAAAATGCTCAAATCAACCGTGCGCAGCGTTCTCAAACGTTTCCGTGAGATGCATACTATCGATCGACAGTTTCATACCAAGCGTAATAGTGGAATTAAGGATCGGAAACTGCATTTGAAGGTGTTGAAAACGATCAAGGCAAACACAGGGCAGTGTTTGCTATGACTATGACATCGTCAAGAAATTCAATGCCGACCGATGCACCGTCGTCTGCGCAAGGAATACGATCTTTTCGGGCCAGTAAGCAACCCAAAATGGACATTTAAGAGAATATAGAAGCCAAATGAAGGGCCCGGAAGTTATACAACAAGGTTCTAACGAAGTACGACGGATGCAACCTCATGGATGACGAAACGTACGTGAAGATGGATTTTGGGCAGTTCCTGGCCAAAAATTTTATAAAGCCACTGGTCAGGGTGATGTCACAGGCAAGTTCAAATTCGTTTCTGCCGATAAGTTTGCAAGAAAGTGATCTGGCAAGATATTTGCAGCTGCGAATGAAAACCCCCGGTTTTTGTGACAAACAAGACCATGGACTTCAAAACGTACAAGGAAGAGTGCCTGAGAAAACGTATTATTCCGTTCATTAGATCTCACAAAGGACCAGTAAAGTTTTGGCTAGATTGTTCAAGCTGCCACTACAGCATTTAGCGGGGTGTCTTAGCATGTTGAATGGAATTGAATGGCTGATCAATAAAATTCAAAACATCATTAAGAACCAGAAGCTTTTTAGAGCTAATGTTTTGAGAAATTCGTTAATGACCCCAAATCTTCTCAGTTTACTTGTCATGAAACAATTCATGAAACCCTCGATTTAAGCAAAGAGGAAAGAGGACATATGTTCTAAAAGAAAAGATTTGCGTTAGGCAATGCTTCTATCATAAGATTGATAGAGCTAGGTGGGGTAATTATGAACGAAATTACCCAGTTTTTTAAACTATCAGCTCAAACAAGTAGCCATTTAATGTTAAAATTCTGGAAAGTAACTAAAAATGAATGACTGGTTGCCTTCTCAATTTTAGGATTTTTTAAGTTACAGCTTGTGGGCGTAAAACGCCTGTCCACAATTACCCCGTTTGTTCATAATTTCCCCCTTATCTATGGGGTTATTATGAACACTGTAACGATTCTTGTTATGTGATGACTTTTGATATTGGATTTATTCCTAGATTGAAATCATTTTTAACCAGTGCATTGTAGTGAGATTTGTTGATTTTTTGAATTTGCCGTTGAAAAGTTATGGACTATTTTCAGTTTTACATAAATGGGAGGCATCTTTTCATATTATCACAGACCCACAATTCTAAAAAAACTTATAAATTAATGTTTTAGGCTTATTTTCAAGATTATAACCTAATAATATACAATCGCTGATAAATATGCATTTCCCAAATAATTTTAACTCCCTCCCCCCGTTTTTGTCCAATCCACCATCGATGTAGGGATAAAGCAACTTTTTTTTGGGAAAACTTCTGAAAAAACATGATAGATCGAGCTGTTACACATTAAGAAAGGTTCTTTGATGTTCCATAACTAAAGGCTTAGTTTTTTTTTCAAATGCGTTCTTAACTAGTAACACTTTAATCATTCATGTTTATCTATATATTTCATCAAAACAAAGTTTTTTTTTCTATATGTCAATGGAGAATATGACAAAAATGGGTAAAGGGATAAACATAAAACAGTAAAAATAATTTAGGAAATGTAATCAGCAATATTCATCTATATATATAAAAATGAATGTTTGTCTGTCTGTCTGTTCCCTATAGACTCGGAAACTACTGAACCGATCATCGTCAAAACTGGCATCTGAGGGTTTTTGAGGCCGGGGATGGTTTCTGTAATAGTCAAAACTCCATCCGACTTAAGGAAGGAGAGGCTTCCATACAAAATTTGTAGTTTTTCGAAACAAATTAAAGTCATGACATCCATTTTCTTGAAATTTTTTTTCCTTTGGGCGGTTTGTTTTTCGTCTCTATGGTCGAGGCGTCGCCAGCCAACGTCGTAAAAGGAAAGTAACCCAGGCATAGCATACTGATCAGTAGGAATATTTTGGCGCGTATTTCTCAACCTGGGGTTTGTTTTTCGTCTCCATGGGCGAGCAAACGTCGACGCAAGCAAGGTTATTGAAATATACCCGCCTTGGACGCAAGAGGATAGTAACCAAAGCACACTGTTCATTGATTGCTGGAAAATTTAACGATAAGGCGCCTGTTGCTCAAACACGTGGGGCGATATGCAACCTAGATGTGTTTTTTTCTTGCTTATTTGATTTGTACACAACACGTGGTAATAAATGACGCCTAGATGTGACACGGATTGGTATTTTATCAATCGAATCAAAACCAATTGAAAGATTTGCAAAAATACTTCCATATTTAGTTCGTGTTAATGTAGGTAGCATTCAACTTTTCATTCAAGGAACATTAGAACATGTTCCAACGTTCAACATTTTCTGTTAAAAAAATTAAAAATTATGTTTTCTTATAGAAATTGTTACTTCGGCCCAAATACACAACTGAAACGAATTTAGAAATGAAAATGGGAGCTTTTTATTTTGAATAATTCTAAAAAACCATCGTACTTTTTGCTTACATACCAATACGTACTTAACATGAAAAGTGTTTTTGTGTTACATGGCTGCATAAAAGAGACTTTTGATCCGCTTCGTTTTTAAAAAGCGAGACTTTAGAACTGATATTCAACTGGACGCCAAATTTTTAAGAGAAACTTTTAGTTTACCCTTGAAATGTTAAAAACAATATTCCCTTCTGTTAACTTACACGGTGGGGCAAGGGCAAACGTCGAACTTTTAAGAAATTTATCTTCAAAATGATTCAATATGTTGGAAAGACCAGAAGGGGTATTCCGAATGTTGAAACTGCAGCGGATATTGAAAATTCTGAAATGTCTTTGTAAATGAAGGTCATTCCCTTTGAACAGCATTCGTTAAAAGTGGAGTAACAAACATAAATTTATATTGCAGGAATACTGCAGTTATATCAGTGAAACTTGATAGAACAAAAAACAGGAATTCGTATTAAATCCATTTTAAAGCCAATACTCTGACGCATCTGTAAATAAGCTTTGCATTGACACTTGCCCCAATATACGGGATAAATGTAAACTTAGAAATTTGTTTTTGCCTACATTTTTGAATATTTGACTTTCAAAGAGAAAATAAAAAAAAACGCTGAGAACTTATTTTGTGATGCAACTGATATTTTTTTTAAATATTTTTATGTTTACCGTAGTAAATTTATTTAAAAAAAAAAGAAATGTGCACTGTATTTAATACATAACTAATTTAATATATTTTCATTACCATGATAAGTGCTGTTTTGGTATCGAGCCGGTTAAATTTGCCTACCTTCTTCAAGCAGTGGGGGACAAAATCGAAAAAGATGGGAGAGCTCCCATGTAAATTTAAGATAAAGAGCTTTTCAAAGAAGGGACCATATTAAAAAAGGTTTTTTTTTGGGTACAGAGTACAAATTTCAGATCTTGAAAAACGAGTTTAGAGATCAGTAAATAATATATACCATATTTGAATTGCTATTCAGAACTGCAGCTGCAGCTCTCATTTCAAAGTTGTTGGTTCTGAAGTATGATCAGGTTTGATTTAAAACAATGCTCTCTAAAATCTAAATTTTAATAAATTTTAACAAATAACATTTACTTCCGGAAGGTGTAGCAAAGCACAACGGGTCAGCTAGTAGCATATAAAATTAAATTATGTTCACAATCTTACTACATTTCAAAGTTTTTACGTTTTCTCACATCAACCGCAACGACACATTCAGCACCTAAAATTTAAAAATAACAAACAGCTGGTATTAAATGGAAACTCATCGATGGCAAATGATGAAAAGAGTGCAATTCTGTTTTAGATTTTCTCCTTGGAAGAAAAACTGACCCAGTAGAAGCAGGGCGGCTCCCCCAGCACATAAAGTGAGGTACTAGCTGACACCGAAGGTAGTTTCATGCGACCGGAAGCAATCAAATCATCAATCTCTACGTGCTCATAGATTTGTGTTTCCGCTAAGGGCAACCAAAAATTATGCGTCCTTTTTTTCAGATACAGTTTAAAGAATTGCGATTGTTTTCTTCCATCAAGAATCAAAAATTTACAAAATTATCGTTAGTGGTGCAGTACAAAATAAAACTACTTCAAAAAACAGTACTTCTTCCCGAGCTCAATGTGGCTTTTATTTTCTCTTGTTGCAATAGATTCCGCAGCCTTATGATACCTTGAAAATGTAGAAAACAATACCATTTTTTATTTTCATTTTATCTTTTATAATAAAGAAGTTATGGAACAACAAAAAAAAGTGGCCCACTCTCCCATACTTTAGAAAGGACAATCTTTCAACTTTCATGGACATATAGTTTTATTTACATACAAAATTAGTTTCAAAACTCGCTCCGAAAAAAGTTAAACGAATTTTTCGTTTTTGAGGTTAGTTTTTGAAAAAATGTCTTTAAAATATGTTTTTTTAACTGATTTATTTGAAACGTCTCATGTTGTTTCAAAAGATAGAGCTTTGACGTCTTCTACAAAGTTTTTTAAAATTGGATCATCTACAACTTCATCAGACATCATAGTGATAAAATGATAAATACAAAAAATAGAAAAATTATCTAACTTAAACTTATAGGTGAATTGATCAGGAAAAAAATTACAAAAAAATATGGGCATTTTAAAATGATGAAACATTGTAGAACATACCATAAAGCTATTTTGACATTTAAGCCTTCACAAAGCCCATGATCACGTTTTTCGAGTTTTAAACCACTGTGCAGTGGTTTAAATCCC
This sequence comes from Uranotaenia lowii, assembly GCF_029784155.1. Taxonomy (NCBI): domain Eukaryota; kingdom Metazoa; phylum Arthropoda; class Insecta; order Diptera; family Culicidae; genus Uranotaenia; species Uranotaenia lowii. The sequence goes on along the minus strand of NC_073693.1, from coordinate 210,608,613 downwards.
AAAAAAGCCGGAAAAAGGTCAATTTTTCAAGTCAGCGACAACAACAAATTTTATGTTGGAATCGATTCTCCAATATTCTAGGAACGTTATGATGTATTTAGATATTTTTAGGGCCTGTTTTACACCTTCTATGAAACAAACATCTACGAAACTGGCAGCACTGCTTTTGGTGGTTACAAGTGTTTCGATTTTTCGTCAGTTATTTTCAACATTTTTTTCATAGTAAAACAATGTATAATGTTATATTGGATTGTGAAATAGTTGCATGAATGTGTGCTGAGTGTGAAAAATATCGAGTGGTTTTAATATCAGCAATTCAATCTGATAATTCCCGAAAAAAATTATTGCCCCAGTGGGTGCAAAACTATACCTACAGATCTATATAGCTATCAACGGTTTTCTCACTAGCCACAAAAAAAAATTATTGTTCACGGTTGAGTTTGGTTCTGGTGCTGAATGCTTTGTCGAGTCGCTGCTGTTGTTGTATGCCGTCGGTTGCCTCTTCTTGCAGCAATTCTTAGTGTAAAGCTTCGTTTGAAAAATTTACTCCCAGAGCTTTGGAACTACTCACAGTTTGCCGTTTACTGATGAAAGTTTGACAAGATCCAAATCTAATGCATGTCGTATTGTAAAGAGCGTAAATGCATCAATAGAGGCGGTCTAAAGTCGGATCTCGCTGTTTGTGTATTGCATACCATCACTTTGAGACAAACTCTCAGCAAAGCTCGGCATCAATATTAGTACCTCTACTGACACAATTTATGCAAAGTAGTAGTCTGCGAATGTCACCAAACAGCTTTCAGACTTACAACTAGAATCTTGTGGATGATTTATTTTTGTTTACACTAATGCATGCCAATAATAGCTACCGGAACAAAGATTCCAAATAACTTCTCAGTGATACAATCGCTGCTTACAGTTGAGTGATTTATTAATTTCTGATAAGGTAAGTGCGTACCCTTAGTGTCTGTGAATGGGTAAAAATATTTTTCAATTGAAAAGCACGACTTAATTAGCGCAATTTCAAGGCAACCAAAGTGTGCTACTTGCAGTGCAAATGCAAAGTCTGGCATAGTTTTCAAAGTAAACCGAAAAAAAAAACTACAGGGTTGCTCAGTCTTTACTCGTTCCCTTTCAGTATCTACTTTTCCTATTGCATTGCTGTTATTAATTAGAAAACAAAATTTATTCACTTATTTGAAAAAATATAATTCCCTCCACGAAAGCAAAACGTTGTCCGTGAATGTTAGTTAACAGTCGTTCTAAAATAACATTCTACATTGTTTACATTTTTATTTTTAAATTTTTCTCATCTATCCGTTAGCTTCGGTTTAATTTTCATTACCATTAATTACCTTTTCGCGATACTCGTTTACTTTGCAGATTGTTTCGCCGCATTACTACAAATATTTTACCATGGATGATTCTATTATTTGCATAGTTTGTCAGAAAAAAGAAGAGGATTCAAGCCAAGTTCTAACTTGTGCGTACTGCTTTTCCTGTGCCCACTTCAGATGTAAAAACATAATTGGAAATGCGATTGGTCGATGGAAAAAAAACTTCATTATTGTACACCCGAATGTTCTGTTATCTATCAACGCGTTATCGATATGCAAAATAATAACATAATCGATACGCTCGGCTCCCAACTAAAATCAATTACAATCAAAGAAATGGAAAATGTTAAAGCAGAAGTTAGGCTAGTGACGTCAGCAATTGAATCTTCTCAGGAATTTTTATCAGCTAAAATCGATTCAATCAATGCTGATTTCAACGAACTAAAATTAGAAAATCAAACGATGAAGCATGAAATGGAGATCTTAAAACAGTCTCACTCAGCCCTTGAAGAAACTGTGCGCAAACATGAAGCTAGTGTCGATATGTCCGCTAAATTTGCTACCTCAAAAAATCTTGTATTTCTGGGATTACCTGTTATTGAAAATGAAAACGTTCCTGATCTAATTGTTAAAACTTTAGCTACTATAGGTGTTGAGGTTCGTGTAGACTCCTTTACACTTGCAGAACGGTTTTTCCCGCCAGGTAAAAACAAGAAAGCAATAATTCCAATTAGAGTTATTTTTAAATCAACTGAATGTAAAGAATTAGTTATGAGTAAAAAAGGAAAGTTCGGAAAACTTCTATCGACATCTGTACACCCGTCTTTAAATATTGACGGAAAATCTCTTACTGTTAGTATTAGAGATGAGCTAACTCCATTGGCACTTGATCTCCTTAAAGAAACGCGCGAATCTCAAGACATACTTGAATTTAAATATGTTTGGCCTGGCAGAAGTGGTGTTGTTTTAGCAAAAAAAGATGAAGCGTCTAAGCCTGAAATAATTAAAAATAAATCTGACCTAAATAAATTAACAAAAAATGCCTTGGCTCAGCAAAAAACTGATCAATCAAATCAAACTTCACCGGATATTGTGCAAGAAAATAAACGTAAGAAGAGGATATAATTTCAATTTATTTAACACTCGCGTATATCTTTAATTCAATCATCAAAAATGGATAATCAACCTAAAAATTTCTATCATAAGAGCTCTGATGATTTTCGCAATAGTTATAAGCTAGATTACATGAACAACCTTCGAATGTTACAATGGAATTTGAGAGGAATAAATAACTTAAATAAATTTGATGACCTTTTATTATTCATCAACCACTGTTCAGTGAAACTAGATGGTATTCTTGTAGGCGAAACATGGTTGAAAGAGGATAATTGTGCACTGTATCAAATCCCTGGTTTTCTTAGCTACTTTTCTTGTAGATCTTCTTCACATGGAGGTTTAGCGATCTACATTAATAATAAAATAACACACAGACTAATTGAAAATGTCCATCAGAATGGTTTTCATTGTTTGAATGTCGAGCTTTGTCTAAACGAACAGTATCTCAATCTTTATGGTGTTTATCGGCCACCTTCATTTGATTTCAATACGTTTGCTCAAAAATTGGAAAATTGGTTAGACTGCTCAACAAACAGACAGCATTGCATCATACTAGGTGACATAAATATCCCGATAAATCTTATTAACAATAACATTGTTTTGCGCTACAAAAATTTGTTAAAATCTTTTGGTTTCGACTGTACCAATACTTTTCCAACCAGGCCTACAAGTAACAATGTTCTCGACCACTTCATTTGCAAATTAGAAGATAGCGATAGGATACAAAATGATACAATTTGCAGTGACCTCAGCGATCATTTACCAATTTTAACTACTTTTGCATTAAATCTACCTAAAGTCCACACAGTCCTTTTGAAAAAGATGATAAATAAAGATCGACTCAATTCATTATTCAACGACTTCATAAGAAACGTTGATTGTAATCGCGATGCGGATACTATTTTGCAGGATGTCACATCAACTTATAATAGATTACTCGTCGAATGTACGACAACAATTAGAAAAAAAGTTAGTCTCAAAAACAAAAACTGTGAATGGATGACATACGATATTTGGAAATTAATGTCTATAAAAAACAATTATATAAAAAGGGTGAAAAAGTACCCAGATAACGTTCATCTAAAAGATATGTTAAAGCATATCTCCGCGAAACTTGATAAGTTGAAACAATCTACTAAACGCTTGCATTATAGTCGGCTACTCAACCATTCATGTTCATCTAAACTTTGGAAAGGAATAAATGCTATTTTTGATAGGAAAAAAGAAGCTGAAAAAATTGAACTCGTAGTAAATGGAGTTAAAACCAAAAACAATTTGGAAGTGTGTGAGGCATTCAATAGCTATTTTTCCAAAATTGGCGAAGAGTTAGCTAGTAAAATACCCAAGAATAATTTGTTTAACCCTCTGTCATCTGTAAAGCATAACCAATCTTCAATTTTCTTGAGACCCTCTACCCATAATGAAGTTATGATTTTGATCAACGAACTTGATGTCAAAAAAAGTAATGGTCCAGATGATTTCCCAGTGGAAGTAGTAAAATCGTATGCTCCGCACTTTTCAGAAATAATCTCGAATATATTTAATAATATAATCTCGACAGGAGTGTATCCCCATTGCCTGAAATTAGCGAAAGTAATCCCAGTCCACAAAAGTGGTGACACCAGTAATCCTACTAACTATCGCCCGATATCCACATTATCAGTATTTAACAAACTCATAGAAAAGATGTTAGTCACAAGAATCCAAGGCTTTTTCGATCGTCATAAAATACTTTATTCAAACCAATATGGTTTTCGACCGGGCTGTGGCACGGGTACGGCAATTACCGAAATTATTGACAACATTGTTGAGAATATCGACCAAAAAAAGATGGTTGGAGGAGGACTGTTTATTGATTTAGCAAAAGCTTTTGATACGTTAAATCATGACATACTCCTTGATAAATTAAATATTTATGGTATTAGAGGCATTGCAAACCAAGTAATAAAAAGCTATCTTTCTGGCAGAAAACAGTTTGTATCAATTGATGGTGAACAGAGCTCGCTTCGTAACATTTCCACGGGAGTACCCCAAGGAAGCAACATAGGTCCCCTGTTGTTCCTTATTTACATTAACGATATAGAACACATACGGTTGAAAGGAATCACAAGGTTATTCGCAGATGATACTGCTCTTTTTTACCCGTCTGCTGATGTTAATGCAATTATTAATTCGATGGAAAACGATCTAATATTACTTAACAACTTTTGCCAGTCGAACCTCCTTTCGCTTAATCCAAACAAAACCAAACTTATGATTTTTCATTCTAGCAAGAAAAAGATACCACAGCATAGGAGCTTAATGTCTAATAACCACGAAATAGAAAAAGTTGAACGTTTCAAATATTTAGGTTTAACCTTAGATTCAAAGCTCACCTGGAGTGATCACATAAACAATCTCGAACGGAAAGTTTCCACATTTTGTGGAGTAATGAAAAGAGTTAGGCATTTTGTAACGAGAAGGAGTATTCTACAATTTTATTACGCATGCGTGCATTCATTGTTGCAATACATGATAATTGTATGGGGACGAGCTTGTCAATCAAGAATAAAAAAACTACAATTGCTTCAAAATAGATGTGTCAAAATTATTTTCTCTCTACCAATGTTGTCTCCCACATCATCATTATATTCCCGGGATGATCATGGTATTTTACCACTCAGAGCACTCTGTGAATTACAAACAGTTATTTTTGTACATAATATTTTGTTTAACTCTTCATCTCACCATAATCTTACCATTGTTATTCCAAACCATTTACATAATACCCGAAATCGGAATAATCTGCAGTACAATCGAGCATTAACAAACCTACACACTACCAAAAAAATTTGTAAAATTACATCACATACGATGTAAATAAAAAGAAGCATCATATATGACGAAGTATTCAGTGCCATTTGGAAATTAAACGCCAGTAAAATTTTGCAACCTGTAAAATAAAAAATGATGAAAATTTAGCAACGTGTAAAATAAAAATGATGTAAATTATAAAATCACTCAATATTGGAAGAAAAACTTTCCAATTGGATTTTTGTTTTGTTTTATTTATCGTTAATATGATTCAATACTGGAATTTTCTCGTCTCTTAGTAAAAATAGAAATACTTCTATAAATAATATAATTCATTTTATTAGGAGACAATATTTTTTTATCTCACACATAAGTTTTATTACTTTTATTTTCTTCCCCGACGTACCGGATCCAAAGTTGAGCAACGTGGATCCGCTTCCTGAACCGCATCCCTGCTTCTCGAAGATCTCCGGGAATCATCAAAACCGATTAACTTACTCGCGCGCGCGGAAAATACTTTGGCTCACGACTTGACTTAACAGTTTTTCTCACATTTGTCTGGTCCTGTTCTTCACAGTTTATAATTTTACATGACATTATCACGTTCAGTGTATTGTAATATTTCATGTCGTGTAATTTTAGGAAATTTCCAATTCAGTGTTGTTGATTATTTTGTGTGACCAAAAAAAAGTTGTAAAATACATCACATATGATGGAACAAAAAAGAAGCATCACATATGATGGAATTTTCAGTGCGAGTTGAATATTACACGTCTATAAACTTCAACAGACATGTAAAATTTGAAAGACATGTAAAATATTAAGACGTGTAATACTTAATTCGCACTGAAAATTCCGTCGTATGTGATGCTTCTTTTTATTTACATCATATGCGATTTAAATTTACATCAAATAATCGCGTTCCGTGTCAAGTAATATTTGTGTCATACGAATTCAGTGCTGTTAAGGATTCAACTTTTTTTATAGTAAGTTTACATCAATAAATCGCATTCCACGTCATGTAATGTTACAGGTTTTCAATTTCAGTGTTGTTAAGGATTCAGATTTTTTTTCTGTGTAGGACAAACCAGATTTTCCGTTTGCGGTCCTTATTGTTTCAATAAACTTCCAACAAATTTAAAAGAAATCCAGAATAGAGCATCATTTAAAACAAAAACGAAAAATTACCTGAAAAGCAAAGTAAACGAGTATATATACACTTAATTCCACCACAAAGCAAAATTTAGAATAATTTAGTATGTAAATATCAACATTTTATAAACTCTTGTAAACACATTTACTTATTTTTTTTTCTCATAGATATAATTAGATTAAATTTAGCTTAATTTCAATAATATTTAGTTCATAATTTCTATTCAATTAAATCATGTTTCCCTTCAAAGGATTTCGAATCCACTGGGAAGCACTTTTTGTATATATTTTTGCTCACTTTCTTTTTTTATTTAATTTCTTTTTTATATGGGCAATAGACATTTAGTTAGTTATTAATAGTATTTATTTGAATTTGAATTTGAATTAACAACTTGAATTATTTCTGCTATTATCATTATTATATGCTGCCAGTTCGTCTATTGCCCCAAGGAGCCCACACCAGGCAGCTCAATTGAGATGTTTGGTGGAGGGGGTGAGCAAAAAAAAAAAGCAAAAAAAAAAACCTTTAATGCAAGAATTAAAAATAGGATTTTTTATTCTCAGCCGAAAACAACTTAAAAAAGCATATAAATCTTTGAAAACTTAAAAATGTTTATACCGAAGTGATGTATTATGATCTTATTAACAGTTTGGAGATAAAAAACGTGATTAATATCATGAACTTATAATGTTTCGCTTGATTGGAAACCCAAAATTAGATGATAAAAATTTTTCGATTTACTCTATTTATTTTTCGGAAGCAAAAATAAAGCTTGCGCTGACGATCTCCGTGGTAAATTTTTCATTGTTGGATAGGCGAAAGCCTCATCAAAAACATATCTTAAAAATACAAATTTTAAAGTATTTATACAGAGTAAATCAAGCATTGTTTGCTCCGATACATATGCAAATTCACCTCAAAAGATCAGTTTTAATATGTATCCAACTAACCTACAGGAATTAAGGAGCCCATGTTTAATTTTAACAAAAATATTCATAATCAATTGAAAAATATTCAATTTCCCAGTATAAAGCCCAAACCCCGTTTTGGCAATTATTGAAAAAATAGCAAACTTTTAAAAAAAACTTAAATTTATTATTTTTTTATGTTTTCGCCTATAATCTTTAACAAAACAGCTTTTTATTAATTTTTTCCCACTTTTTTATTTTGAACCACTGTTAGGCGCTTACGGCGTTTGTTCGAAATTACCCCTTGTTAATAATTACCCCACTTAGCCCTACATTTCTATCACGCAAATTTGAAAGGTGGAAACTGGTTGAAGATTTAGCGTAAGACTCGACACAAAAAAAAATCCGACCTGCGTATAGTATTTGACCCAAAGGAAACAACAGCCATAATTTATGTTAGATATCAGCACCAACACGTGAAAAGGGTCTATGTTCATTTATGACGTTTCGAGAAAAACGCGTTTGAAAATTTTGCAATCTTTTTTAAATCGCTAATTAAAATTCACGAGGAATCTCCCAAGTCTTAGTGGTCAAAACGGTGCGTTGGATCATTCTAAATATGTTTTTATCGATACGACGGTTTTATCATGTAAAAATAGCTCGCAATTGTTTATAGACCCTAGCTGGAGTATGTAATTCGCCTAAATGTTTTATACGCCCTTCGCTTTGTACTGTATGTCTCATATGTGTGAGTGAGATGGAGATAAAATTTCCCCTATTTTTTGACAAAGGCTTATGGTTCTCGCTATGGGAGTGAGTGAATAGCTTTCCGCATTCTTCCCCTTTTAATGTTTTGCAACTAGACCGTTTGCTTTGTTGTGGAGTAAAGGGTGTATAAAACAATCTGTGTGAGGATAATGTCATTTTATGGCTCTAAATTTTATAGATCCTTTACTCAAACTGCTATATAAATCTTACGAAAACTGGAAAACTAAAAACGGTTTTTGTGTTAAGTAGAGCTTATATTGGGCTATTTGAATCCACTGAAAACCGGTTTTGTTTACTTTGTCTTTTATACCCTTTTCACATGTTGCTGCTGATATAGACAATTGATATTTTTGTGTTGTTGTTAGAACTCTTAATTAAACTATATTTGTTTTTACGATGTTATATGTGTAGTGTTAGCATGAAAAATATTAAATCAATTAAAAAAAAATATGAATGATTTACGGTGTACGGTTTTTTGGTTAGTGATTAGCGCTTTTAGTTCAAGCGATAATTTTTAAGCATAATAACTTTCACTGAGTTATCGATTTAACTGCGCCAATTTTCTGTTAGGTGGGTGCAGAAACTTTTTTAGGACCGCACTTAGACATCTGTCGTGGCGCCATCCCGGAGGTCTTCCCGCTTATCCAAATTGATGTCAGATTTTGGGTCTAGAAACTCTCGGATGCCGCCGAAAGATTCAGCAGGCCTTATTCGACTCAAAAAATTTCAACGGAGAAGTGCAATTGAAAATACGCTAGGAATGATAAACTTGCATGCCCCATCGAGCCTTTACAATCTAACTGTGGTCAGTCAACAAGTTAAAGTTAAACCCGATTTGAAATTAATTACAGTAGTTTTTTTATTTGATCACGCTAAAAAAAATTCATCGTGAAAATGGCGAAACCGTAAATTTGTCTAAACTAAAAAATATTGCAAAAACCCTTATTTTGGTGTCTTAAATTTTGAATATCAATGTCTTCAGTAGCGTAAAAGGTTTGCATTAATAAGATTTTTCTGTGTATTTAAAGAAGTTTAGAATACACAATTAATCGACTTTAGTTCATAATATTCTTCTCCATAGTTTTCTTTCGATTTCTCCTCAGAGCCGCAGCATATGAAAAATCAATTAGATAGTGTTTATCTCATTAAAGTGTATCTTTTACTGTTGCATTTTTTAATTGAAAACAGTCGTTCAGTCTTATACCGATGCCTTTTAAGCCGAGATTCAACGCAACGGCTTCGGAAAAACTGTCTTTAGGATTGTCATCAATTTTCAATTGTGTCAAATTATATATTTTTTAATTATTACTTCACACCCTAGATTAAACGAATAGTTCACCTTTTTGAAAAATGTGCGAAATCGCACTCATTTAGTTGTGCACATTTGTGAATTTTCTACTCAGAATTTTGAAATCATATTTTCTAGAAACAAGCCTCACATAATCTTAATTTACAATCCCCTCTTTATCATATTCTTCAGCAAAAAAAAGTTTTTGGGTCATTATAGCATATTCAATCCAGGGTGAACAGAATTTCATGTTCATAAAAAAACTGCTTTGAGATAGAACCAATCTCCTTTCAAGAATAATTACTTAAACCAACATTTATATGATTCGTATAACCATTAAAACACATGCTCTAGATTTGCATTTTTAGAACGGTTAAGCAAGCACAAATAAAGCAGGACACAACGCATCAACTCAACATGCAGTGTGACGTTGAAATACATTTGTGCATTAAAAAAACCCGTTCAAAATTCCTAATGATGATTTGAGACACTTTGGAAGTTTATTCGGTGAAATATAGACACAACTCAGTGGAATTTCTACATTATATAATGCTCATACACCATACCATAAACCAAAAAAAATGCATTGAACAAACGAGTTCTTCGTTTTATAATGCATTTTAAGATATTTGAAATTGGTTTCGTTGTAATTTAAAAAATTTATGAAAAACTGTATGATAAAAGTTTAAGACTAAAAACCCTCTTTAAATAAACGTACAACAACATGAAAAAGTGCGATAAAATTGAAACAACGACCGTTATAGAATCGAGCGTAAATTTGGCGAGTAAAAAAAAAATTGAACAGTGATAAAATCGAGAAAACTACTGTTCAGTGAAAAATCAAAAAAATTATGATGGTGAAAATTGAGGAACGATGTACATCATGTGGCAGGGTGTTTGTACATTATAGATCCAGATGATTTAACGAACATAAGAGCTTATTTTTCGGTGCTCAGAAATTACTATATTTTCGTCACTAGAGAACCTAGTTGATTTTTTTTAAATATTTCTGTAAAACTAATACTACAAAACTGTTCCTCATGGAAATTAATTTCAGAAAATACGTTTTTCTTAGAATAGAGGGGTGCTCAGTTCTCCATGGGTTTTCGTTATACCCTTATGTCCCCTATTGTGAGGAAATGATCTGAATCCAAGTGTAAATGCATTTTTTTGCATTTAAAAAGAAATAGCTGATTGATTTGTGAAGCTTTATCGTATAGGATTCGGCTTCTCAGTCAGAATATTGTTTAAAAACAGTACATTTACTTCTGTCCTACGTTTCGGCCATGATCATAGCCATTATCAGGGAAATTCTTAATTTTTAAAAAATTGTATTTGAAAATTATTTTTTGCTTTGCATTCTAAAAGTGTTCGACTTACGGAGTGTGTTAACTCCACGATACTTTTAATATGTCTGTCTCCTAGCTCTAGTGGAGTTGGATTCTGTTATGTTTTTCTGTGGTGATAGTATGTGTGTGATATTGGTTTGTTTACGTTTTGTTCGGATCAGTTGAGTCGGCATTCGTTGGTGGACGTATTTGGTTGGAGTTTTTTGCTGCCTCACCTCCATCGCCACTATCAATTCCTTAGCCTCCAATCATCGACAAGCCCATCACATACTTTTCGCTTCCACATATACCTGGTTTAAGTCACAGAATCAGCAAAGCTCTACACAACCAAAATCCAGCAAAATGAAAGAAGAAATTCCAATATCACAATATCACATCCGAAGAACACAACAGAATTCAACTCCACTTTATAAAACCACTGATAATAAAAATAACACAGACAACAAGAAGTGAACGCTAGGAGACAGACATTTTAAAACTAACGTAAAGTTTACAGTTTGTTTGAAAAATCTAGTGCAAAACATTTAATTCAAGGACGTGCAAAACATTCTACAACAAAACCAATTTAAAAAACTGATAGTGATTCGTGTTAAAAATAAGTTCGGAAAATCCAACAAAAAATCAGCTTTCGAAAATGCGATAGGAACCAACAGTACATACTCTGTAAATAAACACTCCGTAAGTCGAACACTTTTAATATGTAAAGCAGAAATAATTTTCAAATACAATATATTTTTTTTTTTCAATTTCCTTATGATGGCCAAGATCATGGCCGAAACATAGGACATTAAGTAAATGAACTGTTTTTAAACAGTATTGTGACTGAGATGCCGAGCGTCTACAACGAAGGGACTTTTTTTTTATTCTTTGAAGTCAAGAATACTTTTGCAGACATTAAGAAAGGCCAAAAAATTTTTTAACAGTTTTGAGAAAAAATTCTTAATACTACCTGGTGAAGTTTACACTCTTCCCAGATGTATTGATCAACTAAAAAAAACAAATATTTTATGAAAAACAGGTTTTATTGAAGAATCATATCAAGGTGTAAATTTTCCAAACAAAATCAAGTACAGTATACTGATAGGACAATCTTTTCCATAAAGTTGATGACAGTCCAGATTCTCCTGTCGCATTGCTGAGCTGTAATCGTCATTCAATTCATCCTTCAGGGGAACCCTACAATAGGAATAAGAAGGAAATGTGACCTTTTTTTTCGAAATAGTGGGATGAACAACTCACGTAAATATTATCCGGAGAATATCCATTATCATCGATCGCCCTGGAGGCAAGAGAAAGCTGCGGGCTTCACAAATAGATCTCAGAATGCAATATTTTATAGTTATTCCCAATCTGTAAACAGATACAAAGGTTAACTATTTGGGGCTTTATGTGTACTTGTACGTCTAAATTACCTGCTTTCAACGCCTTCCTCAACAGAACTGTATAACTCACGCCGTTCCCTGTAGTGATAAAAGTGTTCCCAATTTCGATGGTGACTTATGTTGAATCGATCTTCTTCTTCCTCGATCATCTGAAGCTCAGCTGCCAAATCTCGAGCAACGGATCGTTTCATCTTCCGGTAGCTCTGTTGATAATAACTGTCGGGATAAGTTTGCCACAATTTACTTTTGTAAGGTTGCTGATAGGGTTTCCAATATCTGGAATACTGCAACGGATAACTTTGACCATTGCCGTAACCATATGGATTGTACGTCCCCGGTTGAAACCGATCAGAACGATCGTTGTTATTGTATTCCGGTGGAACATAGGTTTCGGGATGATCTTTCAGATACTGTTCCAGCTCCATTGGAGTCAGATCGTGTCCATCATGATGTTCTTCTACGGCTGCTGTCGTTGCTGGAGGTTCCGTTGGCTTTGTGGGCTCCGGTGGATACATGGCTACGGAATTCAACTTAAGTTGAGTGATCCTGTATTTATAATCCGGTAGCGGGTGGTACAAATCTAGCTCCGTTATAAAAGAGTATCCACTGGGTCTACGAAATTGGGGCGCTTTGCCACCGGATACTGTGACCTGTTGAAGTTGATATATAAAAAAAGTTTACTCGAATTTCAGAAAAAAGGGTTTATTTTTTATGAATTTCAGATTTTATTCACTTGAAGATTCAAAACTTAATATGTTTAGGGATAATTTCTTACCAATATATTCGCATTCACAGGAAACAGCAAAAAGCGCTTCTTTCTTGAGTGTCGTTGAACTCCATCGCTGGTTGCATTGGCAATCTGAGCATCAATATTGTATTTTTCGGATTTTGGAACGATTTCCCGCCCATAATGATGGTCCGCTTCAGTAGCAAAAACAACGCCAAAAATCACTAAAACCAGCACCAACTTCAGTGCACCGGCCATTGGAGGATTTTCTTTCCCGAGGGTTCAACTTCAGGAATGTCGCTCAGTGAACTGGATCGATTTGTCCCCGTTAGTGGGTAGAGAGAGAGCGAATCTGCACAGTGTTTGACTTTTGAATTATGATCTCAACGCGTCTGTCAACAAACTGTGATGAACTGCACCCGGGAGAAAACTATTTCATTTCAATTTGGGGAAACATTCAACAACTTAAAAGCGGAAAGGAATATTTTTGCATTTTTTTACAAACGGAAATGTCATCATTTTTTTTAAATTTTGTTGAAATCACGTCATTTATTCCAGTAGTTATCAAAACAACAAATTAGGGTACAAATTTGCCGAAAAGCAACAAATAAAGTATGCTAATGGGGCATTCCTTGCCGTACAGGCCATGACAATCGAGACTCTCGTTACGCATCGCTCCGCTGTAGTCATCTTCCAGATCATCTTTCAATGGAATGCTGCAAAGAGAAAGATTATTTACAAATCATTTTCTTAAAACTCCATTAGGTTAAACATATTCTTGTTTCAAACAAAAAAAAGAAAATCTCTTAAACTTCTATACTTCATTAAAATCTTCTGATAGATGCTTGAATTTCTTTTTCATACTATACGATTTTAATTTGTTTGAAAAGATCTTTAATTCATTTTCCCTCTGGGTTTAAATTTCATTTTAATAAAAAAAAAAAAAAAAAACATTACAACATCCAATCGCAGCCATAAAGCGTAACATTTAATTTTAAATTTGATAATTAAATTGTGTTTAGAGATAAATTCACTCAATAAGAAATCTGAATCTCTAAATAATATTTTATGTTCCCTAAATTTTCGAAATGCTCTCATGGTTTTTTCCCCATGGAACTTATTCCTCGGCTTACCGTGACGGTGACTTTCAATTGAACACGTATCACAGGACCGAATGCTTGGGACTTAAAACTGTCCTGGCTTCGACGGGAGACAAATTTAAACTGCAGATTTTAAAACACATACATATGCAAGATCGTAAAAAATTGATTTGCTTTCGTAGATAGTTAAAAAAACATGACTCAAATGGTTCGAAGAAATGCCAATGGCTTTAAATTTGGCATCCTTTGTTCTAGCTTAAGGTTGCCAGAATTTTTTCAGCACGTATTCGAGCAATTTTATATTAAAATCTCGTAAAATCTAGGCGTTTCATTTCTGAATTGACGACGAAAATCCGAGCAACATCCAGGCAAATTTTGAAAAACCCAGAAATTATAAAACTAATATCATAAAAAAAATTAAAAAATATATCATCATAACTCATAGACAGATTTTAAATCGAATATTAGACTTCTAAAAAACCTTTCATGAATATTTTTGCAAAACTTGCTCAAAAAATTTCGTTTTGGAGGTATGAATGAAAATAATGTACATCACAATTGTTTATCAAATCTCACTGTTATCTTATGACCTACAATAATTGCATGAACTTAAATCAATTTGGGTTTGTTCTAAATCCTTATTTTGTTTGATGAACATATGGCCGATCTCTAGATTTCATGGGCAGTAACCACGTGTTCTCCAACGAGTTGAAGAGCCGCAAAATCGACATCAACGCTTCAAGAAGTAAGCTGGAAGAGCTCCACGGTACTTACATTCCAAGATGCAACACACAGGGGCATAGAACAGCTTTTATAGTGATGGGGAAGATGAAGAAGCGTGTGATGGGGTGGTGGCCGATCGACCCACGGATGTGCCGGTTGAGAATCATGGGTTAGTTTTTCAACATCAGCAACATCAACGTGCACAGCCCTCACCTCGGAAGTACCGGCGACGACAAAGACGAATTCTTCGCGCAGCTCTAACGTGAATACGAGTGCTGCCCAAAACATGATATCAAGATCGTCATCGGGGATTTTAACGCTCAGGTCGGCCAGGAGGAAGAATTAAAACCGACAATTGGAAAGTTCAGCGTCCATAAACTCACCAATGAAAACGGCCTCATGCTTAAAGATTTCGCCGCCTCCAATCCAATGGCCGTACGTGGTACCTTTACTCAGCACCTCCCCCACAAGTACACCTGAAGATCACCGTATGAAACGCATTGACAGATCGACCACGTTCTGATAGACAGCCGGCACTTTCCGGACATCATCGACGTCAGATCCTGTAGAGGCGCCAACATCTGGTGATGGTGAAGATGCGCCCAAAACTCTCCGCACTGAACAACAAACGAAACCAACACACGGCTCGGTTAAATATCGCACGACTGAAGCAACCAGATAACGAGCTTGACGAAGCCCCTCTCGAGGACTGTTGGGATACCATCAAGACAGCCATCAACAGCGTTGCGGAGACGTCATCGGACATGTAGAGCGAACTCGATGGAACGACTGGTTCGACGATGAGTGTAGGAGGGTGATGGACGAAGAGAATGCCGTGCAGAAAAGTTGTGAAGTTGTGAAAAAGCACTCGTCGAAACGTTGTAAATCACCGACAGCGAAAGAGGCAGCGAGTCCGAATTTTCTAGGAAAAAAAGCGCCGCCTGAAGGAGGAGGAGCTGGAGCAGCTGCATCGTTCCTGAGAAACACGAAAGTTCTATCAGAAACTCAACGTATCCCGCAAACGCTTCGTGATGACCCATCTACAAGTAGCGCCACCAGTTAAGTAGTGAGAACTACCGAGCGATCACTGTCCTAAATACCGTCTTTAAAGTGCTGTGCCGAATACGCCTCCTAACATCAAAAGCAAACAGATTCGTGGGAAGTCATCAGGCCGGCTTCATGGAGGGACGGTCTACGACGGACCAGATATTCACATTACGGCAAATCCTCCAAAAATTCCGGGAACACCAAGTAACTACACACCATCTATTCATCGACTTCAAAGCTGCATACGATACGATCGACCGTAACGAGCTATGGAAAATCATGGACGAGAACGGCTTTTCCGGGAAGCTGATCAAGGCGACGATGGATGGAATGCAGTGCTGTGTGCGGATTTCGGGTGAATTATCGAGTTCATTCGAATCGCGCAGGGGGCTTCGACAAGGTCTATCCTGCATGATGTTCATCGTGGCGCTAGAAAGTGTTATTCGACGAGCGGTGGGCGAAATGCGGGCACGATTTCCAACAAATCCAGTCAACTTATCTGCTTTGCCGATGACATTGAAAAAGTCGGCAGATCATCTGCGGCGGTGGAAGACATCTACCGCAAACTGAAACGCGAAGCAGGAAGGATAGGGTTGATGATTGATACGTCCAAGACGAAGTACATGCTGGCCTGTGGATCCGAGACCGACCGAACCTGCTTGTCCAGGAATAACAAGGTCACAGTCGACGGCGACGAGCTGGAGATAGCCGAAGACTTTGTCTATCTCGGCTCACTGGTGACCGCAGACAATGACACCAGCCGTGAGATCCGGAGGCGAATTATCAGCGGAAGTCGTGCCTACTATGGACTCCACAAGCAACTGCGGTCGAGAAGACTTAGCCCTCGCACGAAGTGTAACCTGTATATGACGCTCATTAGACCGGTTGTTCTCTACGGGCACGAGACATGGATATTGCTCGAGGAGGACCTGCGTACACTCGGAGTATTCGAGCGACGAGTTTTATGAACCATCTTAGGCGTGCAAGAGAACAGAGTGTGGAGGCGAAGGAATAACTACGAGCTCTCGTGACTCTACGGCAAACCCAGTATGCAGAAGGTGGTGAAGGCTGGACGTATACGCTTGGCAGGACATGTTGCGAGAATGCCGGATGACTGCCTTTGCTGTTTGCTACGAATCCGGTAGGAAAGAGACGAGCAGTGGTCAGACCAATTGGAGCGTAATCTGGCGAATGTGGGATGTCCGAGAAATTGGAGAACGGTTGCCATGGACCGAGTGAATTTTATGAATTGTGTTCATCAAGCTATTGCGTGAAACGGAAAACTTTGCAAGTAATAATAAATACCGATATGCTTTCGGCGATACTAGCACTGTCAATATTCCCGGACAAAATGTAGAACATAAACAGGCAACGGAGAATTATTATTCTTGAGCTGATCGGTTCGGGCAAGGTAAGGCGGAAGTCATTCCAGGATAAATTATTTAGTGCGTATCTTAAAATCCGCTTCTGAACTGGTTTGAGTAGTTTCATAGCGCCGATTGAATTTGGTGCCCTGACTAGAGTGTTGTACTCCAATCCCCTGCGGACGAACGGGCAGTACAATGCCTTCAGAGTGGTAATATCGTTGAATCCTTTGGTGTTTCTTACCAGATTCCCAGCACTGTTTTAGCATTTTTTATGGTTACGGCATGATGTTCCTTGAAATTGAGAGAATTAAATATCAACAATCACAGAAAAATCACGGATGGATTCAACGTACATTTTTAGATCGTCAGCTCGAAATCCATTGCAAGGCAATTCAGTATAAAAATACTAAATACGGTTATTTTCAACGAGATGTATATTACCGGATTTGTGGATAGGTGTAATTGTAGCTCTTTTCCAAAGTTTTGAGAAGGTTTTTGATTCCAAAAATCATGTATACCGGGAGTGCTAAAGAGTTAAAGCATATCGTTTGATGAATAGCGAGGCAGACCATCAGGGCCAGAACCTTTCCGCTCGTCAACGCCCAAGTAACAATTTTAGCTTTATTATGGTCAGCAAAATTTCGTTTGGACTATAGCATAAATCTTCATAAAAAGCTAAAGCGCATTCTATAACATCACCTGGACTCTAATAAAGCCAAAATTAGGCTATTTGGCCCTACCCTAGAAACGTCATAATGACATATTATTGTCAATGTTGGTCACCAAAGCTTTAAAAAAGCTATTATTAAACATGTTAGAAATTTTTGTTTTTTAGATTCTGTTAGTTCTCGGAGTTTTTTTTATTTTTTCCAGCAACCATAATGGTTGATGAATGATGATTGCATTATTCACATATGATCTGGTAAAATTAATAGTTAAAAAAACCAATGTTTTAGCCACATAATGAGCGTCTTTTCTACTGCCAGTCAAGATTTTAGGTCAAATGAATATGAAATAGTATCTAAAAATAAATGCGCCTCGTCAAATCTGATGGTCAGTCATAATGGAATTGATGGAAAAAATGCCTGAAAAAATGTTTTCCAATGCTTGCATTGTGAATCCATCAACATGGCGTCATTTTGTGCCCTTCGATTTTGCAACCAACATGGCGTGAGTCAATTCATAGTTTTATTATGGTTTAATGATGATCCCAAAAAAAGCTACGATTTGACGTTTCTCTCGCAAGCCAACCAATTACACGCTAAGGATGAGTTCCTCATTTCTTAGTTGTTAATCATTAGTACAGTAAATGAGGACAGACTTTTTGAATGAAAAGGGATTGGTTGTGAATGAACCGTGGAATAAATCATGAGTTGAAGTCAAATTTCGTTGTCTGACGCCATCTTGAAATCCAAGATGGCGGCTTCCGCTGAACTTTAAAATGGTGTAAATGACTTGAAATCGCATGAAACCCCAACAAAATGGGTATCGGGTGAAAGGGCTAAACGAGTAGGAGTTGAATTTCGCTATCAGACTCCATCTTGAAATCCAAGATGGCGGCGTCCGCTCAACTTTTAATGCTTTAATGCTGACAAAAAGTCGCATTAAACCACCACTATACGGGTATTGAATGAAAAGGCTAAACTAGAAGAGGTCGATTTATTTTCTTTCCGACGCCACCTTGGAATCCAAGATGGCAGCTTCTACTGAACTTTAAAATGCTGTTAATCAATGAAAATCGCATGAAACTACCACAATATGGGTATTGGGTTAAAAGACCAAACGAGAAGAAGTCGAAATTTACTATCAAACGCCATCTTAAAATCCAATATGGCGACTTCCCCTGAACTTAAAAATGATTTAAATCACTGACAACCGCATGAATTCACCACATTATGGGTATTGAGTGAAACGACTCAACTAGAAGAAGTCGAATTTCGCTATCTGACGCCATCATCAATCCAAGATGGTGGCTTTTGCTATTCTTTTCAAAGCTGTAAATAACTGAAAATCTCATGATACATCCACAATACTGGGTATAGGGTGAAAGGGCTATACAAATAAAAGCTGGAAATCGTTGTCCGACGCCATCATGAAAGCCAAGATGGCGGCTGCAGCTCAACTTCAATAAATACTATAAAGGACTGATAATCGCATAAACCCCCCAGAATATGGGTATTACTTCAAAGCGATCAACGAGTAGAAGTCGAATTTAACTATCTGACGCCATCTTAAATGCGAAGATTGCGGTTTCCGCTGAACTTTAAAATGCTGTAGATGACTTTAAATCTCCACAATATTGGTATTTGGTAAAGGGGTGGAACCAAGAGAAGACAAATTTCGCTACCAAACTTCATCTTGAAATACAATATGGCGGCTTCCGGTTAGCTGTTAAATACTGCTATCTGTTAAATGCTGCTATCTTGGATTTCAAGATGGCGTAAGATATCAATATTCGACTATTACTCATTAAGCCCTTTCACCCAATACCAATTTGGGTTTCATGTCATTTTAAATCATTTGCTACATTTTAAAGTTTAGTGAAATTCAACTTCTACCGGTTGATCTCTTTCAACTTATTCTCCTATAATATGGGTTTTATGCGATTTCCAGTCATTTACAGTATTTTCAAGTTGAGTGGTAGCCGCCATCTTGGATTAAAGATGGCGACGGGCAACGAAATTTGACTTCTACTCGTTTATTACTTTCACCTTATAACCATATTGTGAAGGTTTCACGATATTTTCAGTAATTTACAGCTTTGAAAATAAAAGCGGAAGCCGCCATCTTGAATTAATGATGGCGTCAAGCAACAATTTTTTCCTACTATTTGGGCCCTTTCACTCAATACTCATATTGTAAAGATATTCATACCTCTTTCGGTGATTTCAAGTTTTCTAAGATGTTTTTTTTTTAATTTTAACTCGAAACCAACACGCATAACTTATCAAAAATGTGTAAAAATGGGAGTTCCAATTCAAATTCCAATTCCAATTCCAATATAATGCTATCTAATCTGAGCGTGTCCTGTTTTGACATCTTGATCGAGAACTGTCACTAAGTTTTATGGCGGTTTAATAATCGTGCACTGAGTGCTATTATAGAACATGCAAAAGAAAGCTTGGAGCAAACTTCTAAGTTTGTGTTTTATTAAAGTTTAAAAAGAGCATTCATAACTCTTTCAAAATAACTAAAACAGTATGTTTAATAAAAGTTTTATTAGCGTTTTCAAAACCATCTGAAAACATATGGTCGAAAAAAAATATAAGCATTCTGCATGACCATAATAAAACCGTCATAAAACGAGCTGCACAAAAAATGCCATAATTAAATCATAATAAAACTTCCTAATGCTAGTTGGCTTAATCTGTGTTACTTGGGCGTCTAGGAGAACTTTTCTCGAGTCGTTGGGGAAAACTCTTATTCGAGGAATGCTGGACCAGCATAGGGATGCAACGAGTTTACTGAAGCCAAGTGTTGAGTTCCAGAAGTAATGATGTGGTCAACGAACTTAGTCTTGAAGAACTCTGTGCAGAGCTGAACAGCCGAATCAGTTGATCGGAGACTTTCGTACGACAGATTCTGTGGAAGTTTAGAATTATTCGTTTGGGTTCTGTATGCAGCTTCAAAATGATGATGGTTAATTTTTGAATAAACGTTGGACTACAGCTAAGTAACGAAGGTAACTGGAATACTTAAGTTTTAAATAATCCAACTCAGTTGCTCAGACATTTTGTTTTGAGGCAGCAATGTGCTTGCGTATATGTATTTTTTTTATCTATATATATAAAAAGCAATTATCTGTATGTTTGTTTGTTTGTTTGTTTGTTTGTTTGTCCTCTATAGACTCAGCCGTCTTAAGAGCTAGAGATCTGAAATTTGGCATGGATGCTCATTAGGACCAGGAATGATGAAAAATGTTTTTAGATTTTTGGACGACCCCTTCTGAAGGGGGTCGTCCATACAAGACAAATATTGTTTTCACGTTATTGACGTTATTTTCCGTCGGATTGTGATGAAAATTTGCACATGAGTGTTTTGAGAGACGAGCAATCGATTACAGTTATCAAATTTAGGGTCAGGGGTCGGCCAAAGGGGTCGTCCATATCCATTGATTAATGTTTTTGCGATATTGGCGTTATTATACACCGGATTATGATGAAAATTTGCACATGAGTGTTTTGAGGGACGAGCAATCGATTACAGTTATCAAATTTAGAGTCAGGGGTCGGCCAAAGGGGTCGTCCATATCCACTGATTAATGTTTTTGCGATATTGGCGTTATTATACATCGCATTGTGATGAAAATTTGCACATGAGTGTTTTGAGAGACGAGCAATCGATTACAGTTATCAAATTTAGGGTTAGGGGTCGGCCAAAGGGGTCGTCCATATCCACTGATTAATGTTTTTGCGATATTGGCTTTATTTTACATTGCATTGTGATGAAAATTTGCACATGAGTGTTTTGAGAGACGAGCAATCGATTACAGTTATCAAATTTAGGGTTAGGGGTCGGCCAAAGGGGTCGTCCATATCCACTGATTAATGTTTTTGCGATATTGGCGTTATTATACACCGGATTGTGATGAAAATTTGCACATGAGTGTTTTGAGAGACGAACAATCAGTTACAGTTATCAAATTTAGGGTTAGGGGTCGGCCAAAGGGGTCGTCCATATCCACTGATTAATGTTTTTGCGATATTGGCGTTTTTATACAGCGGAGTGTGATGAAAATTTGCAAATGAGTGTTTTGAGAGACGAACAATCAGTTACAGTTATCAAATTTAGCGTCAGGGGTCGGCCAAAGGGGTCGTCCATATCCACTGATTAATGTTTTTACAATATTGGCGTTATTATAGATCGTATTGTGATGAAAATTTGCACATGAGTGTTTTGAGGGACCAGCAATCGATTTCAAGTTTCGAATTGCGAATCAGAAGTTGGCTGAAGGAGTCGTCCATACCCAACTTTAATGTTTTTGCGATTTTGACGTTATTCTACATTGGATTGAGATGAAAATTTCCGCATAGGAGTTTTGAGGGACGTTCTTTTGCTTTCAGGTTTCAAATCTTGACTCAGGGGTCGGCAAAAGGGGTTATTATCTGTTCACTGATTTTACGATATTCTCTTGATTGAGCATAGAATTGTAATGAAAATTGACACATGGGAGGTTAACAGAAAAGATTATTGATTTCAGGTGTCAAGTTTTGAATCGTGGTCAAAAAAAGGCCGTCCATGGCAAAAGGGAGTTTTGAGGAACGTAAAATTGGTTTCAATTATCGAATTTCGGGCCATGGGACAGAAAAAGAGGGTTTCATTGAAAGTTCAGTGTTTTGTGCAATAATTTTGTTGGAGGCAGTTAATTGATACCAATTTATGTGTGAAGGTCAAGCAAAAGAGTCGTGCACATAAACAAATAGTACATGTTTCTGCCATAATGTCTAGATTTTGCAACCGATCGAGAAGAAAACACTCTCACATAAATTTTAATAAAAAGCCAATCAACCGTTTAATTTGAATTTCAAGTAATAGTAACAGTAGCGACTTTAAACACTGTTGAATTTTTTCCCCAAAATTGTCGAAAGAATGTTTAGAATTCATTTTCTAAACTCATTTTGACGTACCAATGATTTAAAGCGAAACGAAGTTCGTACGGGATCAGCTAGTCTATATATATAAAAAGCAATTTCTGTATGTTTGTTTGTTTGTTTGTTTGTTTGTCCTCTATAGACTCAGCCATCTTAAGAGCTAGAGGTCTGAAATTTGGCATGGATGCTCATTAGAACCAGGAATGATGAAAAATGTTTTCAGATTTTCGGATGACCCCTTCTGAAGGGGGTCGTCCATAGGAGACAAATATTGTTTTCGCTATATTTACGTTACTTTTCGTCGGATCGTGTTGAAAATTTACACATGAGTGTTTTGAAAGACGAACAATCGATTTCAGGCATTAAGTTTTGTGTGAGGGGTCGGCCAAAGGGGGCGTCCATATTAGCTATTCGATGTTTTTGCGATATTGACGCTATTACACATCGTATTCAGATGAAAATTGGTACACGATAGTTTTGAGTGACGTGCAATCGTTTTGAAGTATCAAATTCAGTGTAAGGGGCCTGCAAAAGGGGTCGTCCATATTAAATTTCCAGTATCTTAGTGATATTGACGTTTTATACATCGGATTGTGATGAAAATTTGCACATGGGAGTTATTTGGGACAAACAACTGATTTCATTTATCCAAACTAAAAACAGGGGTTGGCCAAAGGGGTCGTCCATATTAACTATTCAATGTTAATGCGATATTGTTGTTATTACACATCGGATTGGGACGAAAATTGGTACACGAGAGTTTAGAGAGACAAGCAATGGATTTCAGATATTAAATTCAGTGTAAGGGGCCGGCAAAGCAATATTGTCGTTTTTATACATTGGATTGGGATGAAAATTTGCACACGGTAGTTTTCAGGGACGGGCAATCGATTTCAGATGTCAAATGTTTTGCCAGGGGTCGACGAAAGGGGTCGTCCATATAAATTAATTTTTCACTGTTTTTAGCAATATTGACGTTATTATTCAATGGATTGCTTTGACAATTTGCACACGTGAATTTTGAGGGAAGGGCAATCGATTTCAGATATCAAAGATTGTATAAGAGGTCACCGAAAGGGATTTAGCTGTTTGACAATAATTGCGTTGTCATGCAACGATTGAGTCGAAATTTATACACGGGGTTTTTTGGCACGGTCAATTGATTCCTGATTTCAAATTGAGTAGCAGACGACAGACAAAGTGATCGTCCAATATTTTTGCAATTATATTTCTTAACAATGAATTCAGAAGTGAACCTGGAAAATGCTTGGCAATTGACTTTCATACAAACTGTTCATGACATATTCCAAGTTGAAAGCGAACTGGAGTTCGTATGGGATCAGCTAGTTTAGTTATATAGTTCACGAGTTCAACTCATAATTTTTTTGGACAAATGATGAGAGCGTGTGGGTGCATTTCTGCTCCGAAAGTCATTAATACGAGAGTCGAAAGCCTCAGTTGCTGAATCCAAGATAGGTAGATGAAAAGGTGTTATACCTGCACTCATTTAATCGATAAAACCATGTAAATGCAGGGTCAAAATAGTTATGAAATTTCGAACGATATGTATGGGATTTCAAACAAAGTAACAATTTATGGAAAATTAAAGGATCAAATTGTTCAAATAAGTAATCAGTCGCATTCTTTGAAATAACTTATGAGACAATCATTGGAATTTATGTTCAAAAACTTTGAATACTCTGACTTCGAGACAGTTTTTCTTTGAAACTTCAGCAGTATTTGAACAGAAAATTTGAATTTCGGATAGATTTTTTTTTAATGAAGGGGAGATAAGGGCATAACGAGCACCCATTGCATAATAAGCACTCCTTTTTTCTACAAAAGTACGTATTTTCTTAAACAAATTTGTATGAGGATTTGTTTCGTACTACCTATAGTATTATTTTTCACCAGAAAAGAAATATCCTTATAATCTTTACACAAATATTAAATAATAACCAGCTAGGTTCTCAAGTGACGAAAAAATTATAATTTTAAGCTCCACCAAATAAGTTTTAATGACCTTTAAATCATCTTGATCTGAAATGTACGCACTGTAACATGATTTACACATTGTTTCTCAATTTTCAGCATCATAAAATTTTTCATTTTTCACTTTAATCAATTTTAAAACGCGTTTTTACTTAAATTTGTAGACCTGGGGCGAACAGAGCACTTTTAATCAGGACAAGATGAGCGTTTTTTGCCGTATAATCTAGCAGCGAATTCGACTCGATGAAGTCAACTGAATAATAGAGCTACAGCTTGACTTATTTCATCTGTCGATTTGGCCTATTGGTAAGGTGTCGGGAGAGGTAATCGAGTGGACTCGAGTTCGATTCCTGTTCGAGGGTATTTTTTTTACATACCATTCATGATTAATTTTTTTGATTGTTACATTATACGGCTAGTAGCATCATCCGTCAAACAAAACAACAGAAACATAATGTATGAGCATGTGATAATTGTTTGAATTTTACAAACAGACCTAGATTATTTTGTTACTGCTTTGTTTGATGAGTCTACGCCTCACCGTTTAGTGCAAAATGCATCGATCATGAATGATAAATGAAACAAAAATCACCAAAACCAGGAATCGAACTCGAGTCTACTGATTACCTCTCCGACACCTTACCAATAGGCCAAATCGACAGATGAAACAAGTCAAGCTGTAGCTCTATGATTCAGTTGACTTCATCGAGTCGAATTCGCTGCTAGATTCCCCAGCAGAAAACGTTCATCTTGCTCCGAAAAATGGTGCTTATACTGCCCCAGGGAGGGTTCTCATTATGCCCCTACAGTGACTGGTTTTCAGCATTCGGTAATAAATTTTAAAATGCATTTTTGAACGTTTTCATCTACTTTTTCAAGTTTCATCCAATTAGGCAATAGACTATTTGAGTGTCTGAACACGAAACAATGATGTAATTCACATATTATAGCTATTCTCTATGGTTAAATAAGCGTTTTCCTTAAGGTGGCCATTTTGCCCTTATCTCCCCTAGTTGTAGTGTTTAAAATATTGTAAATATGTTGGTGAATATCTTCGTGTTTTCGTCGGAGTTTTAAAATAAGTAAGTTTTTTCAAAATAACATATATTTTAAAAATTTTCCATACATTTCTGTGGTTTTTCTATAACTATTTTTTGGTTGGCCTACTCATACGTATGCATGCAAGCAACGGAGTATATAGTAGACCTAAGAAATCCGGCTATCCTGGCTCAATCTACGTTAGGCACTTCGCCAATTTCTCTGCTGGGTTATGGCATCGAGCTCGAAAAAGTAGCAATTCTCAAAGTCATATTTAGTAACACTACCTTTGTCAACGTTTTCGGAGGAAAACGAAACGAAAAAACAAAAAAAAAATTGTAAATAACTTTAAAATTCATGAATGAAAATTGAAATTTTCAGCGTAGCTACCGAGTGATGTATTGTGAACGTGTGCAAAAATTTGGTGACAATCTGTCAAGTGGTTTTTGAGATGTCGTCCAAAACAAAAGATAATTAACAAAATTTTTGGGACGGATCGAGAAAAATCCAGCAAACTCCCGATGGGGTGCCCAAAAACAGCTGGAAATCGACTATTCGATCATATTCCATATGGAGAGTTGTTCAAGGAGTGCTGGAGGATCTAACAGTGAGCTTAAATTTGAATAAAAGCGAAGATGATTGATTTTAAGTTAAGGAATGTGAGAAGTTTTATTTTGCGCAATCAGAAAATTGCAATAGGGGAAGTGATAAAAAAGAAAAAAAAATCTGACTGCTTCGTCTAGCTGAATTATCAACAGGCCTGACTTCATTTCTACAAATTAAAAAAGCTGTCCTCCAGAAAAATGAACAAAAAAAGGTGTTAAAAGCAAGCGCAAAATATTTGGACTGCTCGTTGGGAGATATTTTGGAAAATTTCGTAATGAACAGCAAAAAGTACTTTTTGGGCACCTGGCAGGTTTTCAGCCAGAAACTTTTCATTGAAAGATCTCGCCTGTATTTTCCGAAGATAAACAAGGATACAAATTGAACAATCTTATGTTTAGTACATGAGGAGGCTGACAAACTGTGTAAGATGTCAGTGTTTCATCGATTAACACGATAAATAGCTAAATATACAAAGAAGGCTGCCTCCAAATGCAACCGTTTTCCCTGCGTTGTACTTCAATCTGTCCCACAAAATTTAAATTGTGTTTAAGTTGGATCTGAAATCAGGCCATTACGCGAAAATTGAGGTGGAGTGATAGAAA
Organism: Uranotaenia lowii; assembly: GCF_029784155.1. Lineage (NCBI taxonomy): Eukaryota > Metazoa > Arthropoda > Insecta > Diptera > Culicidae > Uranotaenia > Uranotaenia lowii. Next base: position 210,581,726 of record NC_073693.1, on the reverse strand, counting down.
GTCAAACATGTAGTTTTTGTGCCGTAGGAGGAAAATCGGCTAAATATGTCATAACTTCGACGAAATCAAAAGTATTGAGTAATTTCGAAGGTCAAGCATCAGAAAAAAGAAAACGTTAAAAAGTGGTTCACAGTATAAATCATAGATGACGCACGTGGTGCCCAAAAATACAAGTCGAATATTTAACTTATTCCATGGGCGCTAGGCTGAGTGCTCCTACTTTGGACCTAGAGCCTACTTTAGTCCTAAAATGCCGAAAATTGAAAATAATTCATTTTGCTGGCATAAAAAAAAGATATTCCTATGCACACAATGAACTCTTATTCTTCCTGAACCCTACCATACCGTTTTTTGCCATTAAAAGTCTTTCTGATAAAATTTTCAACGTTTTTTTAAATGTACCTCTTCATCAGTGGTAAATCAGACAGCTCATTTAGTGGGGCGCGTATTGAGAAATTAGAGTGTTTAAGGAAAAATCACGATTTTTTACTTTCCAAGCCAAAGTTTAAGGGGAAATTATTTTCACTACACAAATTACACACTACCCATTTTTTCAAAAATTCATGAAAATCAATGGAAAACTCGGAAAATTTGCGAAGGGTCCAAATGTAGGAAACTTTCGACTTTGATGTTCCATGTTTAGACCTGACATCACCAAATCTTTGTATCAAAACCAAAAAATCAACAATGTTGCGAATTTTCAATTGGGGCATAATTCAGAACCAATATTGAATATTTCCAACATTTTTGCCAGATTTACGCAAATAAACTATAAGTAAGTAAACACAAGCAAGTTTCAGCTATCGTTTTGCTGATAGAGCTGACGGGGAATACAAGTGTTTGTGATATTCATTACAGAAATTTTAGTTTTTTAAATATTAAAAAGCTGTAATACTTTTTTATGATAGTAATTGATTTAAGTTAACATTTACAAAAATTGGTTTATTTAGTTTCGAAAAATCAAACTTTTTATAGAAGTTTTAGTTCTAGGTCCAATGAAAGGAACCGGTCCAGTACCAAAATAGGAACAGTAGGTTCAAAGTTGGAAATTTAAATCATCCATATCTTTGCAAATCTCTTAATAAAGGCTAAACCCATGTTGAAAATTTTTATTGAAACTTGCAGATTAGATCATAACTTATAAATGAACTTCCTGAAGGATATAAATTTCCCGTCCATTCGTGAGAAAACCTTGATTATTTAAAAACCACCGCTTAATGGGTCCAAAGTAGGACAACTAACCCTATCTAAAAAAGCCATGCGCTCAATAGATATTCCCCCTTATTCTGCACTGCGCGTGAGGTGACGATAGTAGAATCACCCTAGTCACCTGATTCCAGTAGTCGCTTAAGGTGAGAAACGTCTTTTAGAATGAACTTTTCAAGTTCTTATCCTAATCTAGTAGTCAACTGGGCATGAACCTCTGTCACATTGGCTTCGGAAATAAGGGGACAAGACTCACGTGACTCCGACTCGACTCGACTATCGTCACCTCACGCGCGGCGCAGAATAAGGGGGATTGAGTGTTGCATATTTTTTTTTTCAAATACACTACTCATAAAAGGTGGGTGATGAGCATCCTTACGCTCCTGCGGCTGCGGGGACTCAAATAACTGGAAATTGGTAGAATCATTCGAAAATGCCAGATCCAGTAGTCGACCGTTGGCGTTCTTAATGCTGTCAATATGATGCAACCCAAAATCCTTCAGATCTATTATGACAATGTACTCCTTCTTTGATTTGGAAACGCACGTTTTAGAATTACTAAAAATTACCAACGAAACCTACATATATTTTTTCCAATCGCGTCATTTTGATATCCCATCAACCATGAAAATGTTAATGCATGATTATCTGTAAACATCAGAGTTGCAAGATATCCCAGTTTACGGTAACTAAAACCTGGCTTAATGCATTTTGCCTGCATGATCTAAACTGTCGCATTTAAAATAAATACCGCCCAGCGCATTGGACACGAGTACTTCTTCATCATTATCTTCACTAAAAACTCAACCTAAATGATATGCTAAATGGAATCTGATTCTACATGTATAAATAAAAGAAAATGAAGTCATAGAAGTAAACTCACGTTAGCAATATTCTTATAATGTCCTTGATCATCGATTTGCCAGATGGGCCGAGAAATTTCCGTCCTTCGCATATCGCACGCATGAGACAAGATCTCATAGGGAAATGAAACCTGCAATCAAAAGTACTTTTGAAAATTCCCCTCACTTTACTTTACTTTGCATTCTGCATACTTCTCCTCAAATTCACTGGTCAAGGTATGATATAGCTCCCTTCGTTCCCTGTAATGATAGTAGAGCTCCCAATCACGATGATGACTTATGTTGAATCGATCTTTGTCTTTATGCAGCTCATAATCTATTTCGTGCATACCGTTGGTCGACCGTTTTATGCGATAATTTTGCCCGAAGTAATCCGCAGGATCCAAGTGCCACAGCTTACTCCGGATTGGTTGTGCATCGTACATTTGTCGAACAGGTTGACGGTAGTAATCGTACCGATTTGGTTGATAGTACATATTTGAGCTGTACTGTTGAGCTGGTCGGATCCAATCGGAACGATCTTTGGAATATCCCGGTGGAACGTACGCATCCGGATGTGCCTTTAGATATTGTTCCAGTTCCATAGGTGTTAGCTCCTGTCCACTATGATGCATTTCTGGCATCATTGGAGGTGCTGGAGCAGAAGTTGTCGTGGGTGGCGGCGGAGGTTTAGTCATGTTTGGAGCTGGCGTTGAGGTCATATCCGGAAGCATAGCTATCTCGCCCAATCGAAGAGTAGAAAACCTATATCGGTAGTCTGGCAGTGGGTGATACAAATCTAGTTCTAATAGTGCGACATTACCACCAGGACCCTTGAACAGCAAAGATTTCAGCATTGAAGCCGTTACCTAAAAAGTTTGAGTTTTTTTTTAATAGCTTTTGAATATTCACGAATCACACCATTAAACTCATTAAACATTTCTTCAAACTAAACTGACACGGTATATTTCTCAGTTATTTTAGAATAAAATTAAGTTTAGTTCAGTATTTATATCACCATTTTTTCGTATAGATCTTAAAGTCCGGAAATATCTTTACAAACTAGGAACTTTCAAATTGTACTAAATGGAGTAAATGCAGCGAAGTATGTGAGTTATTTTAGAAAGAATTGTTAAAATTGAGCAAACTAACCAAAACACTGGCACTAACGGGAAACAACAGAAAACGCTTCTTTCTAGATAAAACTGTTGCAGTTTCATTTGTCGCTTCGTAATTTGGACAATTGTTGTCCAACTGCATTTGCACTTCCTCACATTTGTCGTCTGCAGCCGTACAGAAAATTTGTACGGTAATTAAAAACAGCACCAAAACGTTCATTTTAATTCACTAACATCAGTTGATTGACAGAGTGCGGTCCAATTTGATCGCCGATGACCAACGATGGACCAATAATGATGACACGGAAATCAATTAGCAGCGCTTAAGTTGATTTGGAGCAGTAGGTTCATTTGGTGGCGATTGTTTGGTTGTGAAAACTAAATCGTGTGGAAAAAAGAGCCACACTTCAAGCTCTTTGAGAAATTTTATTGGGGAAAATTTATTTACTTAGTCAACCGTTCAAAGGTCCGTCGTACTTCCATTTGTGAGCAAACACAAATTACCAAATTTTATTTTTTTGGCATGTGACGAAATTAATTAAGAAAATTAAAACAGTTCAAATCATACTGTAGAGTATAGGAGTTCTTTTATTTTTTTACTTGATTTTTTTTTAAAGCTTTCGATCTTAAATCACAAGAGTTTTCGATTTTATGAAATAAATAATGTATGCAAGCTTTTGTCCAATTTGTTTCAATTTATCGAACATTGGAATTATTTTTTAATAACCTAGGGGAGTGTTCGGATCAAAAAGTGGTCAACTTAAATTCGCCGTTTTTTTTCTTGTAATCATTCATATAAAAAAAACTTGAACACCCCTTATTTTGTAGGTTTGTGTGATGATGTTTCTATTTGGCATTCAACATTGGCTCTATAGTTTTCAAAATGACGTCCAAGCAAGAGGAGCTACGAATCAGAATTTTGTACATGCGTCGTGAAAATCCAAACTTCACGCACGCATAAATAGCAAAATCGTTGAATGAGACGAAATTTACCGTCACCAAAGTAATGAAAGTGTTCGGAGAACTTGTTTTGACAACTAGGAAGTCGAGATCTGGGGAAAAACCGAAATCCGGGAGCGGCAGTGACGAACAGAAGAGTGGCTAGCACTTTAGAGCGAAACTCCAATCTCTCCGTTTGAGGGGTCGCCAATAAGTTGGGAATATCGTTTACAACCGTGCATGAAGCTTAAACACGATCTGGATTAACGACTTATAAGATGGTAGGGGAGTGTAGGAAATAATGCATGGTTTACAAACCATTTAATAACTATTCTTTAATTACAGTGTAAAGCGAGAAAAGAGTCACATAATCGAATAAACTGTGACATACACTGATAAATCATTTCACACATTTTGCAAAATTGTTTCACACATTATAAGCAAATATATGGAGCTGTCAAACTCGAGTGTGGTTTTCACATACCATGCAAGTTCGAAATTTACACATTAACCGAATCCACAAGGGAAAAGTGTGTGAAAACCATACTAATACATATGTTCCGATTTGTTGAACCGATTTAATTTATTCCGCTGGTTGGTTAAAAAAATCCTGTGGTACATATAATCCGGTTTGTTAAGTAATTAGATTTATATGTATAATATAAGTTTAACTTACGTTTGTGTTCGTTAATTTCTTCGAATATGAGCTGGGTATGATTATGTTATTTTCAACTCTTTTCACCTATCATGTGAAAACAAACTATTATCACAGAGAACAGACGCACAAGCTAGCCCACGAAACTTGTGTAAAAATCCCAACACCATTTCTGATTTTTTGTGAGTTTATATATGATTACGCCTTTTCGAAAAATGGGCACTTTAAAGTTGATTTGTGACTTTTGAGCGGCGCAATAGATGGCACTGTTTACAGTCGATTTCTAACGTATTATTTGGTGATAGCATTTGAAATTTTACACACTTTTTTGACGATTTTTTGTTCGAGCTTGTACTTCTGTTCTCTGTGCTATTATTTCTTTTTCAAATTCATTCTTTGTTTTTCAGTTACCTTTTGTGAAGAGTGGTCACTTTAGTGTCCGGAATAACAGGGTATGCTACGAAATGTGGTCGAGAATCCACTCTAACCTATAAATTACGGATTTTCCAAATGTCTTTTCAAGGTGTAATATATATTTTAAACCCTAGTTACCTATGCTCTGCTACCAATGATTGTTCGCTTGAAAGAGTATCTGCAACCACAGCACAGCTTAATCCTCTAAATCCGTAAATGCCTATCGATTACAATAATCGCGAACGAACTAAAGACACGCTTTGTCATAAAGACTTTGCAAGAGGAAGCGGTTTACATCGATCTGTTTTTTTGACATTTAGAATAAAGGTACGCTGCGGTATGTTTTAAATAGTGTAAGTGTGTGTTGGATTAAGGTGCGTTGACACGTCCGAGACGTTCGTCACAATGTGACTCTTTTCTCGCTTTACACTATAATTATAGAATAGTTATTAAATGATTTATAAACAATGTATCATTTCCTACAGGGAGATAAGGGAATAATGACCACCTTAAGTAGAACGTTTATTAAGTAAGCAAAACAGCTATAATATGTGAATTACATCATTGTTTCATGTTCAGACACAAAAATAGTCTATTTCCTAATTGGTTGAAACTGGACAAAGTAGATGAAAACGTTTAAAAATACATTTTAATTTTTTTTTCCCGGAAGCTGAAAACCAGTCACTGCAGGGGCATGATGAGAACCCTCCTGGGGAAGAATAAGCACCATTGCTAGGGGCACGATGAGCGTTTTCTGCCGAGGAATCTAGCAGTGAATTCAACTCGATGAAGTCAACTGAATAATAGAGCTATAACTCGACTTGTTTCATCTGCCGATTTGGCCTAGAGCCGATGGGCGCGCTCGCTATCCCGGTACACGATTTCTCATGCGTTAAACAAATAAAGCAATAGCCTTCACTCCAATTAGATTTCATTCTTACGGAAATCTGTGTAAGAGTAAAGAGCAAGCTTTATTCTTTTTAGCAGGCCCGAGCCCAATTGGAAGGTGTCGGAGAGGTAATCAAAAGCCCAATCGTCAGATGTAAACTAGTCAGGCAGTAGCTCTATAATTCAGTGCTTAAAAATTATAATAATTTCGTCACTTGAGAACCTAGCTGTTTTTTTTTCAAAATATTTCTGTAAAGATGATAAGAAGAGTTCATTTTTGTTGAAAAATTTATACAATAGGAAGTACGAAACAAATCCTCATAAACATTTATTTAAGAAAATACGTACTCGTTATGCACTTATCTACCCTAGTGACTGCTCATTGCAATGAAAAGCAAACCCATACGGTAAAAACAAGCTCTCGGAAGCTGTGTACGACATTGTCGGCTAAGTTTGATTGCGTGGTGATGGACGACGAAATCCACGCCAAGGCAGACTTCAGACAGTTTCTGGGACAAGAGTTTTATACAGCAACCGGAAGGGGACAGGTTGCAGACATTTTCAAGAATATTAACCTATCAAAACATGCCCAGAAATATCTCGTTTGGGAAGCAATCCATACCTGAGGCTTGTAAAGCGAAGAGGAGCCACTCCCAACGATGAGTGAAGTTAAGGAAGCCATTCGCCAGCTAAATACAAACAAGTCGGCTGGGAAGGATGACATCGCAGCTGAACTCATCAAAATGGGCCCGGACAGGTTGGCCGATTGCCTACACCGGTTGATAGTCCGGATCTGGGACATAGAACAGCTACCGGAGGAGTGGAAGGAGGGGGTAATATGCCCCATCTCCAAGAAGGGCGACAAATTGGACTGTGAGAACTACCGAGCGATCACTGTCCTTAATGCCGCCTACAAAGTGTTGTCCCGAATCCTACTCCGCCGCCTAACGCCACAAGCAAACAGATTCGTGGGAAGTCATCAGGCCGGCTTCATGGAGGGACGGTCTACGACAGACCAGATATTCACATTACGGCAAATCCTCCAAAAATGCCGGGAACACCAAGTCCCTACGCACCATCTATTCATCGACTTCAAAGCCGCATACGACACGATCGACCGTAACGAGCTATGGAAAATCATGGACGAGAACGGCTTTTCCGGGAAGCTGATCAGACTGATCAAGGCGACGATGGATGGGACGCAGTGCTGTGTGCGGATTTCGGGTGAATTGTCGAGTTCATTCGAATCGCGCAGGGGGCTTCGACAAGGCGATGGTCTACCTGCATGATGTTCAACGTGGCGCAAGAAGGTGTTATTCGATGAGCGGTGGGCGAAATGCGGGGCACGATTTTCAACAGATCCAGTCAACTTATCTGCTTTGCCGATGACATTGACATAGTCGGCAGATCATCTGCGGCGGTGGAGGAGATCTACCGCAAACTGAAACGCGAAGCAGGAAGGATTGGGTTGATGATTAATACGTCCAAGACGAAGTACATGCTGGCCTGCGGATCCGAGACCGACCGAACCCGCTTGTCCAGTAATAACAAGGTCACGATCGACGACGACGAGCTGGAGATAGTCGAAGACTTTGTCTATCTCGGCTCACTGGTGACCGCAGACAACGACACCAGCCGTGAGATCCGGAGGCGAATTATCAGCGGAAGTTGTGCCTACTATGGACTCCACAAGCAACTGCGGTCGAGAAGACTTAGCCCTCGCACGAAGTGTAACCTGTATATGACGCTCATTAGACCGGTTGTTCTCTACGGGCACGAGACATGGATATTGCTCGAGGAGGACCTGCGTACACTCGGAGTATTCGAGCGACGAGTGTCAAGAACCATCTTTGGCGGCGTACAGGAGAACCACGAGCTCGCGCGACTCTACGGCGAACCCAGTATCCAGAAGCCGGATACGCTGGGCGGGACATGTTGCGAGAATGCCGGACGACTGGAAAACAGGTGTTCGCTACGAATCCGGTAGGAACAAGACGAGCGGGGGCGCAACGAGCGAGGTGGTTAGACCAAGTGGAGCGTGATCTGGCGAACGTGGGGTGCCCAAGAAATTGGAGAATGGTTGCTATGAACCGAGTGAATTTTAGGAATTATGTTCGTCAAGCTATGTCGTGAGACGGAATACTATGTAAATAAAATAAATAATTGTTACAGCCGGGACCGTCAACCAGGAAATTTACGTAAAAGATTGTCTTCAAAAGCGTTTGCTGCCTTTCCTGAAGAGACATGATTTTTCTGTGCTGTTTTTGCCGGATTCGGCATCCTGCCATCATGAAAAAAGGCGGAGTGGTATACCAAGGATAAGAACCCTCCCAACACACAAGAACTTCGCCGAATCGAAAAATATTGGAAGATAGTGAGCAAAGCCGTAGAAAGACCCAAAAAACTGTAAGCAGCGAGCAGCAAACTGGCGTTTAACATCGAAGAAAGTGGATAAGGTGACTGTATAAAACTTGATGGCAGGCGTCAAACGAAAGTCTTGCCAAATAGGACTAAGTCGACCGGAATCTTAACTGAGTTTATACATATTGAACTTCAAAATAGAAGATACTTTGATTTTTTTAATAAACAAATAATCGATTTACACGCAATTTAGTTTGACCACTTTTTGATCCGAACACCCTTTTATTCAAAATCAAAGAAATGTGAGTACAAATTGGCCATGTCATATTTAGTCAAAGAATCATGCGCGTAGTTAAGCTGGTTTCGGAGGCCTCAGACAAGGGTCACTCCTTTGAAAAAAGACATGAACTAGCTCGATCACAACATTCACAATTTTGGATTCCGAAGATTTATTCAATATGTGATAAGTGCAGTGAATTGTTAGTTCATCTAATTTAAGATCAATTTTCGCAAAGCAATTGCTTCTGATGACTCCAAATTGTTGGTTAACTTTATATAGATACTAGCTGATTTTACCCGGCCTTGCTCGGGTTCGCATAAAATATAAATCAAAATGAGCCATTGGATTTTCCGAAATTTTGGAAACTTTGTATTCATCATTAGATATAAAAAATCTCGTCAATTTTAGGCCATGTGAGCTATGTTAGTTATGTAAGTCTTTTTTATGTTTTGATTGAGATTATTTATTATTTTTTCTCGTATTCATAATTTTAAAAAAAATTGTTTGTGTTAAAAGAATTTTATTACTATTTCTCTAGAATGCTTGTTCATCCTATCATAACAAACATTTTTTTCACCCACCATTTCTAAGGAAGCTTGAATAGCATTGACCTGATATCTTCAGCTGATAAAACTGTTTTTTTTTTACTTTCACATCCCCCATTTAATAAAAACATCTTTTGGAAATTTTTTTTCCTAGGGAAACTTTTGGAAATCATTCCACTTTTCAAGTTACATGATCTCCCTGTACAATGGTATATTCAAGTTTCAGTTACTTAGAAATTTTCAAAAAAGACTTTCGAATCTTGTTGAATTATGTTCAAAACTCACTTTGCATGTTTTCAATTGTATGTGTGCTTTTAAAATCACACTGCTTTATGAGTACTTGTTCTTAAACGTTAAAAGTTCCACTAATAGTTTTTTGAAGTTATCGAGAACAAACTATCTCTGAACCGAAGTTACCATTATAATGCTATGAAAGAGATTTAATTTGAGCTATATTTCAATGTTTCCATTGTTGGACCAATCATCATATTAATTATTGTGAAAAGTGATCAATGTTGTCAAGTCACATTGATGACCAAAAATGACTCAAAAGTTAGAAATTTGCCAATGAAATTGAATTGTATAAAACTCAAAACCTTAGATTTAATTTTTTATTAAATTTTCTAAACCCCCGTTTGAATTCCTCGAAGGCTATCTAAGAGGCTGAAAGCTGAATCTAATAATGTTTTCTTTCTCTATGAAAAATCCCATAAATATTAAAATGGTTGGCTCTTAAAAGCTGGAATTTATGAAAATCGGTTCATAAGTTTTTCAACACTTAGTCCAAATAGTTGTTCAGCTGAAAAAGTCAATTCATTGTTCACTGTTCAGTTCACTGTATGTTTTTGTAGACTTTCAAAGCCCCCCAGTGGCGGTAAAGAGCTTTGATAAACACTATGTACAATTCTTGTCAATATCTACGTTCCCAACAGGCTAGTTAGATTTTTCAATTCAAAATGTAGGCATATTATTTACATCGAAATATTATGGCATCCAAATATCTCGTACCGGTTTCACGTGCTTTGAAATAGAATGACAAAAAACACCCGCCAAAATTTTCCCTTTCAAAGTTTGAGTGCTCAGCAAGCTTTGATTTGCTATCCAGTACACGTGTACTCTGGATGGTCGTTTCTAACGTCCAGTCCATGGGGGTGGTGAAAACAACCCCGCCAAAGGAAACGAAAATCGGTCGACAAAATGGTGCCATGACTTTTGGTTCGTGGGAGAAAAAACGAAAGTTGTATGGGAGGGTCCCTTTTCTTAGATGGGAGGGGCTCAAAACTATTACTAAAACCTTACCATGGTCCAAATACATAACTGTACCAAATTTCAGGCTGATCGGTTAAGCGGTGTGGATTTGTATAAGGTGCATACAAACAAACATATATAGTCCAACTCATCTTTATATATTAGATTTTCTTTTAATTGTTAGAGAATTGAATGTAATTCATTTCATCAAAACATTTCAAGATTCTCAAATAAATAACTTTCTTGTTAATTAATATACCTGAAAATTGTATAAAAAATCTGTCAATTTTACCAGTTTCTTTTCCTAATAAGAATCCTCTTTTTGGGACTTTATAACTATTTTCGCGCTACTCCTAATCCGCCGTTTTGGGCAAAATTTTAGTCAGAGAAAATTCCAGTTAGTACCAAATATTGGAATTTCATTTGTAATGCGCGAGAACAAAATAGTAGGTAGAGAAAATCAAAAATGTGACATCCTCCGAACAAATTTTCGAATTTTCCATACGAATTCCATCTCAAATTAAAACCCGAGAACCTTAAATACCAAACCCGAGTCAAACCTCATTTTAAAAATCTGCAAACATTCTGGCGTTCGTTAAACCGAAAACAAAAGTTTCAGACTACAGGCTATTAGGAATTTGAAAATAAAACTTGCAATTCAACACACCCTATAGCACATTCACACAGTACGTACATCTGGATGGGTCAAATAAACACTTTCTAAAGTTTTCTGGGATCCTAAAAGATTCCTTTCAGATCAAATTGAAGGAGATTTTTGCGATTTTACAAACCGAAGTTAGGTATACGGATTTTGTATTGCATGCCAAGATGCAAAATTGTCTTCTCATGAGAATCAAAACATTTCTTTTTATAGGGAGTTTTCATACCGTGAAGCGAATGGGAAAGGATTTGTTCCCCATTTAATGGAATTTGGAAACGAGAAACTGTTTTTCGCTTTTCTTCAGCCTGCCTTACATAAACACGCATAGCTGCTGAAGCCGGGCAGCTTGGCGGTCTTAGGGAAAGTCGATCATCGAATTAAAACCTTTAATTCACAAATCTTTGTAATATTCTACAGTTTTCTAAAAAAATTGCACAAATCGATTAAATGAATTTTTACCTATTTTCCAAAGTTATCCAGAAAACATACAGCATACAGCTCTCAGCTCAAAATTTATTGCATACTTGGAATCAGCGCCCCAACTTAGACAAAACTAGTTCCCAAGCTCTTTGCACCTCAGAATACGATCTTATAAATTGTATCACTCAAATGTGACCTTATTTTTGCGTGCAATGCATCACGGATGAGAAAAAAAGTTTTTTTTTTCAAAAAGCTTTACTAGTCTATTGCTGAATCTACGAAGTTCATATAAGATTAAGGAACCATTTTTAAATGGTTAAATAACCGATTCAAAAACATGAGGGGCATAAAATTAAAATAAAAACAATAATTTAAACATGTGTGAAATCTCTTTAAATATTTAACGAAATCTTCAGCAATTGTTTTTAGTTAAGACCATTGCCGAATATTTGGAATGGACTCTTAACCGGAGATGCCAATGTGCCTGATTTTTGAAAGTCCAGCTTGATAACCTGATAAGCTTCTTGTTTTTCCTGATTTCCGAAAATAAACCTGATTTTAACTGATTTTTTGGTTTTTATAGAAAATTGAATGTTTAAGTAAACAAAACTTTGTACAGATCCGTTTAAAACTCAATAGAAATTCAGTGCTTGCTCGTTGTTGCTCCAACCTTGAACTCAATAGCTTCAAAATCTGTTAGATTAAAATCTTCTATCAATATTTTATAACTGGCTTTAAAAGGTTTTGGCGTCCAGAACTAGAATTTTTTGTCATATTTTGTCTATTGCATCTGATGAGCATTCTGATAAGGCATTTAGAACAAAAGTTTTAAGATAAATCAAGCATTGCTATTTTTCATTATTTTTACTTCTTTGTTGAATACTGCAGAGCGTTTTAACTTATACTTTGAAAAATGTTTAAAATTAATTTTGGCTTGAAATTTCGTTTGAATTCCGTTTTAATTGAACGGGGAAAAAAACTTCGAAGTCAATATCGGTCAAAATGCGATCTTCGGGAAAGTGTGAAAACTTTAAATTTTAAGATCATGCTTTATTCTACAGTTTACCAAAAAAGTGAATAAATTGCTTGAATAAATTTTTACTTACTTTTAAAAGTTATTTCGAAAACCAGAGTTGGAACAAAAAAAAACAAAATTGCATATTTGAATTGCGCCTCCAAATTAGTCAAAACATATTTTCAAATTTTTGCCACCTCGGAAAAATTTAAATTTTTTGCCTTATGTTATTGCACCTTTATCTGAGTTTATTTTACATTTCTGAGATATATGTTGCACTATATGTAACAGTACTTGTAAGTTAATTCAAATTTATTCGAACTACAATATTTATATTAGACTCCGAATCTGTAAATTTCATTATGTTCAAAAGAATAAGTATAGAAACGGAATGAATGATTGATTTGTGTTTAACACTAAACGTACCGGAGGCGGTCAATCGACGGTTTTTGAACTTTAAACGATGATTACGCCTTATATTATTGTTTTTTCGCAAATTTAACGACAGCACTATTTTTGTTTTTGAAATGCAAGTATTTTTGCGTTTTTAATTTTTTTTTAAGTTTTACGATTTTCGAATAACGCATGTGGTATACCTATTCATACCGCGAGCGGTCAAATGACGGCAAACACCGTTTTCGCTAAAACTCGTTTGTTTCTCAACCGATTTCTACCAAATTTATAGTTTTGAAAAACTTATAACTCGACTCAAATATGTTTCTCAGACAATTTTCAGCTACAATCAATAACTTTAAAGTTATTTACAGTACAAGAAAAATTTTATGAAAAAAATGCTTCAGGAAAAAGATTGTAAATCAGTTATTAAGTGCTCGAAAAAAATTTCACTTAGTGCCTGAGAAAGCTGAAGTTAGAAGCTATGTGTTGCACATACGGAAAATTTTTTTAAAAATTTTCTAAGATCATGGCCACAAAAAATGTAAAAAAGTTGTGTAAAACCCGTACTTTTCAATAAATCAACCGCCAAAGCTGTTCCTGTTACAGTAGAAAATTTTGAAAAAGTGAATTGAAAAGTAGACGTAGTTTGTCACATTTTGGCATCTTTAGATTTTTGAAATACGAAATACATAGTTTATGACGAATTTTCAAAGGTAGCTGTTTTTCGAACTTTTTATCAATTTGGATTTTCTAAGACAATTCCTACACCTAAGCTCAGCTTTGCACTGGATTTTGAGTACGTTAACGTAAGGTTTAGGCAATAAAACTATATGCAAAAGGAAGCTTATTTCACACCGATTCTAGTGGTGTAACTGCATTGGCGGTGAAATGCTTGGCAAAAATATGATAAATGAAACAGTGAACTAGTTTCTGAATTTTGAGAAGTCAGCACAAATTCTTGCTTGGCAGACGGGCGCAGTGGGTGGTAATATCTCAAAGCTATTTTGCACACGAAGACGGGTGAAAGGAAACGAAAAAACAAACGAGCATTCGCTCAAATTTTCTGGTTTTACTTTCAGAAATATATTTATTATATTTTTGTAAAGCATTGAATCACCAATGCAGTTACATCACTAGAACCGGCATGAAATTTGCTTTCTTTTCCATATAGTGTTATTGCCTAAACTATACGTTAACGTACTCAAAATCCAGTGCAAAGCTGAATTTGGGTGTAAGGATTGTCTCAGAAAATCCAGATTCATAAAAAGTTCGCAAAACAACTACCTTTGAAAAGCCGTCAAAAATTATGTATTTAGTATTTGAAAAATCTTAAGATGCCAAAATGTGACAAATTACGTCTACTTTTCAATTCACTTTTTCAAAATTTTCTACTGTAACAGGAACAGCTTTGGCGGTTGATTGATTGAAAAGTACGGGTTTTACACAACTTTTTTACATTTTTTGTGGCCATGTTCTTAGAAAATTTTTAAAAAAATTTTCCGTATGTGCAACACATAGCTTCTAACTTCAGCTTTCTCAGGCACTAAGTGAAATTTTTTTCGAGCACTTAATAACTGATTTACAACCTTTTTCCTGAAGCATTTTTTTTCATAAAATTTTTCTTGTACTGTAAATAACTTTAAAGTTATTGATTGTAGCTGGAAATTGTCTGAAAAATATATTTGAGTCGAGTTATAAGCTTTTCAAAACTATAAATTTGGTAGAAATCGGTTGAGAAACAAGGGAGTTTTAGCAAAAACAGTGTTTGCCGCTCGCGGTATGAATAGGTATATACAAAGTGTCGGTATGTTTAGTGTTAAAAATCAGAAAACTCAGGAAATGTACTTGTCGTATGCAAACATTCGTTCACTGTCCTATAGAAATCGGAATTTTTCTTTCAACTATTCATTCAACTATTGAATCACATATTGGAAAAATGTTATTTTTCGTCAGTTAAACGTGTTAAAGCTGGCCAATCTAGGAAATACGAATAAAAGGTATGAAACAAAAAATATCGCGTTTAAAGGTTGAAGTGACAGTGAAAGAAAAATGAACGGTACTGTGTATCAGTTGTGCCACAACATTTTACAACGGTGACCAAAAAGGCACTCAGCTCAAGCATTTTATGTTAGCCTGATTTTTATTTTCAAGCTCCCTGAATTTTGGAGAAAAAAATTTTGACAACCCTGGTCTTAAGCCTTTTAATACTGAGCAAAAAGAGCATGGCAAAAATAACCGACAGAAATTGGTACTTATAAAAACAAAAGAAGAAGTGATATAAACAACATTAAACATTTAAACAGCAGTTTGTTTAAGAAATGAAGAAGAATGACATAAATTTTTTTCAATATTTATTCAAACTCATGGGTTAAAAGCCAAAACAGGACGTAATCAAATGTTCATAAAATAGTTTCTTTATTTCAAAACATTTCAGTTTCTGTCTAAGTATGTGCTTTCATGCATTCTTAGATTATTAAATTCGACAAATTTCCAATGAAGCGTACATCATACCTGATAACAACCTTTCGACAACATACTATTCCAATACTTTGTACGTTTATTTCTAAACAAAGATCACTTGTGACGAGTTTTAAATAGAAAATACAGAGCAACATCGGTCTAAATATCATTGTTTGGTTATTTTGGCGAGTGTACTAAACAATAATATATCGCTGTTCGGTATTGAAAGGGTTAAATATTCATGTCATCAGACAGTAAAACAGGTGGTATTCGGTACACTTCCAGAACAGTTTCATGAAAAAATTGAATGATCCTTCAAAGGACCAAAAAGAACAAAAAGTCAAAATAAATCTTGTTATCTTGAGTCAAGACGAATCACAATTAATTTGTATAAAACCTAGAAACAATAAACGAGCAAACGAAGAACCTTCTAAGAATCATTGGCAATTATCAATGATTCAATCGTTTTTTCTAAAGAACTGTACCTACTTGACTTGAAAGGGGACAAATGTTGACATTGTCTCCTCCTATTGGAAAGTGAAATTCGATGCGCAAACTTGGGCAAGTTCAATGAACGAGATTGAGATGAGATGAAAGTTTGTGCGGAGCATCTCGTGCCGTGACACTTTCTGTTCCCTAGACCGTGAACCAATTAACACTCGATATTTGTCAAATACTGGGGACAACTCGTTCGGCATCTCGAAATGCAACGATTGATAGCTCTAGTTTCGGATTGATTAACTCAAACGCCGCAAGTGAAGCAACTGGAGCAATCTGAATTAAATATGTTGATTCTTCTGTTGATAGCAATCGTATTCGGAGTATTTGATGCTGTTCATGGTTCTTCGGCTAATGAAACTGATTTCCGGAACGATGTTGGTGAAGGACGGGGCGTGGGGTTAGTTTTTCCGACCCTTTCAACTTTACAGGTTTGAAATTCAATATCACATTGACTTGATTCTTAAATTTTAATTAAAATTATAATTTCAGCTTTCGATTTGTATGAGTTCCGGAACGCCGTTTTTCAAACCCAAAAAGAAATATCCATTCCGTCGTTTGGGTGTCAACATTGGCTTCCAGGTTAATTATAATTTACCCTATCGGTTGATGGATTTCTACAAACCTCCCACGTTTGCCAGGGCGTTTATCGACGTCATCAAAGGTCGATTGATGCCAACGGAAGTTGTAACGGCCAGGGCATCGAGGAAGCGTCGGTCGAATCGACAACTCAGCGCCGGCGACATCTACACGGCAATGAACGAAGCTCTCGAATTTTCCGGCTACGATGAAGATTGTCTGGTGAAAAGTGTTTGCGAATTGGCCCACAGTCCGTTTCACAATGTGGAGGAAAATTTGTACACCGAAATTCTGCACTTTGTGCTAACGTGAGTGTTTTCCTTCGAATCGGAATGTGTTCCATATCACTAAGTAAAATCTTCTCGTTTCGATTCCAGACCTTCAGAGCATAAATCTTTTGAGCCCCACGAACGGAGGATGCGAACTAAGTATGAAAGCGCCGAGCAACTGGGGAAAGAAGGAGCGAACTGTGATTTACTTTTTCCAAAATGTAGGAAGTCATTCCTGAGTGACATAACTGGATTTATGGGGATGGAAAATGAAATAAACGCTATTGAATAAAGTCAGTCTATTTAATCGTGCCATGGGGAGTTTCGGGGACGCGAAAAAATGTGTGTGAGCGCTTCGTTGCAATAACCATTTCCATCAACTGAAAATTGACGTCCTATAGCTTAGCTTAGTTGACTACTCATATCCACCTTAAATCATTGAACTTGAAGTGCTTAGATATGATAATTCATTTAAAACTTCAGATAACATATTTGATAAGACTTTATTCAACTTACGCACTTCATATTCCATGATCGCTGGCGTGGCTAAGCAGAACAAGTTCTACCTCGCCAATGGTTGCTACTCCGTGATTGATCGAGGCCATCAGCTTTGTGCAAGGGCCAAAAGAATGGTGCTTGGGACTAGCAGTTCATTCACAATACACAAAACTCATGCTCTCCCTTTGAAAATGATCAATAACGGCGCCGGCCACGTCCTAGTAGTCAATGAGGAATGAAGGAGGGATTATTAGTTGGATACTTCATAGGATCAATTAACAACCTTTTGTCTTTGTCTCTTTGTTTTTCAAAGATTAATTTTGAAAAATTTAGAAACAAAGGTAAGTCAATATCACCAACTATAGAAACCGTCTATACGTCTGCGAATCTATATTCATGGAAAGGGCTTTGTTAGTAGGGAAAAGGTTATAGATCAGGATCCATTTTGGTTAATGGTGCGATCGGGTTTTCCTACACCTCCTATGCTCCTAGATTTTTCTTAAGGAAACTCCTATTTTTCTAACTTTGAGGCAGTGAAAAAAAGTTTAATAGTAAAGTAAAACAAATGTATGAATTTTCTTTAAACTAACTTGTTTTCCTAATTCATGTTCCTGATACATTAATGTGTTTTCAAAAACGATCCTTTAGATTGAAGATACTTCTATGAAATTTCGAAGAATATTTATACAAAAATGTTTAAATTATTAAAGTTTTGTTGATGGATAAAGTGGTTCTCCTTTTTGTTCCTTCTAGTTTTTAACTTGTTATGTAGGTTGTGAAAACTGAATAAGATCGTTTTTGGAAACTCATCAGTGCAAATCAACTCTTTGCCTCAGTTTGATTTCGTGATTGCACGAAGAGAAAAAAGTTAGCCATTCATAGTAAAAAAAAATACCAAAAATACCAAAAATCATAAAAAGTGACAAGAATGTCAAAAAAGCACTAAAAAAGTAAAAAAAAAAATACAAATTTGATCAAAATATTAAAAAACGATAATATGTCGATAACTACCAAAATGATCAACAGTGCAAAAAATTAAGAATTGGACAAAAAACTTTTTTTTTCAAGTAGGTTTAGAAATGACCAAAAAAATTAAAAAATCAAGGAAGACTTAAATCACAAAACAGTTGTAGCTTAGCTGTTAAAATAAGGTCCTTTGATATTCGTCACTGAAGTTCCCTAACGAAGTCATTTTAGTCCCTAAGTATACCACAAGTCAAATGGAGTTTTGTTCCAATGCTGCCATTCAAACCGATAGTAGGCAACTCTTAAATACATTTTTTTAAATCTAAAACAAACAAAATCAAGGAAAATAGTCATATTTCCGTAGAGTTATTTCAAAGCATGATCATTATCGTTAGAATTCACAATTCAACAATCAGCAACACTTTTACAGTCTATAAAAATCTATATATGATAAACAATTATAAATACTTTGAAATAACTTTCGAACTAAAAATAAAATTATTTGAAAACTCTATCATCCATTAAATTTAAAGTCGTTCTTTAATTTTTTTTTATTATGTGTCTTATTTGTGCTAAAAATATTATTACAAGCCGTTGGGCTTTTGCAGATGTTTAAAAATAGTAAACAAAACGTGTTTGGATATTTCCACAGAACGTTTTGAAAGTTCTGATGTAAAAATTGCACTAATGATCGTTCTAATTATGCATTTTTTATTGTTTCTTATTTAATAATATATCTTATTATCATATCATTGCCATTGACAATTGGAATTAATTAGAAAATCTTGACAATATGAGTTTATTTATGATTCCCGTTAAAAAACCTTTTTCTATCAATATTTTTAAAAACATATATATTCAGCGCAAATACTATGTAGACTCTTGAAAAATCTGCCAAATACATCTTCATTAAGAACAGCTAGGAAACTTGACCAGTTTTGTTTAGCGGTAACTTGTACTTTGATCGGCAGATAGCAAAACAAAAAAACACATTTTATCCTATAAACTACCTTACTAAACCAGAAATTTCAATTTGGATACAATAAAGGTATACTTAGCTCTGATTTGTAGAAAGATTCGAAGAAAGTATCAAGTAAAGCTGTAAATTTTCTTCCATTTCTGGCACCGGCCCGAGCTATTTCAACAGCCAATGCACATCGTCCACTAGAATTTCAATAATGAACTGGGTTGTTGGACCTCAAAACACTAACAAAATTAGAACAAACGCGACGCAAACTCATAATATCCAACTTCTGTACGAACTTTTGTTCCAAATAACAATTCGCAATTGAAAATAAAATAATTTTCCAGGAGTAAAAATCAGCAGCAAAAATAACCACACCCGTCAGTCACGGTCGCCGCCTACTCCTTTTCTTCCAACTGAAAATTGACGTCCTATAAAATGAAAAAAAGCTAATTTGAATCATTTCAAACGCTCATTCTAGTTTATAAATCAAAGCAAAAATATCTCCTGAGATAGCATTGATACTAGAGGAAAAAACTAAACTTGAAGAATCAATAGCTATGCAGGCTTAAATTGGTGATTTCTTTTGCCATTTAGAAGACCTCATGTTAATTACAAATCGTTTGCAGAACCTCTAATAAAGCTTAGTTCATTTAGAAATGGGAAACTCTTTTTTGCTGATAGTTAATGTCTTAGTTATCGGACATACATAACTTTGACAGCATTTTGTTCCCTGTAAAAAGTACTTTTTGACCTTTTTTTTAGTTTTAAAAATAACGTGTTTTTGATATTTGCGATGCAAGAGGAAAAGATAAAAAATATTTTTTGCAGTTTCCTCAAAAATCCATTGATATGATATTAAATCGATAGCTGCCAAAACCGTTGAATATTAAAAAAAAATTCTGTATGTGAGTGGTGTAAAAGTATGCAAATAATATTGAAAATGTCAACAAAGTTCAAATAATGCGTTGGAGTGAAGCACATGATCGGCATCTTATACTTGCTTACTTACTTAATGGTCCCGCGTTAGATCTCCGGCACATAGGGCCGTGGTAAAATACCTCCATTGTTGACGATCAAGAGCCAGCGTCTTCACTTGGTCTCAGTCAAGATTCTCGTCGACAGTTCGG
This sequence comes from Uranotaenia lowii, assembly GCF_029784155.1. NCBI lineage: Eukaryota > Metazoa > Arthropoda > Insecta > Diptera > Culicidae > Uranotaenia > Uranotaenia lowii. The sequence goes on along the minus strand of NC_073693.1, from coordinate 210,561,374 downwards.
ATTTCGGTGGCTAAGCTCTGCCTCCACGAGTTTCTGGGTCTACCTCTCCTTCGATGTCCCTCTGGAATCCATTCAAGCGCCTCTCTGTAAATCTCGTTTGCATCTCTTCGCAACGTGTGCCCAATCCATCTCCACTTACGTTCCCGAATCTCGATTTCTAGCACCCTTTGATGACACCGCCAATGTTGTTCCTTATTTGAGATCAAATTGCCAGGCCACCAATCACGGATGATACTCCGCAAGCAACAATTGACTAAACTTGCAGTTGCTTCGTCATCGCATATGTACACCAAGTTTCGCACCCATACAACAACACGGATTTGACGTTTGAGTTGAAAATTCGGATTTTCGTTCGTAGAGAGATCTGGCTTTTCCATCGACTTGGTCTATCCGACATTGATTTTGAGATCTGCTGCCTAGGAGCTTTCGGTGAGGTCGTCGAGTTTGCTCTGCATGTCTTGTTGTCTTTAAGCGAGCAAAACAATATCGTCTTCCAAGTCAAGGTCGTTTAGTTGTTCCATTTCGAAAGATTCCACGGCAATCCTCGATCCAGTCAAGATCTCATCCATTACGATTAGAAAAAGTAGCGGTGATAAGATACATCCCTGTCTCACAGTGAGACTCTCACTCCAGCAGTTACCGGGATTGGTTCGGACAAGATACCGTTGTGCGAAACCTTGCACAAAAATTTCTCGTACAGTGCTTCGATGAGATGGACTAGTTTCTCTGGGACTCCTAGTCGCCTTAGAGCCGCCCATTTGTTTTTAAGGTTATGTCGGTCGAATGCTTTTTTGAAATCAACGAACACCAGCACAAGAGAGTCCTGGAATTGGTTGATTTTTTCCAGTATTATTCGTAGCGTTGTGATGTGGTCCACACATGATCGTCCGAATCGGAATCCAGCTGGTTGCCGTCGGAGAGTAACGTCGATTTTCTCCTAGATTCTGTTATTTGAGGGTTGTACAGATCAACGTTATGCCTCGCCAGTTACCGCACTCTATCAGGTCTAGTTTCTTCGGGACCTTCACGAGTATACCCTGCATCCAGTCGGCCGGGAGTGTTGCAGTATCCCAGATGCCAGAGAAAATACGGTGCATCATTTGTGCTGACAAGGCAGGGTCGGCTTTCAGCATTTCAGCAGGGATGCAATCGATCACAGGCGCTTTTTCGAATTTCATGTCTTTGATTGCTGCATCTATTTCAGCCAGCGAGAGCGCTTCTGAGTTGATGCCATTAATGCGACTTACTGTTGGCGCTTCGAGCTGCGGGTTCTTTTGGCCATCGCTATTCGTGACACGGAAGAGCTGTTTGAAGTGCTCTGTCTATCGTTTGAGCTGATCTGTTCGATCGGTCAATGACTGGTTATTTAGAGGCATTCTAGCATTAGTCAAGGCGGCAGAAAATGTCATAAAGTAATCGGATATCTCCAATGGCGATCACTCTTTCTCCCTCTTCGGCCAGGAAGTTTATCCAAGCTCTCTTTTCTCGTCTACAAGCTCGTTAAACTGCCTTTTCCAGCTCCGCATATCGTAAGCAGGTGGCTGCTTTGGCTGACCTGGTACATGCCTGCTCAATTCCGACTTTCGTTTTCCTCCGATCATCGACCATCCTCCAAGTTTCATCTGACATTCATTCACTTCTTCTTCCACCAACTTTACCGAGAGTACCATGGCTCGTCGTGATAAAGGCATTCTTGATTCCACACCACTGTTCTTCGACTGTTCCGTCTGTTGGAAATTCCGAGACTCGGGATTAGAGCTGTTCAATGCATGCCCTTTTCACCTCGCGCCGTTGGACACGCGCAACTCTCAGTCGTATTTGGCCAAGGACGAGGTGATGGTCAGATGCAATGTCTGTGCTTCGTTTGTTGCGGACATCAATAAGGCTCCTTCTCCATTTTCGGCTGATGCAGATGTGGTCAATTTGATTTTCTGTTTGGCCATCTCGGGATACCCGAGTGACCTTATGTACTGGTCGATGAGGGAAGAGCGATCCATCGATCACGATGTTGTTGTTGCCACAAAATTCTTCAAACAGCTCTTTGTTTTCGCTTAGCTGTCCTAAACATTGACGCCCCAAGATGCACTCAAGGTCCTGATTATCGGATCCATTTTTTTTCGTTTCAGTCACCTAAGTGGATTTGAATGTCACCCTTCGGAATTTGCTTAACCACGCTGTTCAGTTGACAGTAATACTGCTCTTTCTCCTGCAAATCGGCAACGTCAGTTGGTGCATAACATTGAACCATTGTAAGGTTTCAAACCCGTTTTCTAAATCTGGCTACGATTATTCTTTCATTTATCGGTTTCCATCTAATGTGGGCCGCATGCGCCTGTGGGCTTAACAGGAAACCAACTCCTCGTTCCCGAGTAGAATGTTCTCCTTGTAAAGCAGGACTTACCCGGACTGTGTCTTGTGTTCTCCAGTGTTAGGCTAACAGACTTCGCTCAGTCCCAGAATATCAAGCTTGAGGCGAGAGGAGGGGGATACCATCAAAACAGCTATCAACAGTGCTGCGGAGAACGTCCCCAGCAAACATAACATCGCATAAGAAATGTCAGCTCAACTCGTTAACAATGTTAATGCGAATCGTAATTCCTACCAAACCAAGTAAATGATCGTAAAAATGGATAGTTAAAGTCTACCAACTCGTATATGACACAAGTCCGCCATGTTGGCAAATTTGTCTCCCGCGTGCGGGATTCAAACGAGAAAACAACCTTGTTGTTCTCTTTGCGATAAGCAGTGCAACCAGAGTTCTAAAAATCAGAGGGTCCATTTGGATAAACTGGCCAATGAGAGAAGCAGCAAATATTGTCGCTGGCAACGGTTTGCATGCATTGAGAGCAAAACTTGCGTTCTCTCGCATACTGTCAGGATGTACGGTAAAAGGTGTTGTATATCGTTCAACTCTTATCGCTTAAGCCAGAAGTAAAAAATATGTATGTATATTGCCTCCACTTTAGTACGTAAATGCTGTTTTTTCGAGTTAAATAAGATGATTTTATAATGTATATGAAACGTATAGCAAAGTTTGTTGAGAAATATATCTACAAAAATGTTTGCTGGGTCATCGGTTATGTGGAGCAAACTCGACGGAACGACTGGTTCGACGAGAAGTGTAGGAGGGTGATGGATGAAGAGAATGCCGCGCGGGCGGCAGTAGTGCAAAGAGGCACCCGTCGAAATGTGGAAAATCACCGACAGCGAAAGAGGCAACGAGTCCGAATTTTCCAGGAGAAAAAGCGCTGCCTGGAGGAGGAGCAGCTCGCTGGAGCAGCTGCATCGTTCCCAAGAAACTCGAAAGTTCTATCAGAAACTATCCCGCAAGGCTTCGTGCCGCAATCCGAAATGTGCCGGCGAAATGGACGGGGACATACTGACGGACAATCGTGAGGTGATTAAAAGGTGGAAGCAGCACTTCGATGAACACCTGAACGACACACATGCAGGAGATCAAGACGATGGGGCAAGCTACATCGCAGGCGTAGCTAACGACGTAGAGGAGCCACTCCCAAAGATGAGTGAAGTTAAGGAAGCCATTAGCCAGCTGAACAGAAACAAGTCGGCTGGGAAGGATGGCATCGCAGCTGAACTCATCAAAATGGGCCCGGACAAGTTGGCCGATTGTCTACACCGGTTGATAGTCCGGATCTGGGACATAGAACAGCTACCGGAGGAGTGGAAGGAAGGGGTGATATGCCACAAGAAGGGCGACAAATTGGACTGTAAGAACTACCGAGCGATCACTGTCCTCAATGCCACTTATAAAGTGTTGTCCCGAATCCTACTCCGCCGCCTTACGCCACAAGCAAACAGATTCGTGGGAAGTCATCAGGCCGGCTTCTTGGAGGGACGGTCAACGACTGACCAGATATTCACGGCAAATCCTCCAAAAATGCCGAGAACGGCTTTTCCGGGAAGCTGTTCAAACCGATCAAGGCGACGATGGTTGGAACGCAGTGCTGTGTGCGGATTTCGGGTGAATTATCGAGTTCATTCGAATCGCGCAGAGGGCTTCGACAAGATGATGGTCTATCCTGCATGATGTTCAACGTGGCGCTAGAAGGTGTTATTCAACGAGCCGTGGGCGAAATGCGGGACACGATTTTTAACAGATCCAGTCAACTTATCTGCTTTGCCGATGACATTGACATAGTCGGCAGATCATCTGCGGCTGTGGAGGAGATCTACCGCAAACTGAAACGCGAAGCAGGAAGGATTGGGTTGATGATTAATACGTCCAAGACGAAGTACATGCTGGCGTGCGGATCCGAGGCCGACCGAACCCGCTTGTCCAGTAATAACAAGGTCACGATCGACGGCAACGAGCTGGAGATAGTCGAAGACTTTGTCTATCTCGGCTCACTGGTGACCGCAGACAATGACACTAGCCGTGAGATCCGGAGGTGAGTTATCAGCGGAAGTCGTGCCTACTATGGATTCCACAAGCAACTGCGGTCGAGAAGACTTAGCCCTCGCACGAAGTGTAACCTCATTAGACCGGTTGTTCTCTACGGGCACGAGACATGGATATTGCTCGAGGAGGACCTGCGTACATTCGGAATATTCGAGCGAGGAGCGTTAAGAACCATCTTTGGCGGCGCGCACGAGAACGGAGTGTGGAGGCGAAGGATGAACCACGAGCTCGCGCGACTCTACGGCGAACCCAGTATCCAAAAGGTGGTGAAGGCTGGCCGGATACGCTGGGCGGGACATGTTGCGAGAATGCCGGACGATTGTCCTGCAAAACAGGTGTTCGCTACGAATCCGTCAGGAACAAGACGAGCGGGTTGGTAAGACCAAGTGGAGCGTGATCTGGCAAACGTGGGATGTCCGAGAAATTGGATAACGGTTGCCATGGACCGAGTGAATTTTAGGAATTATGTTCGTCAAGTTATGTCATGTCGTGAGATGGAATACTATGTAACTAAATAAATTCTAACCGAGTAGCTGATTGGCTTGCAAGAGAAACGTAAAATTTCAGGTTTTTATATGGTCATCATTAAACCATTATAAAACTAATAATTTATCTGACTATAAAAAAGCTATTAAGCATTGAATTGACTAACGCCATGTTGGTTGCAAAATCGAAGGGCACATAATGACGCCATATTGATGGATTCACAATGTCAAGTATTTGAAAACATTTTGTTGATGCATGGAAATTGATCCTTCAGATCAGCGAGATTAAAATCGACACGGCGCGCAATCACTGACGGCGCAATCACTGACGGCGCAATCATCAACGGCGCAACCACCGACGTCGCGTGAGGCGTGTGAAATAATTCCTATCTATTATGATAAAACTCCGCGAACTTCTTGGCGGGAGATATGTAAGTAGAAAACATGTTCATAAGATGGGTAAAAGATTGGTGATTTTGCTTTGGCTATTTATTTTAAAGCTTAGTTCTTTTAGAAATGGGACACTTTCATTTACTAATAGCTCGTTAACTAGTTATTGGATATTAAAAATTTTGACAGCATTTTGTTGCCTGTAAAAAGTACTATTCGACCTATTTTTTTCAAAATTTAAAATTTATGCGTTTTTGAGATATGTACGATGCAAGAGAAAAGGAAAAAAATAATTTTGCACAGTTTCCTTTAAAATTCGTCATTATCAAATTGATAGCTGACAAAACCGTTGATTATTCAATGAATTACTGAGTTTTTGTGGTGGATAAGTATGCAAACACTGTTAATAATGTCCGCAAAGTTCAAATCAAGCATTGAAGTGAAGCACATGATCGGCAACAACGGTTAAGGATCATCAAGGAAGTCAAGTCTCATACCAGCATTTTTAATTTTCAATAAACGAAAAACCAAGGGTAGACCGCTGAAATGTCCAAAACCATTTTCTCCGATAAGCTGAAAGTGTTGCCTAGTGATGACTCATTTAAATCCAACCTCTAACAACCATTTTTTGATAGTTCCAAAGCTCTTAAGCTGTAAAACCGGTACCGAAAAAAAACGTTCAAAAATGTGGTCAAAAATAATCAAATTTGTTAATTTCGAAACAACTGTATCCACTAAAATGCTTCCAGTTTCCACTTTCCAGAGAAGTATTGGACCAAAAACTATCAGAAATTGAAGATCTAGGGTGAAGCCACCTAAATTATAGATTTTACGAAGTATAAGTTGGAGAAACTGATCAATACCATGACTGAAAAAAGTGTGCGCCGGCCAATGGGAGATACCAAGAATAAAGTAGGAATTTCTTAAACAAAAAACCGTAAATATTTTTTTTCAATTTTTTTCATGAAAGATAATAACATTACCTTCTTTTTCTTCATAGAAAGTATTTCGTTCAAACGAATGGTTTTTGAGATACAGGCATTCGTAACTGTCCCATTTCTAAAAGAACTAAGCTTTACCAGATCATATCTCAATAATGCAATTATCATTCATCAACCATCATGGTTGCTGGAAAAAAATTTAAAAAAAACTACGAGAACTCCGAGAACTCATAGAATCGAAAAAAAAAAACAAAAATTGCTAACATGTTTAAAAATGGCTTTGTTGAAGCTTTGGTGACCAAAATTTCAAAGCATAATGGATGGTTATGGATAGATTACGCGTAACAATCAACAATTGCATCAGATAGATTTACAAACTGGACCGTTATGCGAGAGTCAGCATACACCATCGGGGTTTCATGGGCTGTTCATTCTACAATTTCTTCAAGCTCCGTTCAAACATGCTGATCCTGAAAATCTGCACAACAAGAACCCCATACTACCTTATCAAAAGTTTATACCACTAAGGAATAATCGAGTAAGAAAAAATGGTTATCCCGAGAAATCTTACCTCCCACTACAATGGCACACTATTCGTACGAGGCGTTGTCTACTGGAACCAGATACCCGATGAAATCAAAATGAATCATAACATTGTTTTGTTTAAGAGAGAATGTTTGGCCAGGTTAGGTTAGGATAAGACATAAAGTGTTAAGTTGATGTATAAAGAATGTTTTTTGCAAACCCCAGTGGAAGCCGATTGCAATGTTTGATAAGATTGCATCTTGAATTGCTAGTATAAATAAATAAATAAATATATAAATAATGATTCTATCGAGGATTGAAAAATTTGTCATGATGACGTTTCTAGTATAGGGTCAAATAGCCATATTTTAGCTTTATTAGAGTTCTGGTGATGTTATAGAATGCGCTTTAGCTTTTTATGAAGATTAATGCTATAGTCTTGACGATATTTTGCTGACCATAATAAAGCAAAACTTGTTACTTGGGAGAAGAATGGCTGTCTTTTTAACCCTCATCCGCACTAGATTTCGTCACCCTTATCCGACTTAGGAATGTCAATTTGACACTCCAAGCTCAAATCGTTATAACATCATTGGTTACTTTGACTAATACCAATTGCATAGAAGCCTTGTGGGTGAAAGTTTCTCATGCTCATAGTTCGTTTTTAATTGGTACAGCATATATTCCACCGGAAAAAAGTCAAGATGGATCAATTATCGATCAGCATGATGATGGCTTATCTGAAGTTAGATTGCAACATCCTTCGTGCAGCGTTATTCTTCTTGGTGACTTCAACCAACCGCAATTGACGTGGATTCGTGGTGACAGTAACAATATGGTGATAGACTCTACTTCAGTATTAACATCGGCTAGTGCATCACTTTTGGATGGAATGCAACTGAATGGAATGGATCAAAGAAACTCTCTACGCAATTCTCAAAACCGAACGCTGGACTTGGTTTTTACGGACGATTCTATCTCAATAAGCTCGGTCACTGAGGCCATCGATGCCGTTGTTCCGATTGACACGTACCATCTTCCGTTCAATTTTGATATCTCTTTTCCAAACCCTATCGTTTTTGATGAGGCGTTCGATACTTCAGCTCGCAACTTCAATCGCGCAGATTTTGACACGATGAATCGAGTTCTTTCTGAAATCAATTGGACGGATTTCCTCAATTGTACGGACGTTGATATTGCCATGAGAGTATTCAGCTCAATTTTGGATGATGTTTTTAACAACTCAGTACCCTTGGTGCGACCTCCTCTTCGACCTCCCTGGAGTAATGGACGCCTAAAGCGGTTAAAACAGTTACGTTCTAAATTACTTAGAAAGTTCACTAGCTCCAGGTGCCCTTTCACGAAAATGAAATTGAACATTGCTACACGAAAATATCGCAGTTTCAACCGTTTTTGCTATCGACGCTATGTTGCTCGTACGCAAAGGGAGCTTCGCCGCAATCCGAAAAAGTTCTGGAAATTTGTCAACTCAAAACGGAAGTAATCCGGTCTGCCTGCGGTACTCCAACTAAATGATAGAATTGCAACGTCTTCTGCCGAAAAATGTAACCTCTTCGCGATGCACTTCTCCAGTATTTTCTCTGATCTATCGCCAACTGCTGATCAAATTTTCGCAGCCGTCACACGGTTACCCATAGATGTGTTGAATCTGGATGTTTTTTCTATAAGCGAGGAAATGGTTCTTGAAGCCATTGGTAAACTGAAGTATACTACATCAGCCGGACAGGATGGAATTCCGGCGTGCGTTCTTAAGAAGTGTCGTACTCTTTTAGTGAAACCACTTACTCACATCTTTAACCGGTCCCTAGAACAGCAAAAATTCCCCGACCTCTGGAAAAGATCGTTTATGAGCCCAGTCTATAAAAAAGGTGATAAGCAAAATATTCTCAACTACCGTGGTGTCACATCACTAGCTGCCTGCTCGAAGGTATTAGAGAGGATCGTAAACGATGTAATTTTCTCAGCTTGTCGGAACTGGATCTCTGAAAATCAGCACGGATTTTTCCCTAAACGATCGGTAACCACGAATTTGACAGTTTTTACATCATATTGCATATCACAAATGGATGGCGGAAAGCAAATTGATGCAATTTATACTGATATTTCGGCTGCATTCGATTCAGTGAATCACGATATTCTCCTGAAAAAATTGCAACGTTTGGGATGTTCTGAACGACTATGTGCTTGGATAAAAAGTTATCTTACGAATCGCCGTTTAGCTGTCAGAATTGGTTCTGCAGAATCTCCTGATTTTATTCCAAAGTCTGGGGTTCCACAAGGTAGCAACTTGGGCCCTCTGTTGTTTACAATATTCTGTAATGACATTAATTTGCTTCTGATTGGCTGTGGAGTTCTCCTGTATGCGGATGACCTAAAAATATTTTTGGTCATAAACAGTTTAGCTGATTGTTACGAGTTACAAGGCTTCCTGGACATGGTTGTGAACTGGTGTGCTGATAATTTACTGGTTTTAAGCGTTGCTAAGTGTTGTGTTATTACATTCGGTCGGAGGAAACATCAATTCATATATGAATACACCATACTGGGTGAGTCACTGCAACGTGTGGATCAGATAAAGGATCTTGGAGTTTTATTGGACCGTCATATGACTTTTAAGCCCCATTACTCTGTGGTACTCGAGAAGGCCAACAGGATGCTGGGATTCATTATACGCCTGAGTACAGAATTCACCGATCCCGTCTGCCTACGAGCTTTATATTGCTGCCTGGTTCGATCAATATTGGAATCTGCGAATCTGGTATGGTGGCCGTTTGAAGCTTTGTGGGTAGCGCGTTTCGAAGCAATTCAACGGCGATTTGTGCGGTATGCTCTCCGTGAACTACCTTGGGAAAACCCGTTAAATCTACCGCCTTATCCACAACGATGTGCTCTGCTTGGACTCCATACGCTGGCGGATCGTCATTCCATTGGTCGATCACTGTTCGTGGCAAAGATCTTGAGAAATGAAATTGACTGCTGTTGGCTGCTTTCCCGTTGTAACATTTATGCTCCAGAACGAACCCTTCGTAATCGAGACTGGATCTCATTGGAACCACGAAGTACGCGCTATGGCAGTAACGACCCCCTTCGTGCCGCAAAAATATGCTTCCTCCGTAATTATACCCTATTCGATTTTAATGTGTCCATTGCAACTTTCAAACAACGGATTGAGCATAGCATGAGTGAACGACTAAGAAACTAGAAAACGATTTATGTAAACCTAGATTTAAGTTATATTCATTCAGACACCCACCTTTGTCAGATGATACCAACATAATAAACAATAAACAATAACTCTTTTCATATCTAACCGAATACAACGAAACTTATATCACTAGAAACCTTGTAATGTCAGTAAAATATGTTTAGAACAATATATTCATCTAAAGCTACTAGTTTTCTTGTTATTCAGAAGAAAAAAAATCCGAAAAAACATGACTCAGAAAAACTACTGCAGCTTATGCATTACATACTCAAAAAATATCTATCTTATGCATATGAAAGCTTCAGTTATGGTCTGCATAATGAGTCAAGAAATATTTAAAAAAAAAAAATTTATGAAAGGGTCACAAAAAGTTAAAAAAAAGTGGTCTGAAAAACCCACTTTTCATTCGATTTCTAGTAAAAACAAATGTTATTCTAATTCTGACATTTTGTTGTTTTTAGATTTTTGAAGCAACATTGCAATCTTCACATATCAACACATTGAATGCAGAACTTTGTTTTCTTCGGTACAGATTTTGATTCAGATTTTTGAGTGTCTGGTACAGATGAAAAAGGTTTTTTCGGAGAGCAGTACAGATTTGGATATGGCAACGCTGAAACAAATGAGTTATGCTGGACGCGTTCTGCTTGTTGTGATAGACATTAAGAAATGATTTTACGTTTATAATTTTCATATTTTTGTGAAATCTGACAGCGTAAATTGTTGCACCTTATAAGAATGTATATTAAATTTCGTTTCCAATGGATATAATTTTGATTGGTTCAAACAAAGTAAAAGCACTGAATATCCGGACACAACCTGATGGTGGACCACAAAAACAGATGAAATTTCAATTTGTAAAAAAACGCGCAAAGTAGTCAATTGAAAAATTCCAGTAATTTCAATTTTTGTTGCATCAAAAATCTAAACACAAAAAATTTTAGATTAATAAATTTTGTAGTCATTTTTTTCAAAAACTCTACCATCGCTCAAACAGTATTAACTAGCAATCAAATGAAAAAAAGGTTTTTCAGACCACTTTTTTGAACTTTTTGTGACCATTGTGTTTCATTAAAAAAAATTAAAAAATATTTCTGGACTTCATGATGTAGACATTAACTTCAGCTTTCAAATGCATAAGGCAATTTTTTTTGGACGTGTAATATATGAACAACAGCAGTTTTCCTGAGGCATGTTTTTTTCTGATTTTTTTTCTTTCATGCTGAATAACAAGAAAACAAGAACAACAAGAAAAAGGTGTATATAATGTTCGAAACATATTTTTCTGACATTACACGGTTCCTTTTGAGATAAGTTTTATATGAAATTAATTATAATTCAAACGACTTAGATAGATTTTTCTTTTGGAGTGTCAAATTGACACTCTAAGTCGGAAAAGGGAGTTTTTCTGTCCAGGCTTCCAGGGTTCGTCCATAAAAAAAAGTAAAGATGCAATATTCAAAAACTTTTTAAATCATTTGGGGTCCCCGGAGAAATTTTTGTTTTTTGAAGCTTCTGAAAAAGTTACAAGCATTCAAACTTGCAATAATGTCAAATTGACACTCTAATGCGTATAAGGCTTAGTAATTTAAATTTAAATCATTCGAACACGTACTCAATGAAATGTAGTAATTTAAATTTAAATCATTCGAACATGTACTCAATGAAATGCCCCTATAGAAAAAGTGAGCCGATTTGTGGTAAACTCCCTACTCGTCTTATTTTAGTTTGTCAGCCACTGTTGGCATTTCCGCCATTCAAGTCGCACATCTTGATGTGGGTGGCATACGAATAATGACACTGCTTTAGACAAAGTTGTTTATCTTTCGCTAGTTGAAAAAACAATCTCCACAGGGAAATGTAAATGAAATCTTTATGCTGTGCCTGTCAACAACGTCAACAATGATTTGTCCATATGCTCATATTTAGCTTCAACATAAAATGATCGACAATGTAAGCAGGGTACTTCCTCCGATGATAGGAATCGCGTGCTGACATCTCAATTAATTTAACAAGTTTGTCGATGTAGAAAAAAAGTACCGGAAAATGTTGAAATAGCATAGAACTTGGTCCTATTGTAGCAGTAGTATAATCTTGGGCTGATGAGGTTTGCGTGCCACTAGCCAGTCAACCCCTTTTGCTATATGTAGTTAGATTTGGCTAGGGTTGTGTTATTTCGATTGTCGTGCCAAAAGGTGCTTGTCTGATGATGGCAATTCAATTGACCAATTCAACCAGAAAAACAATCACAATCGTCTGAAGTGTCAAAGCAAACATTAGCATGAAATTTATATGTATGTTTATTTGCATCACAACAACATGAAAATCCCGAGACAACGGTCGATAGGCACCGGGATTACAATGAAAAAAAAAATAGATTGGAATACATACTGATATTTGTGTCCATTTCAGCATGTTGGTAATTTTTTTATAGATGTCTAATTCTAAAGCAGTTGGTCATTGTAAGTACAAATTACCAACACCAGAACCGTCTCATCAAGAGCAGTTCAATGGACTCTTTCGAATCTCTCGAGCATTAAATCGGCCAGAGAAAGTGAAATTGCCGCAGTTCCGTGAATCGATTCGGCAAATATATCGTGTTGAAAACTGACGAAAGTAAAGCCCTCGGTGACCACTGCGCTATGCGGCTCATCAACAAGCTTAGTCGGATTTTAAGCGCGGTTTAATGTGGGGCCCCTCGTTTTGCCTTCGATAGAACCCAGAGAAACCAAAAACATCCTACAATGCACATACGGTGGCTTCTATTTGTGGCCACAGTCGTGGTGGTCTGTTGCTTTACTTCCGCATCCGGTCCCGGGGAGGAGCTAGCAGTTGGCCAGCCCGACTTCAGCAACAATTCGACCCAAACGCTGCATGGACGACGGAAGCGATACATAATTTTCCGCGAGATTTCCAGAGGATTTGTGAGTATTTTCTCCATGTGCGAGCTTTTCTCCAGGCAAGCAATCGTATACGGATGGATATCTAATGAATTTCCTTTCACAAATCCGTGCAGGCTCGGGCCAACGTTAAGGACCGGATGATTGATATCACCAACATTTGGGCCCACGCGTACGGCTTCCGGTGGAATGTGGAATACAACAATCCCCCAGGATTGATGATAACCAAGCGTGACTTGCACGAGTCCATCGGGGAACTGATTCAAGCGTGAGTTTGTCTGTTCTGGTATCGGTACCATTTGGAGTGTTGGTTTTATTAATTAATGTTTGGCTTGAGTGACAAGGCATTTAAGTTCGGGTTTCAATTTAGACGATTTCAAAGCTAATGAAAATTATTTGTAGTGAGAAAAGCACAAGCTTTTTTCTGTAATTTAATTTTTCATGATTATTTGAGCAAATTAAAAATATTTGCGCAAATCATCGTTCTTTAAACTAAATCGGACAAAATCCAAAAAGTTGCAGCTAAAATAGGTTCATTATAATTGTATTTCCTTTATACAATTCTGAGAAGCAAATGCACGAATCGCTTAAGTTTCAACAATTTTTAAAACAAATTATATTCCACAATACTTTGATATTTTTTTAAAAGTTTTTATTTGAGATGGACCACATCTTAAATTTTTATTTTGTCAGGCTGAAAGTATTGAGGGTTGAAAAATGCGAAATCTGGAATGATTAAAATCATCGAGAAAAATCAACAAAAAATCGAATAGACTTTGAATTCTAGGTGTGGATATATTTCTGTCATCCATTTCGCCAACCAAGCTAAGCTGTTTCATATATACTTAACCAAACACCTCGAGCAACAGGTGATATATTAGGTTTAAAAAAAAAGACAGTGTTTCAGTTTATTCATCAAAATATCTCCATCTCCAAGGCTCAAAATTTGGCATTGAAGATAACTACTTAAAAATCCAAACGATGGAAATGAATTTGCTTTCACAGTTTATTTTTAACGAAATTCAAATTTCTTTAAAAATAATAACAATACCAAAAATGATTAATTATAATAATTATTTTTTATAATCATCTTAATTTAGAATTCTTTTCTTCATTTTAAACTGAAGGGTTGATTAATAAATTCCAATTTAGTGTATTGAATTTGAAAATAAATAATCGCGATATGAAAAATTATTTTTTTTATAAGGAAAACTTAGAGGTTTATGTCTTTAGAAATTAAAACTCAGAATTGAAAAACATAGGAAAACTTATCAAAAGTATTCCTAAAAATTTGAATAGTTAGAGTTTAAAATTTGGTAAAATCATTTAAAAATTGAAAAAAACTGTACTTATAAATTCCAAAAATTCATTTGAATATAGAATTAACGTATGAAGATTAAAATGACATTTTTACCATTTTAATAAGAGGGATATTTTCAAAAAACACGTCTTGGCATTGTAAAAACATATTTATAGAATTTAATTGAAGATTCAAGGGAAAAGCATTTTGGTGCGTATGTTTTAATGATTGATTTTTTAGATTTTAGCATGCTTGAATCGATTTTTTTTGTCAAATTTTGACTACAAAGGTTTAGTTTGGGTAATATGGAGTTTTAAAGAGTGTCAGTTTTAAGTAGAGTGTCCATTTCCCGGCCATTTTTGCGTTCCCGGGAATCGGGAAATCTGGTTACCTGTTTCCCGGGAATTCCCGGGATCCCGGGAAATATCCAAAAACATGTAAAATATATGAACTTCAATTCAAATATACATAGCTTATCGAATCTTTAGTGCATACAAGCCCATAATTTGTTCAAAATATACTCTTCATAATGTTTTTTAACTTATTTCTTATCAAATTAATCAAACTTTTTTCAACAATAATAATATGAAGCAGTCAAACGAATTATAAAATAACCTGAATAAGAACCTGAAAAATTTATTCATGCAATTAGGGGTTAATAAAAAAAAATCTTTTTATTTGTTTGATTATTCCAACCTGTTTTCTTTCTTCTGCACACTTTACATATTCGCTCTTCATATGAAAAAAAAACTATGTATTCGTCATTTTTAAGTTTTGAAATTCATTTAGCTTTCAAAGCCAGAGGGAAAAAAGTGCAAAAATGACACTTTCGAGAAAACACAGACTGCCTACCTGTTGCGCGATTTTTCATAAATTTTTCAAAGAGTTGTGAGTTTTCGTTCAATGGAAACGGAGTGGAAATACATATTTCATAGTCGAATTACATATTTAAATGGCTGCCAAATGTCTACTGCCACAGGAATTAGCATATCCTCAATGAGTTTTGTATGAGTACATTTTCAAAAAAAACATAAAAATGGTTCCGGAGGCTATCAGGCTTTTCCAGACAAATAATTTCATACATGCCTGGAATGAAACTATGATTCCCAAGAATCGGGAATTCCCGAATTTTTCAAATTCCCGGGAAATCCCGGGACGGGCACTATAGTCTTAAGTGAAATCAATCATTGATATCTGTTTTGCAATCAAACCAACATTTAAGAAGAAATCTAATTCTGCTGATTCTGATTTTGTTTATTATACTTCATTCTAACAAGGAATAATGTTTTAACGATAATGGTGCATGATCAAAAAATTCAACAGGTTGAAAATTAAAAAAAAAATTACTAAAATTACTAGCTTGTACCTATATTTGAAAAGAGAAAATAAAAAAAAATGATTTCACTTTACAATTTTGTTGAAACCTGTCAAATGATGAGATTTTGATTTAAAAGTATCTAAAATTAAATTTGGTCTAAAAATTCATTAAAAATACGTGAAATGAGAAAAAGTAAACAAATAGAAAACCTTTATAACTTTTTTCGCTAAACTCAAAATTACATGAAATCTTGAGGAAAGTAAATAATTGATTAAAAAATTATTTATTTAAAAAAATTATGTATAGGGTAGGTGTACCCTCCTCCGTCGTATCCCTCTGATTCGTCGCAATTCAAGAATGCATGTTTTAGAGCCGAAAAATCACTTTCCACTTTAATTGGCTAGGGCTTGTGATATAGCTCAGTTAGCAAGTCTGTTGTCTCCTGAGCCGATGTCCGCGAGTTCGAGCCCAAGAGTAAATATCGAATACAGTTGTACCGGATAGTTTTTCAATAACGATCCGCCAACTGTAACGTTGATAAAGTCGCGAATGCCATAAAGATGGTAAAACGACTATAATCGAAACGAAAAAAAAAAAACTTTAATTGGCTACTTCACATGATAAACTTAAGCTTGTGAATTTATTTTCTATCACAAATTTGTAACTTTTAAAACTATTTTTTAATTTATTTGATATTGAAATCGCGAAGTGAATTGAATTATTGCACTCCGCCATATTGTAAAACGAACTTAGTGATTCCCCCAACGTGTTTCTTTATTTTATCGCTTCCTGTCAATGCATATAACGATCAAAATCATAAAATTCGACAGAAAAGTGTTGAAATAAAATTAGAAAAATGATTTCAAACTAATCTGAACTATATAAATTTGTCAATATTCGATTGAAATTGAATCGCTCGGGCCCCATAATTCGTCGTAATTTTGCGACAGGAATAGGGAACCGTTTTGCAAGAATTGGAATTAGACCGGTTCATTTTTACTATTTTTTGCTGAACACAGTCGGACTCATAGAAAATGAACATAATGGATTTCCAAGTAATCACAACACAATACAGTAATTTTGTTTATTTTGAAGCTAGGAACTTGATGCGCTGGGAGATAAGTGCAAAAAGTCTATTTATATTGATAAATTACTTGAATGTATTCAGCATTGCTTATAATGCATGGTTTCAAATGAACAAAGAATTGATGGATTTTTTAGCTTAGTGGTTGGTGTATTACAAATTATTTACTAACAGTATCGTGCATAATTTAATAAACGTTTGAGTGCACGCAAGAATATCTCCAACTTTAAACTTTTCTAACATTCAACTTCAATGAAATTGTTTCTTCAAAATTATTTCATATTTTAATATTTGATTATTTTTGGTTCTATTATCTGATGACACTAAACCTTTCTCAAGTGTTTGAAACTTGAGATAGATCAATTATTTGAAAATTAGACTTTTTAAGCTTCTTGCATTCAAACTGCAATATCGCACATACGACCAAACGCTTTGCTCTACAGAATGGTCACTGAGAGATCCTTGAAAACTAAAACTAAAACTTCTCCAGTTTTCAGAAATTCTCTAAATGGGGATCAACTCGAGGAAAAAATTTCAATTCCTGGACCGAAAACCTCGATTTTTATTGAATCTTTACGATGCATGGAAAAACGATGAAAAAAATTCCCGTTGAAGGTCAAAATGACAAGAGAATTTGGTTGAATGAATCATTTAAACTTTGAAATAAGAATTCATGAGTCTCTGGATTGGATCTCAATACAAGTTTGAATAAAAAATCGGTAGATATGATTTTTTGTACATATAGTCGTTCAAAATTCAACAAAATCAAACCCGCTTATATTCTGATTTCTACCATGTAAGTTTTTATACTTGACTCATGTTTGCTGCATTTTTATAAATTCTCAGTAAATTTTCAACTAAAGATGTTTTGTCGTTTTTGACATATTACAATTTGAATAAAAAAAGTCGAAAAGTTTAATTTCAGTTGGATTACTCTACGTCATTTCCCAAAAATTTGAACCCAAACAACGAAATGTTATTATAACGAAGCGTCAATTTAAAAAAAAAACATTCTTGCAAAAACTTTTATCGCTCGCAAAAAAACTTGAATAGATGAGCTGAATCAGTCTAATAAGCATTACACGCATCAACGTGGCTTTGCTTTGTGTCGATATCCTTCGCCAGGGTTCCCACATGCATAAGAATACACATGTTGACAAAACGCAAGTGTGATTCTGCCTCTCCTCAAATGTCTTACTATTCAGTCTCATTGCGTAGAAAATCATATAGTAGGGTGATTTGCCAATCGTTGCACAGCTAAGCACATGATTTTGGTGTTTATGCTGTATTTTAGTCATTTCAACCAAATTCACTCGATTTTTTTAGTCGATGCACTCATACAGGATTGGTCAACAAGATCCAAAAGTTCAAGTTTTTTAAAAAAGTAACATAAAAATTGAAAAAATTATTTAAAAAAGGTTGTCTGTGCCCAATAGTTGCACGGGCAAATTTTGTGTCGTGCATAATGTTGTCCGATTTTTTCCAATGGTTGCACATTTTAAAAATCCGTCACCATGAGGTCGAATAGGCTGATATTTGTTACGGAAGCTTATTAAGAACTTCAAGTTCAAATGCAATCTAATTTTTAGACGGCCCCTTATGAGGGGGGGGGGTCTTCCATATGATCCAATGCACTTTCAAATTCCAATTCGGCCCCAAAAAACACAAATCCGCCGGTTTGAGTGTCTGGAATAGCATTTATCACACGTGAAGTTTTCTCAGAAACTCAAATCCACCTCTTAATTTACCCGAAGCCATTTGAGTGGAGTGTTATTTAACTTTATTTACCCAGTGTTGAGCCTTTTTCTTTATATGTCCTACCAACATAAAATTTTATGTCTTTGAAATCCCATAGAATGAACTGAAAGGTATTTAATGCTTATTTTTAAGTGGCTATTAACAGCTGAAAAGATTAGAGAACGTGATCTGTTTTGCCCCCTTTTACCCCCATGAAGAAGATGCGATTTTATAAAACAAATGTTTTAGGACTCACTTGGAAGTCGATCGATTTTTACATAATGGATCTCAATTTAAAACTTGAAAATGGACACAACCACGCCCAAAGTTTCAGATCGTTTGACTGATTTATGCTCATGATATACAATTTTGTATAAGAATTTTTTTTAAAAGTTAATTGATTTAAATATCTTTTTCATATAAGTGGGTTTATTTGTAATTAATGTAACCTCTATAGCATTTCATCAATCTTCAGGAAACAATCACATAACAAAGAAATGCTTCCCAAGAGTTTTCCGGCTGGAAAACTGTTTTGGATCAAATTAAGTTTCACAAAGCTATGACTGTTTATTTTTCTGGATGATAAGGGCCAAATAAAACTTCACATAGACATTCGACGGCAGATTCGAATTCCTGAGAAAATTGCACGTCAGATAAGTAATATTTCGGGTCTTCCAACCTTCGACTTCTAGTTTTTGGAATTAAGGGTCGTAGTTTTCCTCCTGTACAATATTCTGACAATATTAATAAAAATATCAAGGGGATCGCTGTTGACATGGAAAAAAATTCTTTTAGATTTGTTGACACGAAATAAGAGAAACAGATTTTTTCAGAACAGCTTTTAGATTATTTGCATAAAATGTTGAGTAAATGGTCGCGATAAAGTAATTTAAAATAAATCTGATAAAAAAGTAGTCTCTCAAAGCCAATGCAGTTGAGTTGACTTTGACACTTTTCAGACAATGCAAGTTGCCCAACTTTCATACATACATAAGTTTTTTCAACGAGTTAAATAATTTCAAAACTTCATTTTTAAGATTTGACGGTAGAAAAAATAAACTTATGGATATAGAAAGTGTCTTTGAATTATTGAATTATTTATTAAAAATCAACATTGAGTGCAAGAAAATGTGAAAATTCTGAGTGGAAAATAATTAAATATCCACTTATTCAGCAAAAAAAACATGTTATATCAATAGACAACTCGAGTTGTTTTAGTTGCATGTAGTCAATGAACGTGTTCAATTTTGTATGACAATTTGTATGCAAGAAGAACTTTTCGCATATACAAGAAATTCAAATAAGTTTGAAATGTCTTTAAATAATTGGTTTTGCCCATTCTTAAGATTAATTGTTTTCCAGCATGAGAAGAAGCAAAGTATTTCATGAAAAAAGTTATAATTATTTCGAAATAAAAAATCGTAATCCATTCAAAAGTATTGTAAAATTGCAGGATTTGCTTCCTGAAGTTTTCAATAATTTCATGACATGTTTTTACGAAAGTTTTGAATCATTACACTTATTGGCTATTCAAAGCAGTATAATGCGATTCTTATTTTCATCCGGTTAACCAGCTTTCAAATTAGCTGTCAAAACACTAAAATAAAAAAATATTTTTCAATTTGAAATTTTTTGTATGACAATGCATATCATTTCTGGGGTAAAAGTATGGTTAAGTTTTTGTTCACATGCAATGTATGGCAAGAACTAAGAAATATTTAAAAAATAAAAAATTATGTTTTTTGAACTTTCTCTGATGGTTTTTGAAAGAAAATTTGGATTTTTCTGTACAAGCCTCCTTACTAATTTAAAATACGTTGTTATAACTCAGGACTTAATCGATCGCTTCCAAAATTTTTATTGCTATTTTTAGCTGTAAAAACAACCAAACAAAGTTATTGGAGGTATACGAATTTGAAATTTCCAAACAAATTTTGCAGCAGAACTATGTACAACAATGGGGCAGGAGGAGATTGAGCGGACCAATTGTTGCACGATCCAACATATTTTCTAGTTAAGTATGGATCATAATTTTTTTTTCAAAATCATGGTGTTAAAATTGTCCAACAAACGTTTCGTATAGAAAACTGATACGAAAAATGTTTTGCTCTGACGTAAAACCTTATTTGCCGTAGAAGGAATGTTAAGGTTTTTGTTAACAATAAGCACAAAAACCGCGCGATAAAAACAAGAAAAATTAAAACTGTCGTAAGATACACACTTATCAGCAGAAAATATCACAAAACCCTAATTTCATCAGAAAACATTCCGAATAACATGATTCATTATTATTTTTGAGAAAAAGTTGAAAAACAGCTGAAATATTGACAATTTAAGTCATGCTGTGCAACAATGGGTTAGGGGACAACGATTGGCAAATCACCCTACTATTAAAAATGTTGATGTTCTTTGAATATATGCAATTACTTTGTAAATTTGTGCCATGTAATTTGTGAAAAATGTCTGTTTGAATGTTATAAAATCTTATTTAACGGACAATTCCTGGATCATGGCAGCCCAGTCCGTTGGAGAGTGTGTTGGTACAAAATACATTTGCAGGGTGGATTCAATTTGTAAGGTCTAATATTGTGCTGCCTGCAATTGCCTTAGCCAAGCAATGGTACCTAGATACAAAAACGCTACCTTGGGATTTCTTGGCAAGTCCATTTTATTGCGACTTAGATCTCATTCGAACTTTGCAGTTATCCTGCGCGGTTGATTCGTGCGAAGTAAATAATAGCATTTGCATGAACCGCAACCGCAAAATTTCAAATCTATACCTTATGAGGGAGGAATAGTTTGAGACAATTTCGGTATAATTGAATAGAAGGTATATTTTTTTGCTGCCTGCAGATGCATTAGCCAAGCAATGGTAGACTTGTTTAGAATAAAGCTATCCTAGTTTCATAGCTTATTGCGACTGGTTACCCGATTACCCGAGAGAACTTCTGCTGTTATACTGCGCGGTTGATCCGTTCGATGTAAGCTAATGCTTTTTGCATGAACCGCAACCGCAAAATTTTAAATGTATTTCTGAAGAAGGTGGAATAAATTGAGACAATTCCGGGGTCCTTGTACGACGGAATTAGGGACCTGGTACGACAATGGAGGAACTTGAATGAGAAAAATAAATCATAAATTGACTCAAAAGTACGTAATGGATTGATCTATTTCCTACGTAGTTTCATAAAACAGTATTCGAAATAAAGTTTAATGAATAAATATCAGTTTCAAATCAACATGCAAGGCAATTCTATTGAATTAATGAAAAAAGCTTCCTTAAGCCATTGTCTTAGGTACACTTACCCTACGTTTTAAAATTTTGTCAAAAAAGAGCAGAACTTTCTTAAATAATTTTTACCTTTTTTCAAAAGTTATTTCAATAACAAAAGCTGATAGAAAAATTGCATATTTAATTTCAGGCCAAATATCCCAAAATTACATTTTTAATTCAATGCATCTCTGAAGAATGTTAATTCGGTGAACTTGGGTAATTTATCAGTCCTTTCTATATTTGATGTTGAGCATTGAGAAGAAAAAGGAATTTTTTTAATTTAGGCTGAAAGTGGTTTCTCGAAGAATATTTCATATCAGCATAACATTTGTAATGACATAAAAATTTTTTTGAATAAAAATTTTAAGTCATGAAGAAGAGGATATTAGATTTAATATCAGTTTTGCTAATTTAATGGACCATCAAGTTAAGAGTTCCTAAACTTAAGGTTGAATTTACAATTAGAAATAAGTTTCAATTCGTGAACGTCATATAGTGTCATTAAATGCAATGTCTGACGTGTAGGGTGGTTTAAGATTGAATTCAGACGGAGGCGAGCCAAATTTATGACTAGCTTGTTAATACATACTTATTTTTAAACGCCTTTTAAGGTCAAGTAATTTCCCGATACTGCGGTGAAATTTTTACTTGAAAAAAAAAACTCCGAAAAAAGGCCGATCGCATGGGCTTGGTAAGCACATGAAAACATTATTCTCGATCAAAGCGTATCAGCGGCATTCAAATGTAATCTTATAGTTCCAAAAAATGTTTGCGAGTTTAACAAGCTCAAAAGATTTTGTTAAATGTCGCATAAACCATTAATTATGTTATCTAAATTTGAGTTTTTGGTACCAAGCAAAATCTGGGTTTTTTTAGATATCCGGGAACTGGGCTGAAACAAGCTTTTCCATTTTTTTCCATGAAAATCAGACAAAGTCCGGTTAAAACCGGGTAAACTTAGTTTATAATCGTGGTCTAACTTGTACAAATGTAAGCTTGATAGTAGCTTTGCTTAAGTATAGGATGGGCATCGGTTTTAATAATGTTTTTTTTTTATTTGTAGTTGTCCTAAGACGGCAAAGCACGATGTCTCTAGGAGAAAACTTTATTGGGACTTTCCTTTCATTTGAGCCCAAATTTGAAATCATCGATCGGAGGTTCTTGAACAATTCATTTATTTTTTTAAATTTTTTACCTTTTTAGGGGTTTTTCAAAGACAAAATCATACAATTTATTTATTTACATAGTATTTCGTCTCACGACATAACTTGACGAACATAATTCCTAAAATTCACTCGGTCAATTCATACAATTCATACAATTCATACAAATCACTGCGAAAACGCTCGTCTTACCTTTAGCCTTAATTCAAATACGTATGTCAATAACATGATTAAATAGGAAATTTCTCTGGCTACAACTTTGTAGCAGACATCAAAGTGAAACGGAATGAGAGAAAAGAGTTAGAATATTAGAGTGATTAATATTTCATTTGAATAATCTATAATAGAACTTTGCATCACTGATTGTATCATGACTAGAAATATTTTTCTACCAACTCAGTTATTGATTGTATAAATTTTTAATAATCAGTATGTTTTTTTACATTGAAAATTAATCTTTTACATATTTTTTTTTCAAAGTAATCTGAAATTTAGAGCATTTGTGGGGTTCCATTCTGAAAAAAAAAATCTTTCGCTTTTCTTAAGGATTTAGTTCTTTATATTTTGAATGTGAGGACTTCATGAACAGAGATTTTAAACTAGGAAACAAATTAGACTTTCTTCTGACATTTAATCCCAAATTTTAAATAATCTACCCAGAAACAAAATAAAATTTCTTTGATGAAAATATTTCATCTTTTTTGATGATTTCTGGAGGTTTTCATACTTATCACTGTTTATCGATTGTTTAAACTTTTAATGCTGGTAAAGTGTCAAAAATAAAACCTAAAAAAAGATTGTTTAAACTTAGACACGGGTAACCACAAGGATGGTGAAGTATATAAATCCAAAAATAAATTTCAACCTTTTGATCATGCTTGATTCTATAAATTAGCATTTTGGAGGCATTCGTGTATGTAAAAATGTGGTAAAAAAAAAATCAAGATTGTTTATTTTTGTCAAAAGTACACGAACTTACCCTAATGTTTTTCATAGATTATTTTTTTCGATCAAAAGGAAAAATAAAAACAAGATCTCAATATCAACTTTAATTTCAACAATTTTAGTGGTTGATTTTATGTAATAGGGGAAAGTCGAATAAGACGGACACCCTAAGGTAGAATCGCAATAGAAAATCAAATATTGCTTTTCTCATCACAGTTTTCTTGTAGTAAATTTCATCCATCAAGACTGGTTTTATAGCAATCTAAAACATCCTTGCAAACTACACTTCGGGTAAAACAGACACTGCGTAGAAATAGAAAAAATGTTGTAAACGTACAAATTTTTATTTGAGAACGTTTTAAAACAGAAATGGATCAAATTGGTCTGAGTCCAAAAGCGAAACAGTGTGGTTTTGGAATTCCGTTTTTTAAAGGCGCTTTCTTCACCGGGGATCCTGTTTTTACAGTTTTTATGGATTGTTTGAGACTGTGGGTGCTTTTCGACCGACAATTGGTCTTTCCGAGGTCTTTAGAAATCATATGGAGGATCAAATCGATGAAAATTTTTGAAATACCTGGAGAAACTTATGTGTTCGTTTTACCCTACCATTAGGTGTCCGTCTTACCCGCTGACGCAACTTATTTTTGTTTTTCAAAGTGTTCGTTTCTTAAACATTTTGACCAAAATTCGTTGATTTTCCTTCCGGTGCGTGGTTAAAAAGAAGCCTAATAAACCAAGGGATTGAAATCAAGAGAGAATTCTTTGCATTTGGAGTGGTAATGATCAAAATACCACAACTGCTTCACAAATTGCAACAATCCGCGATACCAGGTAAATGTTTGACGTTTTGTAGTTAGGAAAAAAGGTAAACAAAAGGGTGTAAATTTTCGATGAATTTAAAACTCATTTTACTACGGCTTTTTACTTCAGAGATCAGTAAGTCGAATCAACTTTTAGGTCTTCTTCAAGTGTTTAAAATATTTTATGAAAAAATATTGATAGCTGGTGTTTTTCTTGCAATTGAAAACACACCTAAGTATTTTAAAAGTTTTTGAATGAAAAAGTGATATTTTCACAAAAACATTCATTCAAAAAGTGGAGATATTTGTAAGCTAAATTTACGAAAGTTCTGTTTTGGAAAGCATTCTAACAAGGAAAAACCTGGTTGAAAAAACTGGAATTTTATCCTGTTTGCTGTCAACCAAAGTAACAAATTTGATGTTTTTTCTGGAATCAATGGAGTGTTTGAGTTGTTTTTTGTACTGGAAGAAGATTTAAAATGGTTTAGATTTTTTAATAGATTTATTTAAGAGTGGTATTTCATTTATGAAAAATGCACTTTTGGAATGTCTGCATTTATGTGAGAACTGTTTGCACATTTATCGAAAATTTCTTTAAAAAAAATCGAATATATTTTCGTCGGTGTGTCTTGCAAGTACCTGTTCATGACAAAATTTTACCCAATAATTATTAAAAAAATAACATTAGGAGCGAATTCCCTTTTAATTATATGCCTGTTCCTAAAAGCTTCCCAAATTCTGTAAACTCTTGTATGGAGCACTTTTTAGCGCTACTGTTTGGTTAATATCTCGGATTTGCATCAATTTGCACATTTTCACTCTCTCTGAGCACTGGTTTCTCTCATTTGAACTCAAATCTTTTAATTTTCTCTAGCAAATTGCCACAAATTACCACAAATTCAATCATTGGCTGCACAATTTGTGTTATCATTGACGAATTTTCTCCCTTCATTTCAGTTCCCCGTAATAAACACTCCACCTATGAAACGGTTGAAGTTTTCGAAAATGTTGCGAGTTACGAACTATTTTCTGAATAGAAAAAAATGACACCAATTATGGATTCTCAAATTTTTTGTTTGTTTTATTTACGTTTATGAGACCTTACATGATGTAAATAAACAGCGGGTTTCGAAAGTGTTGATATACTAAGGCAAATATATTGATATGATTAGTTTTGTGCCAAACATCACAATTTTCGAAATATTCAAAGTGTCCGTTTTACTCGCTCTGTCCGTCTTACCCGACTTTCCTCTACTATTTTTCGAATATATTCTCTCAATTTTTATAAGTCATAAGATTTTTTGCGATTTTTTAATTTTTTTCCGAAAATTTTGCATGTTTTCAAATTAACGATTTTTCCAATTTTCTAGATGAAATTAAAAAACGCGGGGTTTTATCTAGAAGTATTTATTTATTTATTTTTATTTTATTTACATAGTATTCCGTCTCACGACATAAATTGACGAACATAATTCCTAAAATTCACTCGGTCCATGGCAACCGTTCTCCAATTCCTCAGGCACCCCACGTTCGCCAGATCACGCTGCACTTGGTCTAACCACCTCGCTCGTTGCGCCCCCGCTCGTTTTTTTTATCTAGAAGTATGAAACACTTTAAACATTTTGATATCTGTGGATTTTTGGCTTTCCTCTTATCATTTTCTTACTTTTATGAAAACAAAAAATAACATCGTGTCAAGAACAGAATTTATTACTGTGGCATGAACAGCTCAAAATAATTTTTCTACATTAATATGCCCAGATTATGCACTTATTCAAGATGCTCACATTGGCTACCCCTTAAAGGTGTAAAATTGACCCGTTATTGAGAACCTCCACGTCAAATAACGGGTCAATTCATCGACCAATATTACCCCTTATTTCGAAAAGCTCGATTTCCTTCAAAAGGGGTTGTTTTAGATATTGTTTCATTCAAAGCGTTATTTTATTTGTTCGGTGAATAAATTATACAGAAATTGTGGTAAGCATTTTATTGTAAGTTTATATTATATTTTTCCGAATTTACATTCTTTCATATTATTTCATCAGCACATCACCGACGAGGTCAACAAAAACAAAAAAAAAGTCTTTTTGAAACCCCGGATGGCGGTGGAATTTGATGGTAATTAATTGAATATATTTTGTTTTCAATTTAAAATCTTATCTTTCATACTATTTTAGGTTTCTTCTGATAATACCAGTCCTTAATAGGACGCTGAAAAAATATCTACGCGGGGTAAAGAAAGATTCCAATCATCTTTGATTGAAAAATGATTGATTCCAAGATTGTTCCAAGAAATGTTTTTAAGACGAATAATTATTGGCAATTTTAATAAACAAAGTGAAATTAAACATTTGGTTTTCATTCATTTCCCAGCAAACGAATTTTCCATAATCAAAGCCTAAAATTTCTACTAAAAGAAAGCGTTTGAAATAAGGGGTAGTTTTCATCCACTACGAACTATCATACTGAGTATCCCTTAAAGGGAAGAGCGGCTTTATCCTTAGATAGGAGTTCTCCCAGTCTTATAGAAAAACGGTTTAAAAGTGGTTTGGTGGTTTTAGCATTTGAGAGATGCTAGCCTTAATATCCTCGAAAGATGTACGCTTAGAATTAAGTAAAAGGAATCTCTTCGAAGAAACATCAAGTTTCATTGAGATTCTGTATGTGTTCGTGTTCGTTTTTTTATCAGCTTAGTATATTCAGTTGTGATTATTTTTCGTTACAGTCACGGATTTGATGGCCGGGCTTGTATCCTGAGAACATTCTGCGAAATGTCCAAAGTGATGACTCCGAAAAGTGGATTTATGCTCAAGCTGTTCAGGAAGATTTTCACGTGAGTATTTCAAGCAATGTTCATTACCCATCATCACCATGTAAATACACATAACAGCTAACTTTCGACGGCTTTATTAACAATTGCTCTTATGTTTCCTGTCATTGTTTGTGTATGCATACACAGAAAACCTGCCGCCATTGATGATGATCCTTCCATCGGTTCCAACAGCTTGCCGGAGGGTGACGAAATGTACTTCCCGTATCTAAAATCGAGCGACTGCCAAGAATTAGACGATCACTGCCCGATTTCACAGCTGGAAATCCCTTCAGAGCTGGAACCAGCACCGGAAGACAGCAGCACCTCATCATCAGCCAGCGACCGGTGAAAAAGGATATCTCTGGAGTGCTCTCTACTATATCTTTCCTTACTCCTTATACTAGCTGTATGCTTGTCGGTTAACTTCCCCGATACCAGAACATCCGACCTTTCTTGCGATATACGACTTTGTTCCGGTAGTATCGTTTATCAATTTGCTCTATTTACACCGGCTCAAATCTCCCGATATGAAGCATCACTGTCTGTTCCTTGCCTCATCACGAAACAGAAGAGCCAGTAACCAACCCAAGGGACTGAAATAAACGGAGAATCATCGTCAATGATCAAACAAATTTTGCAGCCGATGATTGAATTTGTTATGATTTGTTGCAATTTGTTAGAGAGAAGTAGAAGGTTTCAATTAAAATGAGAGAAACCGGTGCTCAGAGAGAGTGAAAATGTGCTAATTGTTGCAAATGTTGCGAATTGTTACAATTTGTTAAGCAGTTGTGGAATTTGATCATTACCATTCCAAATGCAAAGAGTTCTCTCTCCACTGCAATCCCTTGAACCAACCACTAACATCATTGTCGTCGTCGTCATCATCATCATCATCATTCTCTACACTAAACATCTATCTTCTCGGAAAAGCCAGCGATGTACAACAACGGCAGCATAACTTGATGGAACGGCGAAACGATGCATTTATGGCCCCCTCATTCGATATGGCGAAAGCACCCGTTCAATCGCTTATCGAGAAAGTCAAATCCTGCTGGTTGATGGAGGCTACGAAGAAGGGCGGAGAAAATCTTAACCCACTGTTGTGTATACTCCCACCAAAACTACATTTTCCCGCCAAAGTAGCTGTGAATGGACCCGCCGTAATTGCTGGAAAACATCCCGAATGGTTCCGATAGCTGTTTGTGTTTTTTTTTGTCGTGTCAGGCGATAGTCAATCGAACATTCGAACGTCTAGCTAGTAGTCGTGCTAGTCTCACTTTTTTTATAGTGCACCATTGTGTCAATCATCAATTGTATCGCTTCGAAAGAATGGCCAATAAAACAGATTCACCCTGCAATTTTCACATTCGCTAAGGGTGATTTTCGCCTTTTCCGGTTTACGATTTATTGTGATGGGTGACGATGGAATGAAAGCTCATCGGTGAAAGAAATCAAAATAATTGTTTTTTTTTTTCGAAAACCTATTCATTTATGTCATATTGAAGTTAAGAAAAATATAATTGAAATAGAAATAACAACATAAGTCGTTTAAATTAAGATTGTTCGTGGCTATCGTACAAATGTTTGTTCTGAGTGATTTTCCATGATACATTACGACTCCTTCCGCAAAATATTTCAAATCGAGCAAATAATAACTTGGTTCGTAAATATGTAGTCAAAAGCATCAATTTGTTCAGATTTATGTCGAACGGGTGGGACTTATATTAACACTCAATCGGGTCTCTTCCTCTCTTCTCGCTTCGAACGGAATATGCGTGATGGAACTTCAACATCTGTTATAGAGCTTCAGCTCAACTCTCAAACAACTAATGAGCTGGCCTTGTGGTAAGGCGCTGACGAGCTGACTCGGTGGAATGTTCGATTCTCGGCCAGATCCGTTTTTTTTTTCGTTCGCCTCAAGTTGTTCATGATTGTATATTTGCTTGATGTTTGATGTAGCCGTAATGACTTTGTAAATCCGTTTTGGAATCTAGTCATTATCGCTATATCGCCTCCACTTTTGTAGCTATATGCTATTTTGGTAAGTTAAATACAATTATTCCTTCTGGTATAAGCGTTTCTATATTCCTTTTGTTTCTGCGGTATACCTACATAGTTAAATGTTTGCTGGGAAAGAACGTGCTAAAAGAGTTCCATATCAAAAAATCTCTGAGAATTCAAGTGTATAACTGAACAATAGAAGAATCCACTCTTTTCATTTCATGTATTTGTATCGAACTACGAAAATTATCGACTACTTGTTGATTTACATAAGCCTTTTGGAACAGAATTTTTAACAATCCGAACCTACTGAAGCGTATCAACCAACGATGCTTAACATTTTTTTGGGAGTATTTGAGCATTTTTTCTGATATTTATGTCCAACTTAACTCATCGAAGTATTATTAACAGTGGTGCATTGATTCATGGGTTAGAAAATTATGTTTGTACACGAAGAAAAAATGTTGATACTTTCGGTTTCAGCAGAGGAAATCTGCCGCTCCGTCCGCATGCTTCGAGTCAATTCGCAATAGAAACAATAGCGGTGATGATTGATGATGACAGCTGATGATGGTAAACACCAAGGGATTGCAGTGGAGAGAGAACTCTTTGCATTTGGAATGGTAATGATCAAATTCCACAACTGCTTAACAAATTGTAACAATTCGCAACATTTGCAACAATTAGCACATTTTCACTCTCTCTGAGCACCGGTTTCTCTCATTTTAATTGAAACCTTCTACTTCTCTCTAACAAATTGCAACAAATCATAACAAATTCAATCATCGGCTGCAAAATTTGTTTGATCATTGACGATGATTCTCCGTTTATTTCAGTCCCTTGGTAAACACGGTACAAATGTTTACATCATCACACTGTGAAGCCAAACAACTCAATTTAGGTTCGTGGTCCCCGAGCCAGCGGAGATGGACCAGCCAGGGCAGAGACCAGGCAGCCAAAAGTCCACGGCCAGCCAGCCAGATGTCCCAGGCCAGCCAGAAGGTTTCACCAAAGGTCGAGTCCGGGGAGCGTGAGTTCACGATCGACGGCCGGGAGGAGTCCCAGGGATGCGCAGAGATGGACAGGTCCAGCTGCAGCAACACCCCTGATTAATTGGTTGTTGCTGATAGCCGAGAGGGTTACTCTCGTGCTTTTGTTATGCGCTATGGTCAGCATTTATGAGCTGACCCATGCGCAGTGGATCACCAGCGCAAAGGATCGTCAGCGCAGAGGCCACGAGATGCTCCAGGTCAGCCAGAAGGTTTCACTGGAGTTGCCACATTGCCCTCCGGTTTATGGAGCCCTCGAAGCATTAAAGTAACGGAGCGAAAAGCCATGAAGCTGCAAGTCGAGACGATTATTCTTATGCTTAGTAGCTGCGCTGCGGTTAGCATGCGCAAGCTTATTTTCGGCGGATGGTTGATGTTTCGGGTGATTCGAAGGAGGTGGTTTCGGCGACGGTTAGTCGCTATCGGAGTCAACCAATTCTTGCTGCCGATTCCTGCCAAAAGTGCAGATGCTCGAAGTCATCGCGATATGAAGACTTTGAACCGAAACGCGAAGATAGCTGCAAGAGGATGCTTTTCTGGGGTTACCAGAAAGCAACAAAGAAACTCTGTTAGTTCGCGTGCCGAGGTTATCAGCCACCGGAATCAACGAATCATCGATTCCGGTGCCGGTCAGCGCATGGCGCAAGACGAGAGCGACTACGAGAGTAGCGATGACGAAGATGACGATGATGATCAAGATTCCGTCAATCCCGAACCGGCCCAGAAACACAGTCAGCGAACAGGAGAAGATACTCAACGCAACGTGGCTAACGTAGCCGCTAATGATGAGGAAGTGCAGTTCCGAATCGTCAGCAAGCTTAAGGGCTAAAAGAAGACTGCTTTTTCCGGAAGACCACCGCAGCCATGAATCGAACGAGATTCGGGCTGAACGAAGTGAGGTTATCACTGAGCAGCCGTTCAACGATTTGATCGGTTGTTTGCAGTTTTCGAGGCCGAATATCAGTGCTGCGGTTAGCGTACTAAGCAACTATCAAGCAGCCCTGGATGAGAGCGAGATTTGGGAAGCGGTTAGCTTAACCCATGTTACAGGAAACCCATTCTGTTTCTCGTACAAATGGGTCTTCTGTAAGACAGCTACCGAAAAAGCCCTGGAGAAGTTCGCGGCAGGGGAGGCGGTTGGCTTACCCTAGGTCACAGATTTCGTGACATGAACGTTCACTGGACGAAGATGAACGATTGTGAGGTTATCACCGAAAAGCCGTTCAAAGAATTTATCGGTTGTTTGCAGTATCTGGCGATATCATCGAGACCAGATATTCTTGCAGCGGTTAGCGCACTTAGTAAATACCAGGCCAGCCCAGCGGATAGCCACTGGCGAGGCCTGCAGCGTATTCTACGACGTATGATCGTTATGGCGTTGGTATACCGCAGAAACGCGAACACGAAGAGACATCGGGAATCTAGTTTCGTGGTCAACGAAACGTCAGCAGACGGTCAGTCTGTCGTCGACAGCTAAGATAGGAGCCCCTTGCCACGCGGTCAAGGAAGGTTTGTGGTTAACAAACTTCCTTGGTGAATTTAGTGTGGTTAGCACTCCTTTCACGTTAATGGAAGACACCAACCCTTGCATCCAGTATCTGGAAGAGACGCAGACTCATCAGCAGTTGAAGCATCTGGATGTGAAGTATGCATTCATCAGGGAGATCGTGAGAAGCGGTCAGCTTCCTTTGAGACACATATGTACTGAGGATCAGCTAGCTGGGGCGAGGCACGCGAAGCTGTTTAGCATTCTCAGTCTGCGAATTGAGGGGAGATGTTGATACTTACGGTTTCGGCAGAGGAAATCTGCCACTCCGTCGGCGAAACCGAAACAGTTTGTTTTGGTTCCGCATGCTTTGAGTCTATTCGCAATTGAAACAATAGCGGTGATGATTGATGATGACAGCTGATGATGGTAAACACGGTACAAATGTTTACATCATCACACTGTGAAGCCAAACAACTCAATTTAGGTTCGCGGTTACTCACCAGTGTTGCCAGATATTCTGAGTGGTTCGCTCAGAATATCACACGAAAATGAGAAAACTATAAATATAATAGATTCCATAACAAATAGTTGATTGACATTACGCAATCAACTGTGAATATAATGGAATCAACTGTAATAGTATAATTGATTCAACTGTAAATGGAATAGATTCAACTACTATTGTATGATTGAATCTAGTTAAATATCTATATATAAATTAACGGATAGGGCTTCGTTTCGGCTTTTTAAAAAAGGTACAACTTGTTTGCTTAAACTGAAGAACAGAACTGATCGTTTAATTATGCCTAACTTTAGAGAACACCTTGATTGATTCTAACCTACACTAACACTTTTACATACTAGTCTGCCAACACGTCCGCTGGTTGGGTGGAATGCTTCGCTTGCTGTTTCTGGGTGCCTTCGGGCCTCGGGCTCGTTGAGTTGGGTTCTCAGGTGCGAGAATGATTATCATGCAATTAACCTGGTCTGGATCGATGAAGTGGTAGCCAAGTGCGTGAATTGATGATGTTGCACTTGGCCGGATGTTTGTTCGTCGTAGACCTGTGCGATCGGGTTGACACGCGTGTGTCCCTTCAAGGTGGATTATGTGCTGATGCAATGTCTCTTCGCTGGTGGGAACGTAAACCTTTCGATAACTCGTGGTTCTGTGGATTGATGGGCCGCGTGGCGTGACTTCTCGGGTCGAGGGGATAGATGATTTGTTAACTTATATATAAAAAGCAATTTCTGTATGTTTGTTTGTTTGTCCTCTATAGAATCAGCCGTCTTAAAAGCTAGAGGTCTGAAATTTAGCATGGATGCTCATTAGGACCAGGAATGATGAAAAATGTTTTTGGATTTTCGGATGATCCCTTCTGAAGGGGGTCGTTCATAAAAGACAAATATTTTTTTCGCGGTATTGACGTTATTTTTGGTCGGATTGTGATGAAAATTTGCACGTGGGGGTTTTGAGAGATGACCAATTGATTTAAGATATTGCATTTTGAGTCAGGGGTCGGCAAAAGGGGTCGTCCATATGAACTTTTCACTGTTTTTGCAATATTGATATTATTATACATCGGATTCAGATGAAAATTGGTACACGAGAGTTTTTAATGACGTGCAATCGATCTTAGATATAAAATTCAATGTAAGGAATCGTCAAAAGGGGCCGTCCGTATTAACTTTTCAATATTTTTGTGATATTGACGTTATTATACATCGAATTGAGAATAAAATTTGTGCTCGGATATTTTTAGAGACGGGCAATCGATTGCCGGTAATAAATTTTGTGTGAGCGGCCAGTTAAAGGGGTCGTCCGTATTAACTGTTTGCTATTTTTGCTGTATTGACGTCATTATTCATCGGATTCAGATGCAAATTTGTAAACGAAAGTTTTAAATGACGTGCAATGGATTTCAGGTATCAAATTTGGAGAGAGGGGCTGACAAAAAGGGTCATCCATGTTACCTTTTCTAATATTTTTGTGATATTGAGGTTATTATACATCGGATTGAGGTGAAAATTTGCACATAGGAATTATTAAGGACGAACCATTGATTCCAATTATCTAATTTTGGGTCAGGGGTCCGCCAAAAGGGTTGTTCATACAAACTTTACACTGTTTTTTGTGACGTTGACGTTATTATGCAATGGATTGATTTGAAAATTTGTACACGGGAATTTTGAGGGGAGAACAATCGATTTTGAAGTTTGTTAAAGAGGCCACCGAAAGGAGTTTAATATTTTTAGCAATAATCCCGTTTTTAAGCAACGATCGAGTCGAAATTTATATACGGCGGTTGGAACGGTCAATTGATTTCTGATTTCAATATGTGAATCAAATGACAATAAAGGGGTCTTCCGTATTAACTGATAAATTTATTTTTGCAATTATTTTGTATCGCATCGAGACGTAAGTTCTTATTGAAACTTTGAAGTTCCATTACAGATTTGAACGGCCTTCTATTCAGCCCACAAGTTAACGTTTAATCAGCAAAAAAAAATCTTCTCTCTTCTTAGCAGCCCATGTGGTGCTGCTGATTTCTCGGCATCCATCTTTATTACCCCATCACCTCCCTCAATGGATTTTACTTAATTGGTTTATTTTTAACTTTGTTAGATACATGCCAGCACGCACGCCATTTCTGCTACACAATTATTTGATTCGCTTACTCAAGCAATCAAACAACCTAATGGAAAAAATTAGTCCTGGTACCAGATTTGAACCCGATCCTCCGAGATGATAACCAAACACGCTGCCACGACGCCACGCCTAGATGTTGCCTTACCGGCAGCTAAAATTCGAAGTGATTATAAGTTTCCTAGAATACCCGCAAGGGCAGCCAGCGGCCAGCAGCAAAAACGCATGTTGATTATAACTAAGAAACATTACGAAACGGAGTATAAATCAATCATCCGCTAAAATAATATCGGTTTAAAAAAAATGGAATTACATGTTTACAACTGTTAAGCATAAAATTAATCAAATCCTTGAGTTTATCTTGAAATTTAATTAATGAATTGCTTCAGCTGACTTTCAATGTGTGTTAAATTCGTGGTGAGTAAATACAGTTGGACGAAATTTTATAAAGTCAAAATATTTACTCTTTTCAAAAACAATCATTTGCGAGTTTGCTTTAAGTTGTTTTGAGTTGAAGTTTCAATAGAAGTTTCAATTTCAACAATTTCCAAGCTTCAAAAAGTGTTTTTTTATTATATGCCCTTTTGTGATGTTCACATTTCATATTCATGAAATGGCGGACATGTCTCAAAACAGGCTATTTGAGGAACTTTTTGGAACTTCGAGTCCATAGAAGGCTATTTGAGACCTAATTTGTAACTTTTATACTGTGTGGGTGCGATTTACATGTCACAAAAAAGGCTATTTGAGGAACTTCTTGAAACTTGAAGTTCACAGGAGGCTATTTGAGGAACTTCTTGGAACTTGAAGTTCACAGAAGGCTATTTGAGATCTAATTTGTAACTTTTATACCGTGTGGATGCAAATGACGTGTCACAAAAAAGGCTATTTGAGGAACTTTTCGGAACTTCAAGTCCATAGAAGGCTATTTGAGGAACTTTTTGTAACTTTCATGCTCACATTCGAGGAAATCCGGTACCAATTCCCTTTGGAACTTTTGTTCAGCGAAATTCGAACTTTGGAGGCACGAGTTTAAGTAGATATGAAACTTTTGGTTGCTTGGGTTATTACTTGTGTAGCGAGTAGTGTTCTTTAGCAGTAGCACAAATGAAAAAAAGTTAGTCTTCACGTAAGGTAAATTTATCGAATGTGGACGTAATTAATTAATAAGTGAACTATTTTCCTTTCTAGGGCAAAGTGGTAACCGACTGCTCCCTCCGGAGAGCAATTTGCTCTATATAACACCTCCCGGGGACGTCATCAACGGCGGCACCAGTTTTTCAGCCGAGGCCGGAATTTGTGATCAAATCAAGGAGAATTTTCTTTACCGGGAAACCTTGTTAGTTCAAGCGGATGAATGAAGATGAATGGAAACCAAGTCGCCTGCAAAGAAGTTTCTTCGGAGGCAGTAGATGAGGTTGGGATTCTTTCAATCAATAACTCTGTAAATTTTGACCTTATTTTCCATTTTTCCAAGTGAGTTCTGATAACTATACCATGCTCTTAGGGTGTACACATCGGACTCCCCGATGACAGTGATGGCCGAATGCTGACCAAAGTTGGAGCTTTATTTGGTGTTAGTGGTATTCATAATAAAAGATAAAGTAGTATGAATTTTAGAATATCATGCGATAATTTCTAGCAACAAGCTTGAAATCAATAAGCAATGAAAATGATGATGAAAATTAACACACACATAACATCTACAATAAATACGGTTGAACAGATGAAATCAATCATAGAAATTTATTTTAATCCACATATTCATATTTGAATCAACTATACCATTATAGTTGAATCTACCATACTTAATGTTGTATGAATAAAATCAATCATGCGATTATAGTTGAATATGTTTTTTTTTTATCTGTTATATCTATAGTTCAATGCATAAAATAAATCATACAACTATAGTTGCATCTATTATATGTATTGTTGAACACAAAATATCAATCAGAAAATCTATTATATATTCATGTGCAATCTTAAGATTTATAGTTGGTCAAGAATCAATCAGAAATATACTTCGACTGATGACATAGTGAGTGCGATGCGAATCGGCTGAAAATTTACGGACGCAGCCTATGCGAATTCGAGCGGCAGAACAAATTGACATCTCCTTCGCCGCGTTGAGTATGTTAGGTTTAAGCGATTCACATAAATTTTCATCAAATGTAGTTCATCGCATTGAATCGCATTCGCCGCATCGCATCGCATTATATTCACTATGTCATCGGCCTTAAATGAATATAGGCAAAATATTGATGGATAAACTAAACTTTTTTCCTCCGTGTATCCGTGTGTAAACACTGAAAATAATTTTCATTTAAAAGGTAAGTGACATCCGGAGTGAATTTAGGCCATACGTAAATTCATGTGAATTTTAAGTGACCGTCAAGTGAGAACCACGTAAGTGACCGATCAAGTGAATTTCAAGTGATTGGCAAAGTGAATTTCAAATGTTTGCTCAGGTTGTTAATATCTGTTAATATCTTTCAGTTATAGTGGTTTTAAAGTGAAATTTCGGAATATCAGTCATGAATCAACTTTTTTTATTCAGAACAATTATTTATTGAATAATAAAACGTAAAAAACTGTCATTGATTTTCCTTTCTTTGGGTTCAAGTACAAGTTTTGGCTAGAAAAAATCTTCACTTCCTCACTTCCACGAGACATTCTGGTTGCTATTTTCTGAATAATAATAATAAAAAAATTAAATTTGACGAGTATTTATTGGTTGGCATGATACTTACATACTTTTATTTCACTGCTGTTGAATATTTCCAAAATAAATAATTTTCGGAAACCGTATCTGAAGCCTGTTTGCTTTGAAAAAGGTACCTACGAGGTGTATTCTCCGATTCACACAATGTTTCTGACGAAATATGGAATAATAGAATTCTTTAAAACATATAAATTATTCTAA
The DNA here is from genome assembly GCF_029784155.1 of Uranotaenia lowii. NCBI lineage: Eukaryota > Metazoa > Arthropoda > Insecta > Diptera > Culicidae > Uranotaenia > Uranotaenia lowii. The sequence goes on along the minus strand of NC_073693.1, from coordinate 210,523,942 downwards.
TTCTGCACCTACCAACTCCAACAAACCTATGTTGTTTCTCTTCCAGACAACAATAAAAAGCTCAATCCCGACCTAGATAACACACGCTATGCAAAAATTCACTTGAATTTTAAATGACGGGCAAGTGAATAATGGCTTAAGTGACCGGTCAAGTAAATTTCAAGGGGCATCGAAGATATTCAGTGCCGGTCACTTTAAACTCAAGTGATGAGTAAGTGAATATTGACTCGGTCACTTAAAACTTAAAACTTAACTCATCCAAAGAGTCATCAAACTGAGCAGCAATATGGAAAAATCAAAACAACAACACATCGTATACGATCTCCTAAAGCGAAACAACTATCCACCAACCCAGATAACCAGAAATCGTAAAGCAGTGTTCATTGCAGATTGTATAGGCATCCAGTTTAAATTGGAATTGTATAAACATCATGTTGTAGCTAAACCAAGTTATATTTTATCGTTTATGATTTGTATAGTTCATTATATACGATAACATTTTGTTAATCGTATAGAAAGATCACTAAAGTTGATTTAAATCCCAGTAGAATTGTAGAATATTTAATCCCACTGTAAAATTAAGCAATCTTTCATGCTTGCGATCTATGATGACATATTATTTCCATGAAAGGTCGTATCGTAATTGTGAGAAAATCGTATAATGGAATTTAAACAATCTATTCATACATGTCATTCAAAGTCGCTTATTGAGATTTAATTAATCAGTAAATAATTGTTAATAATGCAATTTCTATGCTTAGCAATATCGTAATCATCTTATGTCAACAATTGCAAAAATTGGAAATCCTTGACGAATTTTGATGCAAAAATGAAGGCAGTTTTAATTAAGAAAAAAAAAAAATATAAAAATGAAAAAAGTGGCACATACAGTCGGCGTTTGCAAAAACACAGGCGACGCTTAAAAAAATCCGGTTCTGTGATAAACGAATCCAGAAACCCAGAAATTGTAAAATAGTGTTTATTGTAGATTGTAAAAGCATCCAGTTAAGATTGGAATTGTATAAACATCATGTTGTAGCTAAACCAAATTATATTTTATCGTTTATGGTTTGTACAGTTCATTATATACGATAATATTTTGTTAATCGTATAGAAAGATCACTAAAGTTGTTTTGAATTGCAGTAGAATTGTGTAAAACTCAATATTATATCCCACTGTAAAATTAAGCAATCTTTCATGCTTGCGATCTATAATGACATATTATTTCCATGAAATGTCGTACAGTAATTGTAAGAACATCGTATTATGGAATTTAAACAATCTGCAGATCGTCGAATTGTTTAACAGTACAGTAAATAGCTAGCTAAGATCGCACAGCGCTGAATACAATTATTGATTGTAATAGAATCGTCTATGAGATAGGTTAAAGTTGCATAACAAGAAACGGCATCTATAAATAGATTTGGAGTCCGAAATGATGCAGTCAGTGGTATTTTATACGATCAACTGATTTTTAAACGGCACTCTCAACTGTACATGAACAAATTTGCTGTTTGCATCAACATGAAATGGCGCCGAGGAAGTATCGAAGGAGAGAGATCGGAACGTTGTGAGTTCGAGACTGAGCGAAAAGAGACACATAAAGTTGTGTATGGTTAAATTTTTTTTCGCAGTAAACATTAAATTCTATTGTATTAATGTTCACAGCGATTCATAGTAAAATCGTAATAAGGGAAAAATATAATTGCTTTGGGATACAGTAACAATAAATTGTATTAAATGGCGAAGAAAGTTGTACAAACCTCAGGCTACCTGCTAAAGGAAATTGTAATCAAATTGTAAGACAGGCAATGTAAAGTTGAAAGTTGTACAATCCTAAGATTTTATGCAAAGTAAAGTTGCTATCAAATTGTTGAAAACGCAATACAAAGTTTTATATTTTCAAGGTGAGCAAAATTTGGTCCGTATATTGCCTCCACTTTGGTACGTACAGGCTCATAGAGAATATTCTATACAACTTTTTCAGATTGTACAAAAGTGTGTATATCTCAGAAACAACTGAAATATACAGACCAAAATGTTCACTGGGAACACTCATAAGCCCCCTGTTTCATCGTATAATACAAAACGAAAACCCAAGACAAAACAAACAACAGGAACCCAAAATAGATGCACCAATAATAACGACACAACCATCACCGCCACCACCATCACCAGCACCCGCCCCGCCACCAGCACCTCCGCCAATACCACAGCCTCCAATCATCGACAAACCCATCACATACTTTTCTCTACCACACATACCTGGTCTAAGTCATCAAATCAACAAAGATCTACGCAAACAATATCCAGCGATCAGAATTGCCGACAGAAATACACACACCGTTAAAACATTTTTCAGCAAAGTAAAAGATCCGATAGAGAAGTCCCAAATTTACAAATGCGTCTACTCCATTCCATGCGATACGTGCCCAGGGAGATACGTGGGAAAACCCACCAATAGCATGAAACAACGCATATATGGGCACAAATCAAATGTGAACAGTCTTGAGAAGCTCCTACAGACTGGCCGAGAGTACACCGATCCAGAAGTCGTACAGCTAGGAGAGAAAACCGCTCTTCTCAAACACTGCATCACATATAAACATCGCTTCAATCTGGAGAATGTAAACATCGTTGATCGCACATTTAACCCACACACACTAGACATGCTCGAGTGTTTCCACATAGCCACCGAACCGCATGCAGTTAACTCTCGCAGGGACGTCCAAGGTGTGAGTATCATCTACGCGGGACTCCTCTCCAACGCCGAAATCCGAAAATGGAAAAAAAACGACACAAACCCCATATCATCAACAACCAACCCGAACCGACAGAGCCGAACGAAACATAAACAAGCCAAAATCACAAACACACCAACACAATAGAAACACAGATCAGAATCCAACTACAAGTTCTATAGCCATAATAAAAATAATAGTTATCAAGAAGTGATCGCTAGGAGATAGACATTTTTAAAATAGACACAAAAAGTGGTTAGTTTAGATTAATCCAGTGTTTGAATTATTTTTCATTCTGGTATGTACACAAAAATCAACAACACAAAATCAAATTAAAACTTATAGCTATTTCAAAACAATACAGGTTCGGAAAAAATCCAACATCAATCCAGCCATTAAAAATCTAACAGACACAAACAGTACACACTCTGTAAGTCGATCAACTTAGAATGTAAAACACCAAAATTATCCATCCGATTATAATAAATTATAGATTTTCCCTGATGATGGCCAAGATCATGGCCGAAACGTTGGACATTGAGTAAATGTGCTGTTTTTAATAAAACTTCAACTGACTGAGAAGCCGAAACGTCCTAAATTAAAATAGTAAGTCTGGAGATTGTCCCAGTTCGGTATGGCTGACCGAGAAGACGCCCACTTACCTAGACCGTCGTTGCCGAAGAACTGAGCGCTGTTTCGCTCGTACGCTTTCTGCTGACGGATGAGAGAGGAAAGACGAGTTCGGGTCGACTCGCGAAAGCTGTCATACACGAAGAAACCGTTTAACGGCAACCTGAAAGCTGATGATTCTGAACGAGGGGTACGAAACTAACAATCATCTGCTACACATCTCCCCCTTACACTAATAAAAGAAACAAAGAGACTTTCCATAGTAGCCCCCAGTATTCGAAGATTTGGATTTTTTACAATTCATAACTTACGTTATGTGTTTTCAGACGCAATTTATTAACCACTTAACATTCAGAGCCATTTAGTGATCACTCCCTTCCTCTAACTGTTCATCCCAAAGGCGAATTCTTAGGTCTGCGAACGTCGCGCGTTCATCATCATATTGTTCAGCTAAATTGACAAACTCTTGATCCCAAAATCGATCTTCATCCTCATCCCAAAGCAAATTTCTCGGTCCCTGCTCCACGACAAAAACGTATTCACTTAGATAACCCGGCGTCTTTCTTTCTCTCGTAACACGTAAGTTTTTCGGAACATTTGTTTCGAGTTCTTCCGAGCTTCTTTTTAACGTCTCCGTAGAATCGTCTTCCCCTCAGTTTCGCAGCCGTATCGCGACTTCGGGACTACCGCGCATCCAACTTTTTTAAGGAAGCCCTTTCCTAATTCTATATTTCCTGCTACCGATTTGAAACGTCTCAGTTCTTACGACCAAGAGTTGCTCTCTAGCGCCTCGATTACTTTAAATAGTATCTCTCTAGAGAATTCTTCTTCTGTCAAAAACTCAATAGCGTTCGCTTCTATGTTGGCGATCTCCCAAGGGCTATGATCATCATCGAATGGTTCATCTTGCCCTTGGATCGGTGATTTTTTTGTTACCCTGCACAAATTTTATATCGTAACTGTATGAGCTCAAACGTAAAGCCCATCCGTCGGCCCTGGTTAGTGCTCTTTTCGAGTTCTCCCGATGTCGATGCTACCCCGTTTTCAACGTTAAATGTCGAACTAGTAAATAAAATGAAAAATACTCCACAGCCCAAACTGCTCCTAAAGCCTCCCGTTGGTTCTGAGCGTACTTCCTTTCTGTGGGGGTAAGTCCTTTTGAAGCAAAACTAATTATCCTCGGGGAACCTGAATCACTTTCTTGCACTAAAACTGCTCCCAGGGCTACTGGTGAAGCGTCCGTGTAGAGGATGGTTTTGTCATGTTCAGAAAAGAATCCTAGCGTAAGGGTGCATTCGGTAATGCTAGTCTTAATTTTCTCGAAGGCCTCCGCACGAAAAACACAAAAAAACTGAAAAAGGAAAGAACACCAAGTGAGCGTTTCCCGGTCAGCCATGTTGCTAGCAAAAATTGAAGTCCTGAATAGGTCGCCAATTGTGGAGATTGTCCCAGTTCGGTATGGCTGACCGAGAAGACACCCACTTACCTAGACCGTCGTTGCCGAAGAACTGAGCGCTGTTTCGCTCGTACGCTTTCTGCTGACGGATGAGAGAGGAAAGACGAGTTCGGGTCGACTCGCGAAAGCTGTCATACACGAAGAAACCGTTTAACGGCAACCTGAAAGCTGATGATTCTGAACGAGGGGTACGAAACTAACAATCCTCTGCTACACAGTAAGGGAAGTCAGAGTGGAAATAAAAGCATTTTTATGGATCAATAATATTGATGTATTAAGCCTAAAGGAGACCTAAGCAAACAAAAGTCCTTGATATGGTCAAAATTTGGTCAATATCAACTTGACGTATTTCTTTCAATTTTGCATTTTAAAAACCTGAACACCCCTAATTTTGAAGGTGTGTGTGTGTGTGTGTGTGTGTAGAATGTTGTTCCTATTTTGATTTTGGAATTAACTCTTCAGTTGTCAAAATGCCGTCCAAGGAAGAAGAGCAGCGTATCAAAATTTTGCTCGGGCATCGCGAAAATCCGAGCTACTCGCACGCAAAGCTGGAAAAATCGCTCAAAGTTGTCAAATCAACCGTTACAAATGTAATTAAAGTGTTTTGGGAACGTTTGTCGACAGCCAGGAAGTCTGGATCGGGGGAAAATCGAAAACCGGAAGCCGCTGAGACGACAAAGAGAGTTGCCGGTAGTTTCAAGTGAAACCCCAACCTCTCTCTCCGATATGCCGCAAATAAGCTGGGTATATCGTCTACAACCTACAAGAAGGTAGTGACTCCAAATTGCGATGATAAACGAAATTCGACGGCCAAAGCGCGATCCCGGAGGCTGTACACGACGATGCTGACGAAGTTTAACTGCGTGGTAATGGACGACGAAACCTACGTCAAAGCCGACTTCAAGCAGTTTCCGGGTTAGGAGTTTTATACGGCAAAAGGAAAGAGGAAAGGTTGCAGATATTTTCAAGCACATGAAACTGTCAAAGTTCGCGAAAAAATATATGGTTTGGCAAGCCATCTGTACCTGTGGCTTAAAAAGCAGTATTTTCATAGCTTCCGGGACTGTCAACCAAGAGATTTACGTGAAAGAGTGTTTGAATAAACGTCTGCTGCCTTTCCTGAAGAAACACGGTTGTTCCGTACTGTTTAGGCCGGATTTGGCATCTTGCCATTACGGTAAAAAGGCCATGGAGTGGTACGCCGCCAACAACATGCAGGTGGTTCCCAAGGACAAGAACCCTCCCAACACGCCAGAGCTCCGCCTAATTGAGAAATACTGGGCTATTGTCAAGCGGAACCAAAAGAAGACCAAAAAACTGCTAAGGACGAGCAGCAGTTCAAGGCAAACTGGCTTTCTGCGGCGAAGAAGGTGGACAAGGTGGCTGTACAAAACTGATGGCAGGGGTTAAGCGTAAGGCCCGGCAATTCGGATTTGGAAAAGCGGAAGCCTAACTGAATATTTTTCCTGAATTTTATACTAATTTAACTTGAAAAAGAAATTTAATTTGGTTTTTTAAACAACCGATTTCACCGATTTACACGCGTTTTCCTTTGACCTAATTTTGACCGTATCACCCTTTATTGTATTAAATATAATAATTTAACGAACTTTTTTTCATAAAACGGGTAGCAAAGCACACTGGGTCAGCTAGTTGATAATAAAATTGAGATAGTTTTTATTCATCATTTTAAATATCAAACCAGAAGAGGGAGAGGTATTTTTTTAAAATACCTTCCTGCATATCTTTGGCTGTTTCGGATTCAATGAGGCAACACCAAAATCTTTGCTGTAAAAATATGTTTCTCTATTTGCATAAAATTCATCGCTTAGAGATTTTGTTTGTTTTTTGGCATCGAATGGCTATTTTCCAGTGCATGTGAATCGTATATTTGATGATTTCCTTGTCAATCAACCGGTTCCAAATCATGAGGCCCCTCGGATGTTCGCACGCACACCCTAAAATATAAAATCTTCGGCCCAAAAACTGTCCTGGCAGTGTGGATATTTTTCCGAACAATCTCCCGGGTGAGCATGGGCTTCATCGTACTGCCGGTGCACCGGATGATCCGGTGTCTCGTGGGTTGTTGGTAAGCTATATGGGGAAAAACGATGTGAGATTTGATCATTTATAGGTATATCAAAGGGGAAACTCAAAGGTTTTTTATTTGAATAAGTTAAAATTAACTTTCTTGTGCTTATTTAATGGGTTTAATGTTTGAAATCAAAATTGTCGTATCAAGAGAAAACTTTTTTTTGTTGGAAAAATCAAAAGAATTAGAGGGCCATAAACAAGTTCCTTTTCAGTGGTAAAGCTTCTAGCCTATGGCTACAATCGGATGCACTGTTGAATATTCAGTTGGAAAAGCTTTTTGAATCAGGCTACCGAATCACTTTTCCCACCAAAAACTAGAAGGTCGTAAGGTTATGAGCCACATATATGTTCATGCATATCTGCAATCAGCCTCACCTGAACACGGCCTTCAGTATCTCCCTGAGGAAAGATTCCGGTTTAGCGTCCGGATCGTTCTTCCGTTGGCCAGTTTCACACAACGCTCTCCGAACGCAATGATTGCCATGTTTTCCTTTCCTGAAACGAATCTCACGTTAGACCGACCGTAGATGGGCGACAGCCTGAATGTATGCAAGCTGAGGTAGGTACATATGATTTGGCGGTTTTGTCTATTTTTTGTTCGTTATGCTAGATATGTACAATCTACATACTCTACTGTCCAGCAGATTACTTACGCCTCGAGGAACTTTTCAATTTTCGCATACAACTCGTGTCGGGTCGCACGGTGATGATCTAGGAAGAGTTTGTCCTCCGGGTGGGTGTTCTCGTCGATGCTCCGTTTGCCAAACACCGGATAAAAGCGTTTCCGGCTAAACTGATAATTCGGTGGATGTCTCTGGACCCAAGCTTGGATGGCCCTACGGTGACAGAATAATGTAGTTAGTTGGCGGAAACCTCTTTCTCTCCTCGCTTGGTAAGTAAGTGCGTTTTGCAGTTTATTATTGCAAAGTGCCCGATGGCAGGCGATGTGAGTTGTGCTTTTGAACGGATTCAAAATTTTCTTAAAACGAATATTATGTTTTTACTAAATTATTTGCATGCTGCCTCATTTCAGTAAACTTTATTACTATTAATTAGTGTTTTGATTTTAGCATCCCGATCGCATACTTTCATCTAACACACATAGCGGTCGGTCTTCACTAGTTGGCCCTTAAAAATTTCAGGTAGTCCTCACACCGTAATGACTCGACAACTCGACAACTCGAAATGTAAAGAAATCTTCAAAAGAAATGTTTGTAATAATCTTATCTTGATCAAAATTTGTTTAGAAATCGGTCGAATCGTCCTATTTTAGGTTTTTCTTGTAGAATCATGCACTAATTTTTAACCATTTAAATATATTACTTTAATTTGTCGGCCTTAGCGGTGAAAAGTGATGTCCTTTTTAGTAGGGACATCTAAAGATTATGATTTTTTTTATATAGGTGGATAGAAGGTTAGATGAAATGAAAGATGTGGAAAATGAGCGGGTAGAATTTTATTTAGAAGCATATCATCACATATCAAATTTTTGTTCCGCACGGGCCTACTACTATGAAGCGGTAGATACAGATAGAGTTGCATCTACCACAACACATTAGTAGACCAAGCGTGGTCCGCCCCACAAGGGAAAACTTGCAGTTCGTCCGCACTGCAAAGAACGACGAATAACAAATTTCGGATAGAAATCGGCAAAGACCCACGCGACGAAAAATGACCAGCGATTGGAAACTTGGAACATGGAACTACTAATCTCTAAATGTCATGAGCAGTTCACAGTGCTCTCAAATGAATTCAAGAGCCGCAAATTCGACATCGTAGCGCTTCAGGAGGTTTGCTGTAAGGGCTTCACGGTAAAATCGTTCTAAGATGGTCTTGTCATCTACCAGAGCTGCGGCAACACACATGAGTTCGGAACAGCTTTGATAGTGATGGAGAAGATGAAGAAGCGCGTGATCGGGTGGTGGCCGATTGACCCACGAATGTGCCGGTTGAGAATCAAGGGACGCTTCTTTGACATCAGAACTATCAACCATTACTTCGGAAGTACCGGTGACGACAAAGACGAACTCTACTTTTTCAAGCACCGCCTTCTACACAAGTACACCTGGAGATCACCGTACCAAACATAATCATAGATCGACCATGTTTTGATAAACAACCGACACTTCTCGGACATCATCGACGTCAGATCCTGTCGAGGCGCCAACATCCAGTCACATCACTATCTGGTGATGGTGAAGATGCGCCCAAAACTCTCCATAGTGACCAACATACGAAACCGACGCCCGCCTCGGTTAAATATCGCATGGCTAAAACAACCTCAGCACGGAGAAAAAAAGTATAGTATTTCCAACTATAATCCACTTGTATTCAATCTTATATCTGATTGCTTCTCGACCAACTATATTTATCAAAATTTCAACAATACATAGGGAAAGAATTTTATGAATTTACAAGCTCAAAAAAATTTAAAAAGTCATACAAGGTTTTGATACATTTTGATGTAATATTTCGACTTTTAAAAATTATAGGTTTAATAATGATTATATAGTGGAATAAGATAGTGTTTTTGTATGCCCCCATCATGTTTGTAAAATGCCTCCAACCTAAAATAACAGGTTAAATAGGAAAAATAAATGATTTTTATCATTGAAACTTCAAATCTAAGCTCTGATTAACATCTTTAGAGAGAATTGAAGATCTATAAACAGATTTGAAAAAGTTTTCTTATGGATGAACTGCCTCCATAGTATGGCAACCCTAACTTTTGTTTTATTCCAGAAATTATAATACACATAGATTTTTATAAAACTTCAACTTTGTCGTCCGGAATTAATTACTTTCTAGCAGTTTCAATGAAATTATACGGAAATATTGCCCAAAAAACAGGAATTTAGTTCAAAACATAAATAGGTGCATTAAGCCTGCACGGTTTGAGATTCGGCATTTTAGACAACAGATATAATAAAATCGTTTTCTCTAAAACGAAAGGAAATTTTAACATAAAAATTACTCCAATGTATAGAAAACAGATGCTTGCCCACGTGTTTATAGTTTTTGTAGACATTTTCGATGTAATATTTGATTAAACCAGTGTTCTGTTTAATAGGCGCATAAAGCCCGCTTCTACACTATAAAAGACAATCTGATTGATTCCGTGCATTCAGTTATAAGTATAATAGATTTATCTATGATGCATGATTGATGTCATACATTCAACAATAATTATAGTAGAATCTTATATATAAAAATGGAGGCGTTTTCTTTGTAACAACATCACGTATGAATGGTCGGTCGGAATGAAGTGAAATTTGGTATCCGAGGGTTTTTTGTGTCAGAGATGGTTTGTAGAATAGTTTCAACAATCACACTTTTTATGAAAGGGGGGTCCCCATACAAAGTTATCTCTTCTTCACATCTCTTATACATAAAAATGGAGGCGTTTTCTTTGTAACAACATCACGTATGAATGGTCGGTCGGAATGAAGTGAAATTTGGTATCAGAGGGTTTTTTGGATCAGAGATGGTTTGAATAATAGTTTCAACAATCTCACTTTTTATGAAAGGGGTGTCCCCACACAAAGTTATCTCTGATTCACATCTTCTTATATATAAAAATGGAGACATTTTCTTTGTAACAACATCACGTATGAATGGTCGGTCGGAATGAAGTGAAATTTGGTATCCGAGGGTTTTTTGGGTCAGAGATGGTTTGTATAATAGTTTCAAGGATCTCACTTTTTATGAAAGGGGGTCCCCATACAAAATTATCTCATTACATCTTATATATAAAAACGAGCACGAAGAAGTTAAGGAACTGTAAATATTTTCCAACGATTTATTAAGTAACGGGTAAAACGAAGTTTACCGGGTCAGCTAGTCAACTATAATTATATGATTTATATAATTTTAAATAAGATAGATTCAACTATAATAATATAATTGATTAAAGTATAAATATTTTATTTCTATGAGTGATTCATTGAGGTCAACATATTGGTAGGTATTGTATTGTAAAGGTATTGTTTATTAAAATTTTGTTTATATTGGAAGTTATCATACCTGAAGTTTTTTTTTTCTGAATAATTTTATGGCTACGTTTTATTATCTTTTAGTTTATTATTTCAGTATTTTGCAGCTAGTTCGTTTTAGCCGCCATGATGCTACAAAACCTGACCGCAAATCCCGATATCCACGTCCTGGTTCCTCCGCTGTTGTCTTCATCTTGATGCATGGTTGCCCAGGAAATTGTGGGGGGGAAATTTACTCAGTATCATGAAGTAAATCTATCTTACGCTGACTTACCATAATGCTAGTTTCGTGTGGGATGCCAGGATCACGTAAAAGAATGTCGAGACCCACGTCGGTTTCGCGGGCAGCCAGAGTAGGTGTACCTTTCCCAATTCCAGGAACTGTCGGCCTACTACACGACCGCTGCCAGGAACTGGTAGAGGAAAATGTTTCCCATCGCCAAAGAGCGCTTGCGCTTTGCCACCGATGTCAGGAACTGCCGGCTGAGCCCTAAAACAGCGATACGATCGCTACAGGGAACACGGGCTAGTTCCACACTTACGATTTTTTTTTATTTTGCTGACACTATAGTATTCAAGTAACACACAATCTATCATAACGATATAGTTTAATTTACTATATTCATAGTTCAATACCTAAAATCAATCATACATTTGTAGTTGAAACTATTATATTTACAATTGAATCCATTATACCCCTACAGTTAAATCTATTATATTTATAGTTGGATGCCTAAAATCAATTATACAATCGTAGTTGAATCTATCAAATTTTGAATCAATTATACCATTACAGTTGAATCCATTATATTCATAGTAGACTGCGTAAAGTCAATCATTAATTTGTAGTTTAGTCTATTATATTTCTAGCTGGTGGCGAAAAAATCAATTACGCGTTGATGATTGGTATAACCAGCTGAAATAATTGGAACAACTGTGGTTTTTAATCTCTATGAGGTCACAGTAGACTACGCGCAATCGCTCAAAGCAGTGCTGCCGGTAGAGGAAGATTTTAACGAAGCCCCTCTCGAGGACTGTTGGAACACCATCAAGACAGCCACCATCAGCGCTGCGGAAAACGTCATCGGACTTATGGAACGAACACGACGGAACGACTCGACGGAAAGACTGGTTCGACAAAAAGTGTAGAAGGGTGATGTACGAAGAGAACGCCGCGCGGGCGGCAGTAGTGCAAAGAAGCACCCGTCGAAACGTGGAAAATCACCGACAGCGGAAGAGGCAACGAGTCCGAATTACCCAGAAAAAAAGCGCTGCCTGGAAGAGGAGGAGCTCGAGAAGCTGGAGCAGCTGCATCGTTCCCAAGAAACACGAAAGTTCTATCAGAAACTCAAGGCACCCCGCAAAGGCTTCGTGCCACAAGCCGAAATGTTCGGGGATAAGGACGGAAGCATCGTGGCGGATAATTGTGAGGTGATCAAAAGGTGGAAGCAGCACTTCGATGAACACCTGAACGGCGCACATTCAGGAGATCAAGACGGTGGGGAAAGATACATCACCGGCGTAGCCGACGACGTTGAGGAGCCACTGCCACCGATGAGCAAAGTTAAGGAAGCCGTCCGCCAGCTGAATAGCAACAAGTCGGCTGGGAACGATGGCATCGCAGCTGAACTGATCAAAATGGGACCGGACAAGTTAGCAGGTTGATGGTCCAGATCTGGGACACAGAACATATACCCGAGAAGTGGAAGGAGGGGGTAATGTGTCCCATCTACAAGAAGGGCGACAAATTTTACTGTGAGAACTACCGAGCGATCACTGTCTTCAATGCTACCTACAATATGTTGTCCCAAATCCTACTCCGTCGCCTAACGGCACAAGCAAACAAACTCGTGGGAAGTCATCAGGCCGGCTTCTTGGAGGAACGGTCTACGACGGACCATTAATCGACTCGACTTCAAAGCCGCATACAAGCAAGAAGAACGAAGGATAAACCACGAGCTTGCGCGACTCTACAGTGAACCCAGTATCCAGAAGGTGGCAAAGCCTGGAAGGATACGCTTGGCAGGACATGTTGCGAGAATACCGGACGACAGTTCTGCAAAACAGGTGTTTGCTGCCAATCCGGTAGGAACGAGTCCAGCATTGGCGCAACGAGCGAGGTGGTTATACCAAGTGGAGCGTGATTTGGCGTATGTGGGTTGAACGAAAAGTTGGAGAACGGTTGCCATGGACCGAGTGAATTGGAGGAACATTGTTCATCAGGTTATGTCGTGAGACGGAACAACACGTAAATTCCCATTCCCTAGCGCATGGAAAATCGCGACTATTTCTCCAATATACAAATCGGGAAATGCGCACAACGTCGAAAATTACCGTCCCATCTCAATTTTGAATTCTATTTCCAAAGTATACGAAGCTTTGATGCAAGAAAGACTGTACGCCGCCGTTAAACCTTTCGTATCCGAATCACAACATAGCTTTGTAAAGAAAAGGTTGACTGTTAGCAACTTGATGTGCTACGTAAGCTCAATCAGCAATATCCTAGAAAAAGTTTGATTGATATCGATTTCGCAAAAGCTTTCGATCGAGTCCCGCACGATTTACTTATCAGAAAATTGGACCGACTTGGTTTTCCAACTTGGTCGATCGGGTGAATCAAGTCGTATCTCAAAAATCCGACGCCTTCCCTGGACTGAACCGCTTCGTCTTTCGTCTTACGAACAAAGATGCGCCCTTGTAAATCTGGCCACGCTTGAAAAACGTCGTACCAAACTTCAGCAAACTTTTATTTTTGACACCCTGACTCATCGTGCGGACTCCTCTTACATACTCCAGGGTGTCAATTTATACGTATCCACGAGGACACTCCGACAACGCCAGTCTCTCAGTATACCTTACCACCGTACTACGTATGGTTGAAACCACCCAATCGACAAATGCTGTGAAAGTTTCAATGTAGTGTATCATATGTTTGATTTCAATGTGTGTTCAAATTTCAACTAGACATTAGTAGAATAACTTAGTTTTTAAGAAATTTGTCTGTATGGTAATTTCTTATCCAAAGACCAAGTTATAAATAAATAAATAAGTAAAGGAAAATAAATAGAGGCCCGTCCCTCAAAACTTTCATGTTTGAAATCCGTTATTTCGTCAATAGTTCAAAAACAGTTAAAAGTTAGCTCTTATGAATGCTGAGCCTATAGAAGACAAACAATCAGAATATATATAGTGCTGTACTAAAAAAATAGAGCGTCACAAAATTGTATGTAAAATGCTTTCAACTTATGTAAATTTGATTCATTAGCAAAAAAAAACAAAAAGTAGTTAAAAAAGAATAAAAATTAGATTTTTATTTCTTGAGTAGTTAAGCATTTGTAATCGATTTTAAATAAAAAAAAATTAACTAGTGTTCGAAATGATAGCAGCAAGCAAGCAGAAAACTCAACGAAATACTCAAAAATTATATTTTTTTTTATTTAATTAATATCTTTGAAAAAAGTGCGAAAATGTTTGATTTAAGCATGAAACAACATTTTGAAAAATCCATCAAGGGATGCAACGAAGTTTGAAAAAAAAAAACGAGTATGTTAATTTAAAAATGGACGGAGAAAGAACTGTGCAGAAGCTGATGATTTGCAAGGAATACTTAAAGAAGGTAGTGTCGAGGCGGCCCTGCTTCAGTATTAGTACACACTGCGACGTCACAATCACGAAAGATCTGTTAATTTACTAGGAAATTTGCCTTTTTTGTTGATAATTTGAAGAATTTGCTGGAAATGTACCACTTTTAATACCTGTTATTCTAGAAGGATTCTTGCTCTTCAAGATTGGTACGAAAAAAGTTGGATTTTCTAGTAACTTTTGTATGAAATAGACCATCGGAGTTAGAAAAAATGGTGGATTTTCCCTACTCAAATTTGCAAAACTTTAAAATTAGTTCAAAGTCTTTTATGAAAATGATCAAGTCAGTACAGTTTAAGATCCTTATTACAAAAAAGTTATCAAAAAACAATCTTTTATATAAAACCACAATTATTTATTCGCATTTTAGTAAATCGAGTTAACAATAATCAATTGATGTTAATTGTTCTACATAAGAATTGAATATGGTAAACCGATTGGATAAAAATCATGACAATCTGTTGAACACTCGATAACTACCAGCTAGACCTTTTAAAAGTAGATTTTATCTTCGTTTTTGAACGTTTTAGCTTCAAGATGACATTGCGTTCATTATTAAAATGAGAAAAAAACATAATGCAATCTTCAAAAGACCAGAAAATTTCATAAAATATTGAAAGAGAGATCTTACAACACAATAAAAATGAAATTGGAATGCATTTTCGTTCTAAAACATGTTTTTCTTTGAAATTTCTGCCATTCGCATATATATTTTCGAAACATTCGTTTTTGTGACGTCACAAAAAAAATACAATATGGCTCTCGACACTACCTTATTTAAATATTCCTTGGATGATAAGTGCTAATAGAAAAATAAGAGAACTCGTCTACTCTGCAAAAACTAATGCTAAATGAATCAATTCGTAAGCAATCGGTACATGTGTATGAAAGTCCGAATCGAAAAAGTTTGACTGGAATAAATAATGTCAAATTTGTGTTTAAACTTAAAGAATCATTGAGCAACACTTCAGACTTCAGAGTTAACCGAATGAGCTGAAATTTGGCATGGCCTACCGATTTCATCCTCTAAGTTTTTGATTCCACACCATACTCCTACCTTTGGACCACCCTAATGTAGAATTTAATAACACCTCGTTTTACTTTTGTAAATCTCAAATAATCATTTTATCAAGATCATTCGTTCTATTCAAATAATTAAACAATAAGATGTATGATTATTTCAGCCATAAAGAAGGAACAGCGCAAAATAATCAATTGAAAATGTTCCTGGAAAGTCCGCAATATCGAAAACTCTGCTCCTTCATATTACAATCTCTAAACCTAAACGCAACCCATTACTCAACCCGCCACTTTTCAAATTCATCAATGGAAATACCTGTTGACGACACTGGTCCAATCGTTCCTGGTCCAATTGTAGGGCGTCAGGAAGTTCTGCTGCCAAGCACCGAGGCCATTAGGTCTGTCCAAAGGTTGCTTCTGTGGCCACTTGGGGCGATATTTATCATACTCGGCGAAATTATTGCCACTCGTCGTGTAGTAGTTTATTCGATTGGAGTTTCCTGGCCATGATGGGTTTCTCTGTTGTTGCTGTTGTTGTTGTTGTAGTTGAAGCAATTTGTAATAGTAATTGAGGATATTTTGCGACTGGCTCGATAAGCCGGTCAAGTGATTTTGCACTTTCGGATCGGTGTAATAGTACGAATGTTTGTTGCCGGTGTCGTATTTGCTGGTGCTGGTGTCAATCAAAACGGTCTGATTGACGTTCTCGTCCGTTCGACGGATCAGGGAACCCTTCAGTGCGTCCTCTTGCAGCATTTTGATGATTTCCAGGAATGAAATACTCGGCAGTTGCCACGCCATGGCACAGGTAATTCCGACCGTGAACAGCAGGGTGCTGCCGATAATTGGAATTGTCTGATCGTACACTGGAAAACGGATGGAGAAAAGTCATTATTAACTCAACGGGAATTGTAATTTCGATCGTTAGTGGTGGTCTGTTTTCAGCGGAAGAAAATGATTTCGAAAAGAGCCTGGGCGCCACAAGTACCTACCTATCTACAGATAAATCCACAAAAGTATAGATTTCATATTCTAAGTACCAGATTCTGTGTGCAGCAAAGATAGATTTGTGGGCTATGAAACAAAGTAATACAGTTTTTTTATTTGACTTATAAACTTAGGAGAATTTTGCGTACCAATTGAAGCGTAAAGACGTCCCAACGTTCTTATTATTTTATCCATCACTCTAAAAATTGATAACTTAAGTAAACTGTCTTTCAAATATTAAAAAAAATCTAATTCGATGTGTCATGTCATGTCAAAATGCTCTACATCTGGAAATTTTGGTGCATGGAAAACCCTTTCGAAACATTTTAAAAAGTCTGAATCCATCAGTCCACATAAAAAGTAATATGTATAGGGTAAATGTACCCAATCTTGGCCCCTAAGGCATGGTTGACTAGATTTCTCATGATTGCAGTCTTCCTGTAATGTGTACCTTCAAAAGTCCTTCGACAAATATGATTGCTTACTAGCCTGAAATGCAGTAAAAATATGTCCTTGCTTGAAAGTGGTTGATAATTTGAGATAAACCTGATAAAACTATTGATTGAAAAGCTCCTTATTGTAGCCCCCGTGCCGAATTTTGGCCCTTTATAAGTTCCTTAAATTGGCCGTCTCTAGGAAAAACTTGCCTCACTAATACAACAACAGCCCCCACGAATTCATTGAAAATATCACGGAAAGAAGCACATCAATGTTTTGTATTGTTTTCAAAAAGTCGGAAGTACGAAATGTCAATCAATTTTTATAATTGATATTTTCATGTAGACTTATAATCTTACGTTAAAAAGCTTTTTTTGTTTATTTCAGTTTTTGTGTGTTAATAATTTCTTTTATAAGTTCCAAACTGTTGCATTGGTTAACATAAATATGTTCATTAATCAAGCAAACAAATCGTTTTCTAAATCTTTAACATGCAATCATTATAGATCTGTTTCCATTGAAGTTAACAGGTTAACATAAGATAGTAAATGTTAATTTTTTTTTATTCCACTCCCATAAAAGAAGGACCAACATTTTAAAAACCATTAGGATCGAGACAAGAAGCAAGCTAAAGCTAAAACTTAAGTCAGCGAACGATTCTTTGCTTGGAGCGGGCTATATGCGCCTATTAAGCAGAACACTGATTTAATCAAATATCACATTGCATATGTGTATAAAAACTATATACACGTGTGCAGGAGTCTGTTTTCTAAACATTGGAGTAATTTTTATGTTAAAATTTTCTTCTGCTTCCAAGAAAATGATTTTATTATAAGTGATGTCTAAAATGCCGAACCTCAAACCGTGCGGGCTAAATGCGCCTATTTATGTTTTGAACATAATATCTGTTTTTTGGGCAATATTTCCGTATAATTTCATTGAAACTGCTAGAAAGTAATAATTGCCGTACGACAAAGCTGAAGTTTCATAAAAATCTATGTATATTACAATTTTATGGAATAAAAAAAAAGTTAGGGTTGCCATACTATGGAGGCAGTTCATCCATGAGATAAACTTCATCAAGTCTGTTTTTAGATCTTCAATTCTCTCTTAAGATGTTATTCAGAGCTTAGATTTGAAGGTTCAATGATAAAAATCATTTATCTATTCTACTTAACCTGTTATTTTAGGATGGAGGCATTTTACAAACATGATGGGGGCATACAAAAACACTCTATTATTCCACTATATAATCATTATTAAACCTCCACAAAAGCTGAAATATGTTTAGTTTCTTAAGTTCATTTGAGTAAAAAACAAAAACCATCCTAGTTTTTGTTTTAAGCTTCTTTACGTATAATTTTTAAAAGTAGAAATATTACATCTAAATGTATCAAAACCTTGTATGTTTTTTTTAAATTTTTTTGAGTTTGTAAATTTATAAAGTTCTTTCTTGCCTTATGTTCTAAGCGTATCACCCTCAAAATGCATTGACCAGATAAGCTGTCTAGTCAGCCATTTCATCAAACAGCCGTAGGGTCATTTAACCCGATAGGCCCATTTAGGAAACCTTTCCCCTATTTAAAACGTCGCCCTTAGGAATTTTCTAGCAATCGTTTGCGTA
This sequence comes from Uranotaenia lowii, assembly GCF_029784155.1. Lineage (NCBI taxonomy): Eukaryota > Metazoa > Arthropoda > Insecta > Diptera > Culicidae > Uranotaenia > Uranotaenia lowii. The sequence goes on along the minus strand of NC_073693.1, from coordinate 210,505,317 downwards.
CACCGGGATAGCAAAACAAGACTCGCTCACTCCAGCCAGTCTGATAGAAATAGATTGCATCTCACTCATTCGTTTGGAAACTATAGGCAATGGAAGCGAACAGCAAATTCAAAAGCTGGGTGAAATTCAAGCTGCATCCCACTCACACTCATGCAAAATCATCACCCAAACTCGGCAGCGCTTTTTTCGCATATTCCTTTCCTACAGAGAACAAACGTCATCACCTCCTGCTGATGCACAGTGATCTATAAAAAAAAACAAACTTGGTCAAAACATTATTTTTGATTTCACATGAAATTGCAAACAATAAAAATTCAAGTTTGTTACAACATAGTATTTCAACATTGCAGTGCAATTATTTTTTTAAATAAACATAATATTAAGAGTGTCATAATTTGAGCTATATAACAATTCGTTTCAAAGCGACACATATGAAGGAAATGTTCATCTTCAATACAAATCAAATTAAATCAAAATACATTAAACCTCATTTCAAAATGCGGAATTTTTTTGGTATGGATATAGTAACTTCAACATTTAGATCCAAGATATCAATTCGGATTCGGATTCGGTAAATGAATTTACTGAGAGGTAAATTTTATTGAGAAGAAAAGTTCTCGAAATTTACCATAAAAGAGCAGCTCAAATTGTAGCATTATAATTCCAACTAAGATACCAAATACGCTTGAGTCGGCTTAAGAGATAAATGAATTGATTATAGTCCAAAATACATTCATGATATTTTAAATTTATTTCAATCATTCATTTTATTTTCGACCGGTTTTTCAATTTTCAGACCACCGTGCACCGTCGGCCGACGAACGGCCGCCGGCTGCCGGCTGCCGACTGCCTGCTGATGTCGTTTTCACACATACATGTATACTTCTATTTGTGGAATTGCATGGCAAAAATAAGGCAAAAAATATGTTTATATTTTCTTGAATTCTAGATAGAAAATGTACGTTGTTTGGAGTAAGTTATAATTTTATATTTTTTGCCATGTTTTGCTGCAATCAAAGGTATTTTTTAGTGATTTTTCCATAAGAAAGTGTGTTTTTAAAATTAATCCGAAGATGGCAGATGCACTAGCAAGGTAGGTTCATTTTAGATTTTTTTTCCGAAGATCATAATTTTATTTGCAGTTTGTCATGCAAAAAAAAAATATTACGCAGTCATTTGAATTCAATTGTGGACAAATGCTATGCAGCATGTTGCCATATGCGATTTCCTTTTATGTTTAATTTTTTTTTTCATTTTTAGGCGTATGTTTGACATGAAAATCACCAAAATGCATTTTGGCATGCCAAGATTAGGAGCATGCCAAGTTAAGGCTCACTTACCCTACCGTGACCCCGATTCGATCTCAAAGCGCTTTGGCTTAAAAGGCTTGAACGCGTTCCTCTAGGTTACGTTCGGAGACCCAAAAGTATTCTACCATGATTAAAGCGAAGACGAGAACTCAAACTGCTTCAAATGGTGACATATTTTGACAATTCCGGCCATTTTAGCATTCCCGGGAATTGGGAAATCTGACGAACCAATTCCCCATAGTCCTCGGGATCCCGGGAAAATTCGAAAATGAAGATTGCAACACTCTACTGCATACGAAACCTTATCAATATGGTAGATTTCAATTCTAAGTAGTATTACCAAAGATTTCAAACTTTTTTAATGCCTCAAAAATTCAAAATAAAACCTAAGCAAGGCCATACGAACGGAGAGTATAAGGGGTTTAACCCCCCCCCCCCCCCCTCCTCCCTCCATTTGAAATTTTTACCATAGAATCGGGAAATAACTTGATCTAAAAGGTGTTTAAAAATAAGTGTTAACAAGCAAGTCAGAAATTTAGCTTGCCTCCGCCGGAATTTAGTCTTAAATCACCCTAGGCTTGAGACATTTCATTTTACGACATTATAAGACGTTCACAAGTTGAAACAAATTAATAGTTTTAAATTTCGATTTGCAATTCAACTAACCTTTTCTATTATAACTCTAAACTTGACACATAAAAACCTACCTCCTTTATAGAATGGGTTCTTTATAAGAAGTGTAACTAAACAAGAACAGAGTTTTACTTAAAAAAATATTTATGAAAAACTTATTTTATACATCGGCAAGTTGGACACTGGACCTCTCACGATTGTCCACAGAATAAGCAAAACTAATTTGAAATCTAATATCCTTTTTTTTTTTGATAGATACCTATCATTGCGACCAGTTGTAATCTAATCTAATCTATTCTATTCTATTCTAATCTAATCTAATCTAATCTAATCTAATCTAATCTAATCTAATCTAATCTAATCTAATCTAATCTAATCTAATCTAATCTAATCTAATCTAATCTGATCTAATCTAATCTAATCTAAACTAATATAATCTAATCTAATCTAATCTAATCTAATCTAATCTAATGTAATCTAATCTAATCTAATCTAATCTAATCTAATCTAATCTAATCTAATCTAATCTAATCTAATCTAATCTAATCTAATCTAATCTAATCTAATATAATATAATATAATATAATATAATATGGGAGAGTGGGGAATCATGGGCCACTTTTTTTCGTTGTTCCATAACTTCTTTATTATAAAAGATAAAATGAAAATAAAAAATGATATGGTTTTCTACATTTTCAAAGTATCAGAAGGTATTTTTTTTAAATTTTTATTAAGTTATTTTCCCCAAATTCTGATTGTTTAAAAAAATGCAATATTTTTTGGATTTTGAAAAATGGTGGGGAATCGTGGGCCACCAAATTCAAATCGACCAAATAACATGCGAAGTTTATGAGTTGACCCAAAACTGTGATTTCATAATTCATTTCGTTATTTTAAAGCAATTTCAGATGATGAAATAAAAAAGAGAGCAGTGTATGATCGCATAGATTCCAAAACCTGGCTTGCGAACGTTTTGGCTAAATTTCTTATATAGGATGGACAAAATATTTTTCATAACTCTTCATTTGGCATAAGAAAACTTTGCAGATAGGTAAAACGTATTTTAAGTTCTGAAAGTGTATAAAAACATAAAAATATAGGTGATTCAAGATGTGTGGCCCACGATTCCCCACAAGCTATGATTTGCCAATTGGTTGCGTTTGTGTGACTTATTGATGTTTCATCAAAAATTTCTTTTCCATGTGAAAGATCATGACAAAACAAAGATCAAAAGCGTATAAGCATATTTTAGTTATGCACTTTAGGTTCCCCGTCGATGAAATTAGCGGGTGTTTTTTTAATTATATAAGTAAATTTTTCCAACTTTTTTTTAGCTTGATAAATAAAAGAAGCATATGATGCGTATTTCTGTCAACAACATATAGGAATATATGCTCACGCAAAGCGACGACGATGACAGTTGGTTTGAGATTTTTATCTCAACACACATCTGAGATATTAAAAGTGGCCCACGTTTCCCCATGGCCCATGATACCCCACTCTCCCCTATAATATAATATAATATAATATAATATAATATAATATAATATAATATAATATAATATAATATAATATAATATAATATAATATAATATAATATAATATAATATAATATAATATAATATAATATAATATAATATAATATAATATAATATAATATAATATAATATAATATAATATAATATAATATAATATAATATAATATAATATTGTTGAAACTCACCGGTTCGGTTTCGGATCCTATTAAGCCACAAGTTTTGTAGATCGGAACGATCCGACTGCGGAAGATTTCTAGAACACCGTGCAGAACCAAAACACGGTTTGTTTTGGTTCTCCACTTTCTTTGTTGTTCAATTCGCAATCGAGAACAATAGATCAATGATTGCTGATGACAGGTGATGATGATAAACGGTATAAATGTTTACATCATCACACTGTTAAGCGAGACAACACAAATTGGGTTTGTGGTAACACAACAGTGTTGCCAGATATTCTGGGTAAGAATATCAAAGTACTTATTAAGAAATGAGTACTTTCCCGGTTAGGGAATATAAGATGTGGAAGTGACAATTAGCTATCGCTAATTAATATAGTTGTATTCTACTGACCTCATAGACGAAACATGAATAAAGATAACTCTATTCCACCACTGAAATCTGCGTTTTTCAACAGGTTATGGGCCCAGATACGTCTGGAGAATTGGAAAACTATGAGTTAGTGAGAGGGGTACTCTCAAGTGTATTCGACTTGCGGTTAGCAAGTTCTGCAGATTCCAGCGCAGAGGGACAAACTTACCCAGAGACGAGCCAGAGGACCACCAGAGAGAGCCAGCCAGCAGCCAAAGGACCACCAGTGCCGAGACCAGCCAGCGAGATGTCCCAAGCCAGCCAGGAGGTTCCGCCAAAGGTCGAGTCCGGGGAGGTTCGCGGATCGAGAGGGTTACTCTCGATGCCGTCACGAGCCACGCTGCGGTTAGCATGCGTGAGCTCACGTCCGACGGCCGGGAGGATTCCCTGGATCCGCAACCGGGCAGCGCGATGGTCAGGAGGTCCACCCCGGATTAATAGGGTGGTGCTGATAGCCGAGAGGGGTTACTCTCGTGCTTTGGTTGTGCGCTATGGTCAGCAGTTATGAGCTGATCCATGCGCAGAGGACCATCAGCGTAGAGGACCGTCAGCACAGAGGCCACGAGATACTCCAGGTCAGCCAGAAGGTGCCAATGGAGTTCGAGGCATGGAAGTCGGGTTCCGAGAGGGTTACTCTCGATGCCGACACAAACCGCGCTGCGGTAAGCAGCGTGAGTTTATTTCCGACGGCCGGGAGGAGGACTCTCGAGATCTGTAACCAGGATTGGTCAGGTCCGGGGCCTCCAGATGGAGGATTTGCCCGTATCGGAGATTGGAAGAAGCTGTTTGCCGAGAGGGTTACTCTCGTGATATGGAGCTACGCTGCGATCAGTACGCGTGAGCTTATCCAAGCTTACAGAAGGATTTTTCTGTGGCTTTGGCGGAGATGTTTTGGGCGACGGTTAGTTGCCAAATACTTCAGCACTATATTCGATCCAGATGGGTCGCATGCAGCTGAACGTTGCCCTCCGGTTTTAAGGAGCGCTCGAAGCGTTAAAGCAACGGAGCGGAAAGCCATGAAGCTGCAAGTCGAGACGATTATTCTCGTGCTTAGTAGCTGCGCTGCGGTTAGTATGCGCAAGCTTGTTTCCGGCGGATGGTTAATGTTTCGGGTGCTTCGGAGGAGGTGGTTTCAGCGACGGTTTGTCGCTAGCGAAGTCAACCAATTCTTTCTGCGGATTCCTGCCGAGAGTGCAGATTCTCGAAGTCATCGCGAAATAAAGGCTTTGAGAGGGAACGCGAAGAAAACGGCAAGAGGTTGTTTATCTGGGGTTACCAGAAAACAACGTTCGAGAAAGCAATATGCTTTTCGTTCGCGTGCTGGGGCTATCAGCCACCGGAATCAACGAATCATCAGTTCCGGTGCCAGTCAGCATATGGGGCGAGACGAGAGCGACTACGAGAGTAGCGATGGCGAAGATGACGATGATGATCAAGATTCCGTCAATCCCGAATCGGCCCAGAGACGCAGTCAGCGAAGAGGAGAAGCTAATCAACGCTACGTGGCTAACGTAGCAGCTGATGATGAGGAAGAGCAACTTCGAATCGTCAGTAAGCTCGAGGGCCAAAGGGACTTTTTTTCCGGAAGATCACCGCAGCCATGAAAGGAACAAGATTCGGGCTGAACGAAGTGAGGTTATCACTGAGCAGCCGTTCAACGATTTGATCGGTTGTTTGCAGTTTTCGAAGCCGAAAATCAGAGCTGCGGTTAGCGTACTAACAACTATCAAGCAGCCCTGGATGAGAGCGAGATTTGGGAAGCGGTTAGCTTAACCCATGTTACAGGAAACCCATTCTGTTTCTCGTACAAATGGGTCTTCACAGCTATCGAAAATCCCTGGAGAAGTACGCGTCATGGAGGCGGTTGGCTTACCCTAGATCACAGGTTTCGTGACATGATCGTTCACTGGACGAAGATGAACGATGGTGAGGTTATCACCGAAAAGCTGTTCAAAGAGTTAATCGGTTGTTCGCAGTATCTGGCGATATCATCGAGACCAGTTATTTGTGCAGCGGTTAGCGCACTATGCCAATACCAGGCCAGTCTGGCCACTAACGAGGCCTGCAGCGTATTCTGCGATACCATCGACGTATGACCGTTATGGCGTTGGTATACCGCAGAAACGCGAACACGGACCCACTTACGGGAAATCTGATTTCGTGGTCAACGAAACGACAGCAGACGGTCAGTCTGTCATCGACCGAAGCTGAGATAGGAGCCCTTTGCCATGCGGTGAAGGAAGGTTTGTGGTTAACAAACTTCCTAAGTGAATTGGCTGTGGTTAGCACTCCTTTCACTTCGATGGAGTACAACATCTCATGCAGCCAGTACCTGGAAGAGGCGCGAACCCATCAGCGGATGAAGCATCTGGACGTTAAGTATGCTTTCATCAGAGACATCATAAGAAGCGGTTAGCTATCTTTGCGACACTTCTCTACTGAGGATCAGCCAGCTGATGCGTTCACGAAGGCGTTACCAAGAGCGAGGCACACGAAGCTTTTAAGCATTCTCGATTTTCGAATTGAGGGGAGGTGTTGAAACTCACCGGTTCGGTTTCGGATCCTATTAAGCCACAAGTTTTGTAGATCGGAACGATCCGACTGCGGAAGATTTCTAGAACACCGTGCAGAACCAAAACACGGTTTGTTTTGGTTCTCCACTTTCTTTGTTGTTCAATTCGCAATCGAGAACAATAGATCAATGATTGCTGATGACAGGTGATGATGATAAACGGTATAAATGTTTACATCATCACACTGTTAAGCGAGACAACACAAATTGGGTTTGTGGTAACACAACAGTGTTGCCAGATATTCTGGGTAAGAATATCAAAGTACTTATTAAGAAATGAGTACTTTCCCGGTTAGGGAATATAAGATGTGGAAGTGACAATTAGCTATCGCTAATTAATATAGTTGTATTCTACTGACCTCATAGACGAAACATGAATAAAGATAACTCTATTCCACCACTGAAATCTGCGTTTTTCAACAAATATAATATAATATAATATAATATAATATAATATAATATAATATAATATAATATAATATAATATAATATAATATAATATAATATAATATAATATAATATAATATAATATAATATAATATAATATAATATAATATAATATAATATAATATAATATAATATAATATACATAATATAATATAATATGATATAATATGATATACAGACCCCGTTCGATTTTGGCAACACGCTCGTACATTTTGTGTTGCCAAAATCGAATGTTGCCAAAATCGAACGGTTTTTTTTCTCCACTTTTTTATCAGTTATTTTTACAAAATAACTAATATTATTATCAAAAACTTTATTTTTAGTCAATTTCCGACCATTTCTAGTAATTTTTGATTTTTTTCATCATGTTTTTGATGCATTTTGCACTTATCTTGTTTTGTTTATAATGTTTGTTTTCATTTGTCATATTTGCTGTTTTTTTCGTTCTTCATCATTTTTTAGTTGTTTTTAGTCATTTTCAGTCTTTTGTTTGAATTTGTTTTTTAACTTTTTGAATTTTTCAAGTTTTTGCCATTTTTTAGTACTTAATAAATTTTTTAAAAAACTTTTGTTTTTATTGTTGCATTTTATCATCATTTCAGAACACAAAAACGTATTAGTGGTGTTTGTCTGATTTAAATTGGTCCTGTTATAACGAAAACTAAATTGTAATGTTGTTTCTAAAAACCGTTCAATTTTGGCACATGTGCCAAAATCGGATGTTGCCAAAATCGAATGTTGCCAAAAACGAACGGGGTCTGTAATATAATATAATATAATATAATATAATATAATCTAATCTAATCTAATCCAATCTAATCCAATCTAATCCAATCTAATCTAATCCAATCCAATCTAATCTAATCTAATCTAATCTAATCTAATCTAATCTAATCTAATCTAATCTAATCTAATCTAATCTAACCTAATCTAATCTAATCTAATCTAATCTAATCTAATCTAATCTAATCTAATCTAATCTAATCTAATCTAATCTAATCTAATCTAATCTAATCTAATCTAATCTAATCTAATCAAATCTAATCTAATCTAATCTAATCTAATCTAATCTAATCTGATCTAATCTAATCTAATCTAATCTAATCTAATCTAATCTAATCTAATCTAATCTAATCTAATATTATCTAATCTAATCTGATCTAATCTAATCCAATCTAATCTAATCTAATCTAATCTAATCTAATTTAATCTAATCTAATCTAATCTAATCTAATCTAATCTAATCTTATCTAATCTAATCTAATCTAATCAAATCTAATCTAATCTAATCTAATCTAATCTAATCTAATCTAATCTAATCTAATCTAATCTAATCTAATCTAATCTAATCTAATCTAATCTAATCTAATCTAATCTAATCTAATCTAATCTAATCTAATCTAATCTAATCTAATCTAATCTAATCTAATCTAATCTAATCTAATCTAATCTAATCTAACCTTATCTTATCTTATCTTATCTTATCTCATCTTATCTTATCTAATCCAATCTAATTCAATCTAATCTAATCTATTCTAATCTAATCTAATCTAATCTAATCTCATCTAATCAAATCTAATCTAATCTAATCTAATGTAATCTTATCTAATCTTATATCCGCGTTTAGATAGATATCCTAACATTGATCAAATATTACATTTTGATTTAAAAAAAATCATTAATGTTATAAATATTATGCTGATATGCCTCAGTGAATTTTTTTCTTGTTCTTCTCAATTCTAAACATAACATTTAAAAGGTTATGATAAATTACACAAGGCCACACAATTTACATTTGCAACTAATTTAAAACGATATTTTGACTTACTTATGTGCCCTGAATCAAAATAGGCAATGTTTATATCAGCTTTTGATAGTGAAATAACTTTTGAAAATATTTTAAAGTTATACCTATAAGAAATATCTGTACCTTTTGACAAAACTTAAAACAAAAATACAACATTTGAAAGTACAAAATTAAAGAATTTTTATCTTTCCTCAAAAAAATTAAGTAATTTTGAGTTCTGTCTAAAAGTGAGAAGTTTTCAATTTGTTTAATTTTCTTCATTTAACAAATTTTTAAAGAGATTGAAACCAAATTGAATTTTAAATACTTTTGCAGGTTTCAACAAATTTGAATTAAATCAAGTTTTGATTACTTTCTGCAGTAATGTCAAAAATACTTGTACCTATGATATGTATTTTTCCATTTTTTTTTTAACTGTCGAATTTTTCTTTTTGTTATCTTATTTTGATCGCCGCATTCTTATCTAAGTTTATGGCATATCGGCAAATTGAAAATCTAGTTTAGAGAGCAATTAAGACAGAAATGAAAATTGATAGGTGGACCTAACTTCACTCAAAACTGACACATGAGGATTCTTTTTTATTACCTGACAATTTGCGCCAAGGGTCTTCAGATCTTCCCTAAAATTAAAAGTTTGGTTCATTTTTACGACTCAAAACGCATGTATTTTTTCAGATTTTTAACACTTTTATTTTTAGAACTAGATGTGGTTAGATTTTTATGTAAATAAAATTCTTTCTTTGATAATATTTCAATGCGTTTTTATGTGCTATTTTATGATTTCCGTTAAAAAATAACACAGTTATGAAGCTTTGAAATATCGTTTAATTTTATTTTCAAAAAAATCTAACCACATCTTACTCGAAAAATAAAAATGTTAGAAATCTGGAAAATACATGTGTTGTCGTAAAAAAGAACCAAATTTTCAATTTTGAGAAAGATTTCAAGACTCCGGCGCAATCCGTCAGATAATAAAAAAATACCTACATTTCAAACTTCTTATCACTATAACTCCATAGTCCAGAGTCCAAAATAAAAATAAAGATTCGAGTGCAGGACCCTAAATATATTTTAAATCAATCGTTAAAACGGAAGCCCCAAAATGTTTCTCATTTGAGTCAAATTGATAAATTAGCCTATGTTTTTCAGTTCTGAATTTTTGTTGTTCTAAACCAATGAACCATTTAAGTATTTCCTTATTATAAATTCACATTTCATTAAACGATTAATTTTTTTTTCAATTTTAAAACACTACAGCGGAATTTTTCAAACAACACTTCAGTCGAAAATGAAGAAAAGAAATGAAAATCAAAATGATTAATAACACTTGTTTACAGCATTTTTTACTCAGTAAACTGAAGGTCATTTATAATGTGAAATCGGGCGCTAAATCCGAAAATGAAATTCAAAAAAATCTCAGTAGAACCGTTTTTGAATTAAGCTCCAAATTTGAAATTTCGCAAAAATTTAAAAAGTTCTTGTACTTAGATTTAAATATCTCGGACGACACAACAGTAATTTGAAATCCCTCTTTTGCATATTGAAGGGGAATAAATTTTCTATCGATCATCTGAACACTGTTTTTGCGTTTGACCAACAGTATTGTTGATATTAGTGACTTTATGAGAAAAAAATATTAAAAAAAATTTTAGAGAAAATTTAGTTTCAACAAAAGTTTTAGACTCGATGATAGCATTTAAAAAATCTGATTTTCTTTTGCGCTTCAAAACAAAGATTTCAAGTGGTTATTTATCAAAATCGGTTGAGAATTGAAGAAGTTATGGCTACATAATAGTATTTTTTGTAGTTTTTAATAATTTAAGGGGGGGTAGGGTCTAACGGGTAAAAAAACACACCATTTTCACGATTTTCTCCTAGAGCTATCGTTCAAACAAATGTATTCAAATTTTTTGCATTATACATTGTTAAAAGAACATTTAGTAATTTTTTTGTAGAAAAATATTGAAAAATGAGCCGGTGACGAAGCACTTTCGAGGATGCTTTTAAGAAAACAGGATTTGCGGTGGACACTGTATCTCAGCACAGAATCATCTGAAGTCAAAAAATCAGAGCAAAATATTTTAAATAGATGTTTTTCTGGACCCCAACGTTTTTATTTAACTAAAAAAAAATTTTATGAAATTTTTGTGGCTGTTTGAAGTAAAAACTACGATTTTTCACGAAAAAATCCGCCATTTTTTATCTGTAAAATCTCTCCAAAGTAAAAAAAAAAAAGGAAAACGTTGGGGTCTGGTATTTTATATTTAGAAAATATGTTCCAAATTTGAAAAGAATCGGATAAGTAGTTTTCAAATGACGATGTCCACGGACTTTAAAAATGTGCTTTCGAGAAAAATGCGTTTGAAGTTTCTGCTCTTGCTTTCTTGCAGTATTAAATAGGAGGAGATAAAGGCCTATAATTTCTACAGTTTTGTTTCACTAGAATTGAAAATTTGACACAACATTCTTGAAATGTTTTAAAATAAGAAAATAAAAAAAAAATCGATTTTTTGAAAGTGTTAGTCCCTACCCCCCTTAACGAACCGCAGTATAGGAGGAATGAAACATGATAAATCTCACCGCTCCAAGTCAAAATTATTTATTAGCTTGACAGAAGGTCACATGCCAAGTTTCAAGAAGATCTGACCATAGGGAGGGGTTGCTTGAGTCTCAAACGTGAATAAAATTTTGAGCTATTTTGCCCGGAAGGAACGAGAAATACTGGTTTTTCATCAATAACTTGTTCATCACTGGCTGATGTTTTTTATGGTTGATTTTCTTAAAGCCTAAGTTGAGACAAATATTTCACCCGAAGACTGTAACTCTATTGGATTTGAAACAGAAAAGTTATTGCGGTTAAAGCCCGATTAAAAAAAAACATCTAAATTGTAAATGAATTTTAAGTAAAATAAAACTAATTTGTAAAGTCTGCTTCATTTAATATTGGAACACAAACAATTGCGTGTAGTTCAGTCATTTATTAACGAATTCATAATTTGTTTTTCATACAAATGTAGCATTTTCTTTACTCTTTCATAAAAAAAAATTAAAAAAATATTCATTGCTGTTTCGAAGAAATTCTCGTACTTTTCCCGTAATACGGCACATAAGGCGGCTCACACCCTTTTCGTCCACCGTTTTGGCGATTTGATTCCACCAGTTCTTCATTTGAGTAATGTTCCTAACAAGTTTTCCCCTTGCCTTAAGCCTCCGCTTCGTGATTGCCCAGTATTTCTCTATCGGCCGGAACTGGGGGCAGTTTGGGGGGTTGAGGTCCTTCGGTATTACGCTGACCCCGTTCGTTGCGTACCATTCCATAACCGTTTTGCTGTAATGGCAGCTTGCGAGGTCCGGCCAAAACATTACTGGACGGTCGTGGGCACGAATGAACGTCAGAATCCGTTTCTGTAGGCACTCTTTTTTGTAGACTTCTGATGTCATTGTCTTGTCAGTGAGAAAGACTTTGGTTTTCTGTCCACAACTGCATATCCCCTGCCAAATCATGTACTTGCGGGCGAATTTATCCGCAAACACGAACTTAAATTTTGCAGGTACATCCCCCCGAGTCGTCGCCAAATATAATTTTTGACCTGGGATTTGCCCAAAGTCCGCCTTCACGTAGGTCTCATCGTCCATCAGAATACATCCGTCGAACTTGGTCAGCACTTGGTCGTACAGATTTCGAGCACGGATTCTGGCCACATTGTTCTGCTTCAGCGTCCGATTTGGCTGTTTGCTGGCTCGGAATGACCTTATTCCTTCCCGGAGACGAATTCGTCGCACCGTACTGTGAGCGGCCTGGAACTTATTGGCCAAATTGCGGTCTGAAAGATTGGGATTCCTCTTGACGGCCTTGATGACTTTCCCACGCAGTTTCCGGTCGACAGTTCCACTCCGACGCTTCGAATGCGGCTTCCGAGCCGTCGTCAATGTTTCCTTGTACTGCTTGATAACACGCCATACGGTATTTCTGGGCATTTTAAGCTGTTTAGCTAGCTTCGATGCCGACAACAATGGATTTTCAAGAAAACTGTGCACAATTTGATCTCTCCGTTCGGCTTCCATGGCGGTTGTTTACAAAATGCTATCGTTTGGTGTTATGACATAAATAGGGGAGAGGCGGGCTATATGCGCATATTAAGGAAAGGACTCATTTTCTCCCATATTCCAATACAAATGAGTCTGAAAACTCTATACACATGAGCGGACATCTGTTTACATACGTTAGAGCAATTTTTCTGTTAAAATCTCTTACAGTTTTTGTGAGAATAATTTTTTAATAAAAGAAGTCAAAATAGCCGATTTCCGAAACAGGCGGGCTAAATGCGCATATTTATGTTTTTAGCTATATTTCATTTACACTTGTAATATTTTGATATTATTTGATTGAAAATGGTAGAAACGGATGTTAAGTATACGTTAAAGCTGAAATTTTGGTAAAATTTCTTACATTAATAGTTCTTTTGCCAGAAACATAATTAGTTATGCCATATGGCCATATTTCATTGTAATATTTTGTACATACCGTATTTTTATCGGATCATTATGAAGTTCTTCTTTTTTCGCTGTAAGATCGTGATTTGAGCGTAGATTTGATGTTTCAATGATAAAAAGTAAAAAATTTATAAGACTAATCAATTTTTCTTGATATAGGCATTTAACCTGCCTTAATATGGGCATTCAGAACCTATCTCTTATTCCAATATCTTATCATTTACAACCTTGCCAAAAGCTTCAATTTGTTGAATTTCCGATTTCCAGATGAATAAGAAAGAAAAACCATCAAAATGTTTGTTCACAGAATCTGTACACACGATAATTAAAGTTCAATATATTTTAACAAAACTGACAAAAATCTTGTTTGAATTTTCAAATTTTTTTGGCTAAATATAACAATCAAATTTCTTCATGCCATGTTTCAATAGCGTATTACCCTCAAACTGCATTGATCAGATACGTTGAATCTCCAGCCATATCGCCAATCGGCTGTATGCGCATATTATCCAACATGCGCATTTAGTAACACTTCCCCCTACATGGTGAAAGGTAATGAATTTCCCGACACGTGGGTGAAAAAAGTTTCCAAATCCGTCCACTAGGAGCGCCACAATGAGCAAAAGAATTTGTTCCAATACCAAATGAAGCAGACTTTAATAAAATAGTTTAACCGTTAAAAATATTCTGTTTACATGATATTTGAATGGTGCCCGCATAAATCAGCATTATACAATAGCGATTTCCATTATCTTTTTCCTGAAACATACGAAAGATTAGCTTTATAGTTTTAGATTCCATGAAATGGAATCGTTTGGACGCACTTTAAGATACAGCGAACAGGTCGTTAAGTAGAGTAACCATTCATTTTTTTTTTGCTTTTTTCTAATGAAATTTTTATACAAAATGTAGCAAAACGATAGATGTAATCGTTGTTATATCATTCATTTCAATATTTAGAACGACACAATGTATGTATCTTTAATAGATCTTTTTACGATTTATATTGCAAAAGAAAACGATTCGTGTTGAAATTCATTAAATGTTATTTTATTTATTCTAGTATGGCATTTTATAATTACTTTTTTTTACTGTTATAGGCCCTAATTCCTCGCAGGTCCAAATACTGCGAATTTCGTTACTTCAACACATATTTCTCTATTTGATAAATGAAAGTTCTTCAATCGAATAAGCAGATTGTTAGACTACATTCCTTCAATTTTAAGGTAAATTTATAAATGGTATAAAAAGGTATTATTGTTATTAATATAAGAAAAATATCTTGTTTAAGATCTTCTAAGATGCTGACGGAAAACAGAGCTTGGAATTGATCCCTCAGGGGTCCTTTTTCCTTTCCATATAATTAGTTTGAATGCTAGCATTTGAGTCACCACGACAATAACGGTTCCTCCTCTTTATGATCACAGAGAAGAATAGAGTGGTATAATGGAATGGATATACTCGGTAAAATTAAACTATCAAAGTAAAATGCCTTAGTAAATAAACATATGAATAAAGAAAAATCTTCTAAAATGGACTTAGGACTTAGGACTGTTGACGATATGTCTTTTTCACGTTCGTTTTCCATGACCACATCCAAGTAGGATTCGTTTTCGTCATCCTGGTTGAAGTAGGTAATATGTTCGATCATAAATTAGGATCACATCTGCAAAAAAAAATTTTATTTTTTTTTTTTTTTTTAGGTTTTATTTTTGACACTTTACCAGCATTATGGCATTCGTGTCTAAGATGCAAAAAAAAAAAAAAAAAAATGTTTTGTTATAAAACACTGGAATAATGTACTTATTGTGATTGATAGCTTACCCTAAAATAGTAACATAATCTGAATTTTTCATGGAGCCTTTTTTTTTTTTGTTTTTCGTAATCGGGTCGAAAACTGAGCCACTTCTGCCACTACAACTTATAACAGATGGGGTGATGCGAGAAACGCTTCCGGCGTATGTCTGCTTTTGGATTAAGGGGTGCTACTGTTCCCGGTTGTGGTGGTGAAGGTGATACGATCAGTGACGGCATTCCTGTAGTCGCAATTATTGCTGAGGAACTGGACGAGAGATCTAGTGATGATATTTCTGCTACTGTTGGTGATGTGGTGATGGTTGTTGTTGCTACGTCTGCTGACATTATGCTTATAACCCGGGGTCCTTCGTAACCACAGGCTCAACCTGCAAAAGAAAGAAAAATCTTAAAACCATTTATCCGGTTAAAGTAACCGGTTTATTTAGCGGATACTATACCGATAAGGAATGGTGGAACGTACCTGGAGAGCTGCGTAAAATTTCTTGTTTCGATGCTAATTGAATTCCGGTCATTGGCCATCGACATAAACTGCCGCGCCTGGTGCGCTTTCGCCGTGGGAGAATGAACTCTTTCCTGGTGAGATCCGCCACTGTTTAAAATACAAAAATCTTAGGGGATTGGAGCGAAGTCAAAATAAAACTGGATACTTACAGCGAAGACGCATGAAAAATATAAAGTTAGGTAAAATCAGAAGATTTAAGGACGATTACTGGAATAGTCACTATTCGTGTAATCAGATCAGAATAATATCAACGATAACGGGTATGATATTTGATTATGCGGGTGTTCCCATTCATTTGTGCAATTCAAGAAGAATCAAAGATGTCCTGAAAATTCCAGATTTTTTTCTTCATGGTGTCCTGATTTTTGACAAAACCACCTGGCATCCCTACTTCCAACCGAATCTCATCATTTTTTTTTCAAAAGCCTTTTTGTTGTATGACTGAAGACCTGTTGTCTATCGTCGCATCGACCATTACTCCCAGCTTACGTCATTCTGTCAGTGGCCTTATGTTCTGAATAGCGTTCCGATTCCGTTAACTGCCAATTGAGCATTGTTAGTAAAGATCTATCTCACATTGCTGGTGGGCAAGAATTGGTGCGACGGTCTTAGAGCACCGCATCGAAAAATTTCATGAAGAAAACACATTTTTGTTGAACTCTTAGCGAGTTAGCAAGTAAATTCTTTAAGGATTGTTTTAAGGTACACTTAACAAGAAGGTTGGAATGGTAAACAAATTGTCAACCATTCTTTAGGTGCCAAGGTCGGGTACATTTACCATATACCTTATTTTTGATTCAATTGGTAATCTTATAAACTAGGGTGGTCAAAAAATAGGGTCATGTTCCGGAATCAAAACCTTAGGTGTTGAAATCATTCCTTGGCAGGCCAGAAAAACCTTAAGCTAAATATCAGCTCATTGAGTTAACTCTAAATGGCATACCAAGGCACGATTTCAGGCACCAAGGTTTTAATTCCGGAACATAAACCTGCTTTTGGACCACCCTATTATATACATGAGTTATGAATGAATAATTCGGATGGGTTTCCAACAGCGAGATGGCAACCTGGTTCTTCTTGGATGCTAGAATTTTTTTCTTTTTTTCTATCCATCGGGAAAGACGTTTATGGTGGTTTCCTCTCAAAACAGTAGCGTTGAAATAGTCATGAAAATCCCATAAAAACAAAAAAAAAAAGTCGAATTATCAACCAATGAAGAACCAGAATGAGTATTGTGTTAATGTGCTAACAGCCATACTTCTCTAGCATTTGACATTTAGTTCGGGTCCTTGGCAGTCAAATGTCAGATTTGTTTGAAGCCCGAAAAATGTTGGTTGTCAAATTCAATGACAAAGGATTGGAATGCCATCCCCCTGGTTTCCAAAGATGCAGATATAATTAAGGCCTACGTCTAGATCGGTATGTTTCCAATCTACAACTAATCATGAAACAGTTACCTGTCTCATGTGTGCCAGTAATTTATGTTAATCTTGGGCGCCACGCATGGCTAACACGCTGCAGATTCCATATATGCTCGCTGAATTTGATTAACAACGGCTGCAGATACGTGTAACATGACAGACAACTGACAGTTGAATAATTGTAGCAGAATTAACTTACCCACTTGAAAGGAACTGCCTTCCGGAAACGACAGAAACCGTCGTTTCCGTGTCAAAATTCTATTCTCCGGTCCTCCCCCATCATCCGGGACGCCATTCATGATTGTCACTTTGTCCGTCGTTTGATCACTGATCACATCACTACGCGTCAGTTCAAATTCACTGATTGCTATTACCAGCAAATAGTAAAGGCATTTACTTATCATAGATTTCATTTTTAAAGTGTTATGACACTGCTCTACTATAGACTATGTATTAATTTAGGATTCTAAGTTAAGGTACTAAATTTATCTAACTCGACATTTCTTATGCTCAACACGATTCGGTCACAACTTTGTTTCTAGTTCTCCCGTGAAAGTGATGTGGTCGACTGGAAGATTCCCGAGGTTCTGAGGGATCCGATTCTGGGATCCATGTCTTGAAAATGACTTGAACAAACAAACTAGCAGACGTCGTTCCGAGCCAGACATGATCCAGATTTAGGCTTTGGGAAATTAGAAGTGAGAATTAAACACTTGGTGTGAAATTTGGAGCAGCTTCCAATATAAGCTCAAACGACGACATTGGTTTAAAGTTTGCTTAAGGTTGTAAACAAGATTAACGCGATTCGGGACCTATATTCTTGCGGTTGAAGGAGAAAGTTTAGGCCAACACTATACATTGTATGAAGCGTGTAGGCAATGGACCCGAGAAAGTGACACATAACTAGGACAAACATGTTCATCAATGTTGCAAAGCAACTCTTATTGGTTCTAGCTGCTTTTTTTTTTGGTTTCGTCACCAGCTTTAGGCTGTATTGTACACTTCAGCACTATAAGAGTTTAGGACTTGTTTTAGCAGTCCAACTTTCTGAAATTTCTTATAAATATGATAGGTAACCATAATTTATGTAATGATAACAAAACTCGATTTGAATTTATAAGGGGAGAATGGTGGTACTTGATCTCTTTTTCTTATTTTCGTCACATTTTTTTGGAAAAATTTTGCATATCGCCGTATTTGCCAAAAATCATACAAAATCTAAAGATAAAAGTTCCATCGACTTTTTTTGGCCATATAAGTTTTTATTTCACAGTTTATAAGTCTCAGGTAAAAAGATTTCTAAAATTTTATCAACTACCATATATTCAGGGCGCAATTTGATTGATTGATTTATTTAGGCCGGAACAAATTTCAAATCTTTCTTTTGTCACTCGGAGTTGGAACACCGCAAGAGGTGGGGGGGGGGGGAGAATAAAAAATAATGCAAAAAACAAATAAATTAGAATAAATTGCACGAAATCTTGTTTGAAACAAAATTTCATACAATATCATTGCACAAAATCAATAGATCAAGTTATTTTTTATCTAAAAATTCAATAAAATAAAAAATAGAAAAGGTGAAATACCTCCCATCTTCCAAAATTCTTGTTTTGGTCTTGAAATCTTTCGGAAATTTAATTTTTTTTTTCGAAATTTACATAAAATACTTCAAACTTTATTTATTCCCCCCTTCGGGTTTTTCGGTAATTTCGAAAGGGGGGGGGGGTGTGGGGGGGTGGTGACAAAAGAAGAAATTGAAATTTGTTCCAGCCTTATAGAGGCTTTAAATATTTAGTTCATTCGCCTCTTTTGAAGGCGCAATTTTCTAATTTTCTGATAAAAGCACATTTTTTAGTTCTTCTCTATTAGGAAATTTTTGGATGAATATAAATCATTGTATAAATATTAATAATTTCGATCTAAGTAACGATCAACATAAATGCAGAAGACAAATATATCTTATTTGAACTTGAGAGATCAAGTGAACCCATTAGATACATACATTTTGGAAAACTTTTTTTAATAAAAATTGAGAGTTTTCTATTGCTTTGAAAACATGGCATCAAGAGATTCATATTATACTCTAACGATTGACAAATTAAAATAAATCTTTTATTATAGTTTTCGCGCGGGAAACATTTTAAAATGATAAAAAAAAATCATGATGCCACATTTTGTTAGATTTTTCAAACAAAGTGCAATAACTCAAAAAATAAAATTTTCAGATTAAAGGTTTGTTGTTTTGTTTTATTTGGCAAACTTTTCTACCCTCAGGCAAATTCCTATTATAATTTTCATAAGATGCGTCTTATGAACCGCTTTTTAGAGTGTAAAATTGTGGTTCATAAGAGTCTTATAAAAACCTTCAGTTTCTAAAAGAACATCTTATTAAAAATAGGAGAAGCGGCATTGTAAAAATATAATGAACACATTCATTCATTCCATCAGTTTTTTCATCGTCTAACGGTACGAAGCACTCGCTATTGTTAGTTGTAAGTTTTCTATAACAGGTAAATGTCATTGTGATCTTCTGATTGGTAAGTTTGAGTTGATGTTCTTGATGTGAACACCAAATATATTTGTCAACTAAAATATATTTTTTTGTTTACTTTGCAGTATGCTGACCGGCAAAAAACGCAAGGTTGAAGGATCAGATGCGGCAAAAAAAACTTCATGGGAACCGGATGTTTATGTGCTGCTGAAAGCTAGTATGAATGATTTAATATCAAACCAATTCGGAAAACAATAAAGTGAATGTTTTCAACGTCAAATATCATAAATTATTCTTATTAGAAGTTACTTTCTTTTCTCATAAGAGCCTCTCATGAAAAGCAACAAACCCTCATTGGATTAGGTGTTCATCTTCAGAGTTCATTCGCGTCATAAGACAATCTTATAAGTTTCATTGATTTTTCTTATGGCGCAACTTCATAAGAGAATCTTATGGCATTCATAATAGTATTTTTCTGAGTGTAGAATACTTTATCCATGTAAGACATTTTAGTTTTCAAATAAAACTGAGGAATCAAGTATCCTCATTCTCCCCTACATAAATAAACCCTTTAATGCATGACATTTTTTCAAATGATATCAGCAAATATTGAGTCAGTGAAATTATAATGATTTAAGGGGGGGGGGGGGTAGGGTCTAACACTTTAAAAAAATCGATTTTTTTATTTTTTTATTTTCTTATTGTAAAACATTTCAAGAATGTTGTGTCAAATTTTCAAGTCAATTGAAGCAAAACTGTAGAAGTTATAGGCCTTTATCTCCAAATATCTAATACTGCAAGAAAGCAAGAGCAGATACTTCAAACGCGTTTTTCTCGAAAGCACATTTTTAAAGTCCGCCCAAGCAACCAAAAGTCCCATAAAACAGGTACAAACACGCTTACTCAGCCCCATCATTGATATGAAGTACGTTCTATGCAGCTCAAAATTTAAGTTCTTATTGATACTCTATTCAGCTTCCAGCGGCCTCTTAATTCAGCTTCCGAAAAATCGAAAAATGAGCAAAAAAATCTCTCTCTATCTCAACTGAACCCGTTGGCTTCGGTTCATATCACCTTCTCTTGATTATTTACTGTGTTCTGTACCGGTGCCGCCATGACGCCACGCGCCGGATTTCAAACTCGACAAATTACTTAATTGCTTCTTTCCTACATTTCCTACATATGTCGCATCAGAATGGTCACGCAAGTACAAAATTACTTATTGAAAAAAACTTGCCCGGCTTGGGGATCGAACCCCGACCCTCGTGGTGAGAATCGAACACGCTACCACGAGACCACGCCTAGATGTTGTTCTAACTGAAACTAAAACTCGAAGAGGTGATTTGATTTTGAAAGCACATCAATGCACTCTTTGTGACTTATTAATACCCGTTTGAGCACTTTTGTGCCCTTTATGTGACTTACCAAATCCCGTATTGAGCACTTTTGTGCCCTTTATGTGACTTAAGTCCCGTATAACGTACGTATAGATCACTTTTGCAGCTTTCAAGTTCGTTAATGAGTACATATAGTTCACTAATGGGAATTGGGCAAAACAAGTCACATACAACGTACATATTAATCACTTTTGCAACTTTCAAGTTCATTAATGAGTACATAAAGTTCACTCAAGGGAATCGGGCAGTTGATTCTCTTTGTCAGCCAATATGTAACTTTAAATGCCTTCATTCAAGTATATATGTGACTTTTGGTTGCTTGGGCGTGGACATCGTCATTTGAAAACTACTTATCCGATTCTTTTCAAATTTGGAACATAGTTTCTACATATAAAATACCAGACCCCAACGTTTTTCTTTTTGATTTTTTTTACTTTGGGGAGATTTTATAGGTGAAAAATGGCGGATTTTTAAATGAAAAATCGTAGTTTTTACTTCAAACAGCCACAAAAATTTCATAAAAATATTTTTAAGTTAAATAAAAACGTTGGGGTCCAGAAAAACATCTATTAAAAATATTTTGCTCTGATTTTTTTCAATTCAGATGATTCTGTGCTGAGATAAAGTGTCCACCGCAAATCCTGTTTTCTAAAAGGCATCCTCGAAAATGCTCCGTCACCGGCTCATTTTTCAATATTTTTCTACGAAAAAATTACTAAATCTTCTTTTAACAATGCTTTGTATAATGCAAAAAATTTGAATACATTTGTTTGAACGATAGCTCTAGAAAAAAAATCGTGAAAATGGTGTTTTTTTATACCCGTTAGACCCTACCCCCCCCTTAACTCGATTATCACAACTGCACAGGTTCAAAGACAAAATTTTGAGTCTTACGAGAGTTATGGACCATTAAAGTTGAAAAATAATATTTGAAATTGATGATTTATTTTGATACGATTTTGCAAATTTCTTCTAAATTTTGTTCATTAGGTGCAGAAAGATGTTTGTGATTGATTGAAATTAAAACATTTTTCGCGTGAGCTTTCATAACGTCGTATGAAATGTCTCAAGAATTTACAGAATTTACTGCTGCAAAAATTATCGAAATAACTTTTTCACACATAGAACATGTTGTCCTGGCTACAATATTCTAAATGGAAAGAAGTTGCTACTAGTTCATGTCAGTTTATGTATTGTTTCGTAATAAAACTCTTTGTTTACATTTTGTTTCAAACGACGTTATGAAAGCTCACGCATGATTTATTATATTTTCCAAATTTAAAGGAATAACAGCAATTTTCTAAAAAAAACTGCTTTTTTATTGAGATAGCTTTTGTTTGATTGTTCCTCGATTATGCATTTCTTGGAATATTTTTTATAACAAAGCCCGGTATAGATGGATTTTTTTACAAAACCCAAATTTGTATCCAATGTAAATCCTTCTGAACTGAGGTTATGAAACTATCTAGACCATGAAAGAGCAAGACTTAGCCTGCGGCCTACTAAATTTTTCACAAATTGAATTTTTTCTCGACTTTTTAATATGATAAGCACTTAATTATCATAAAATAAGAGTCCATACATAATAAAAAAAAAATATATATATATATATACATACATATCTATATATGTCAGTGAATTGATCAAATATAAACCTAAACTCATATTCGCAGGTGTTATACAATCCTTCAGGTTATTTATTTTTTTTCTAACATTTTATGCATTGATTGTGCAATTTTGTTGCCAAAAACGTTACATTGGTGATTTTTATTCACATTAAATTTTTTCTCTATTGTTTTAACTACCATTTTAAAATTTGAAATGCATGAAAGCGATGAAGTTATATTTTTTGCTACACGGTAAATTTGCAAAAGGTAAATTTGTTGGAAACATATTGTCGGCATATTTTTTATCTTAAAAATTAATTCTTTTATCATATTTTGCAAATCATTTAAAAAAAACCTAAAATCATGAGTTTAATTCAGAATTTAATTTGCTACAATCAAAAGTATTTTTATCGAAAAAAAATAGTTACTAGAATATAAGCAAAAGAAATCGTGACGTCACAACGCGCCGCTTATTCCACTTTTCTGTTTTTTTTTTACAAAACCGTATTTTCTGCTCTTTTATTCGATCCAATTTTATGAAAATTTCAGGAAAGTATCGACTCATTACAACTAACAAATCGATGTTTTTGGTTTTTTCAAATGTTGATATAAAATTATTCTAGAGCGATTCAGTTTCGTGACGTCACAACACGGTTTGCAAAACCTTGTGACGTCTCGAAATTTTATGGTAAGCTACATGAAATAAATCATAGTATAATATTAAAATTAATTCGTAATTTACTAAAAATGCTTAGAAACTCAACAAATAATGTGATTATGTGATGAAATCGATCCATTTATTCCCAAAAAATTAAGGGCAATATAAGCAGATAAGGTTTGCAACACTGCGTACATCAATTTTATTTGCATTTTGTTTGTGCGATCATGTGAATATTATTTAGAAAAAAAAGTAGAGATGTACCACCGAATACCGCCCAAAAACCGTTAGGCCTTATATTCGGCTCACCGAATAGCTGAGTTAATTATTCGGCCGAATAGGAAAAATATTTATTTTTGAAATTTATACAACAAAATAATTTTCAAGTTTTTCAAATGATTCTCGATAGTTTATAAAATATTCAAAAGTAATACTGAAAAAGCTACTTAATCGTCAAAAACTTAAGGTTTCAGTAAATCATATTAGGTATATCTGTATATCTTTCACAGTGTATAGCTTTATATGTTTTTTGATTGACGTTTATTCCAGATTTTCTATGTATCCAGGCTTACCCATGAATCCAATGAATAATTTGAGATAAGTCAAATCTGTCCGGGATGCCCAGATATTGTTCAAATCTTTTCGGATTTTGCCCGGGTTTTTTTTTAACTATTTTTCTCTAAATCAAATCAAAAACTCAAAATTTCTCTTTGAACATTTTAGGATTTTGTGATAAAAAACGATTTAAAAAAATCAAAATGAACAAATTTTTTTGTTCAAATCACAAATACGATTTTGACGCTGCTGCTGTTATTCAACGATTTTTTTTCTTTTTTTTTAGTTCTTAGTTTATTTGTGTTTAAAAGTTATGTACATTGTCTTAAAATTCACTTGTTAGAGAAAATTCTAATTCATTGATATTTACCACTACGTCTGAACAATTCACAAAATAATCAATATAACTTGCTAGCAAGCGAGAATGGATGTGCGTGTATTTCTATTTATTCCCCTCAGTGCAGGCCTCAGTAAATCGTCACTTGATAAACGTCGCCCTCCAATAGACACGATCAGCTGTTGCAACAGTCCAAAGCTTTGCCGTATACGAGAGCAGGAAAAAAATTGTGTTCAATCGTCTCCGTAGAACCACAGTAAAGGCATTGGTCTCCGTCGGCGCGTCGCATCGTTTGTAGAAGTTGTTGGTGAACTTCAAAAAAAATTCTTTCAATTTCATCTGGCATGTTTTTGATCTAGATTTTGTTCAGATTCGCCCTTTTTCACAATTTTTTCAAAAAATCGTCCTGAATGGATACCGTGTGGTAGAAAGTATGGTATGCTGAAGTTAAAGATCATCGTTCTTTTTAACAATTATTGGTAAGATATCTTGCTCAAATTCGACTTTTATCTAAATTGACATCGAATGAGGAATTTCAAATTGCTTGGCACCTGTTTCGTAGGGTGGTCGGATTTACCGGTTTTTTTATAATCCGGTATTTCGGTATTTGGAATTTTCAAAACCGATAAAACCGGTAAAACCGGTATTTTTCAAAGTATATCGAATTCATGAAAAGGTTTCGTCTAATTGCAGTAGTAATGGCATAAAATGCGCAGAATTTATAACGCAATAGATTTTGCAACATTTCCAATTGAAAAAATATTGCATTAAGCCTTTAAATTATCACTTTGTAATAAATCTAACATCACCCTCATGATAATCATGATATTTATCATCGTCATTTTATTATTTTTATTTCACATTGAGGATGCAGAAATAATAGAAGTTTCATATAGTTTGCGACGAATTTTTGTCCTAAACTCTGAAGAACAGTATTGAAGAATAGATTTTACAGATTTAGTAAAAGTTTTTATAGTCTTTCATGAAAATGATACGAAATTTGATATACAAAAAGATTTTCCGTTAAAAAATGACTTAATCAATTACCAAACAAAACTCAAACACTGTCACGAAGTTTTTGGTTGACTCACAAAATTACAGATGATTGTGGTCTTAAATACGGATGTTTTCCTCGCAACCTAGTTTGTGATAGCATTATGTTTGCCTTTCCAAAATTAAAACCAACAAATAGAAAACCAAATCTTTTAAAAAATCAGTCAAAATTCAGCAATAAATAAAGTTGTTTGGATCTGATTCATACTTTCTTCGTTGCTATAATACTGTTGCAAATTTATAAAAACTTTTTTACTGCTTTGTCGGAAAAAGAAAATGCTTCAACAGCATTAAAAATAAAAACAACAGAGTTTCATCAATTAACTTGAAAATATTGATAGAGAAATTTCATATAAATATTTCAACATGTGTTTAAATGGCTCTATTGAAACATTTTAATTTAAAAAACAAAGTAGGAAGTTTCTAATCAACATTTTTGGTTTTTAATTTTTGAAAGCCCTTCACCGTTTAGAACGATTTTGAGAAACTTGGCCTGTTTATAGATAAAACATGTTCGCATCTTTTGACCAAATTCCAGTTTTTCAATGAAAACTGTGATATAATCAAGCATTCTTAAATTTCTTGTAGCTGTATCTTTTTTCAGTCATTGTTCACTTGTACAGTCTTGAAATGTTGTGAAGCGTTAGTTCGATAGCTGAACTGAAATGTGTAAAGTTTCATGAAAATATTTCATCTGAGTGAGAGATGGCAGCTTGTCAATGCTTTTTCAAACGCCACTCTAGCTTTAATTCAAAAAGTACATCGGCAAGTTTTAGCAACAATCATATCTCACATTCTCAACCTTGTAGCAAGGCTTATTGAGCTTAGAGTTTGAAACTGATTAAACAAAATATAAGTATTTGTACTCATACATATTTGGTAAAAAAAAACATTTAGCTGTGTCAATTTTATTACAGTGCCGTTGATGAAAAGTTGATGAAAAATTTACCGGAAATCCCGGTTTTTTACCGTCCCAAAAGTCGGTATTTCCGGTATTGGAAAATGGACGGTTTTACCGGTTTTACCGGTTTCGGTAAAACCGGTTAGACCACCCTACTGTTTCGACGTGCTCTGTCTTGGATTTCATAGGAACCGATTCTCTTTGGTGATAAACGTCCAAGAAGCGACAGGTCATCTGATGTCCTTTCAATTATTGGTGACATTTTGAAAATCAGAGAAACCACTATTTGAAAAAGATCTTGTAAAACATAATCTGGTTGAAAATAATCGACTCTAAAACATGAGGGTAATAAATAGTAGCAAATTGAAGTAATCGATTTTGTATTTTTGATATAAACTCGACAGAATATTTGACCGAATATTCGTTTGTCCGAATAGTTGAAAAAGTCGAAATTCGGTATTCGGCCGTTCGCCGTATACCACTATTTGGAACATCTCTGAAAAACTAATACTTGGATAAATTTAGTCGTAAAAGCATTGAAGTGTGTTTCTGAGTCTTTTTAATATTTAATTGCAATGGAATGGAATAATAAATAATCATTTCAAAAGCCTTTGATATATTTAAAGTCAGTTAATGGACACTAGAGTGCCCAAATTAGCCGACTTCTGAAAAACCTTATAAGTTGCAAGTTTAAGAGGATCCTTGGCCTAGCACAAAGTCCAATGCAAAATTTGGGGGATCAGACCACAGAAACAAATGGCACAATGAGCCTAAAATTGTATAGAATTATGAAAAATTTGCTTGGGGGGAACATGGAAACCCAGTTTTGCACCAATTCTGAAATCTATATCGGCTGATATATTTTCATTATAGCCATTCACAAAGCTTTCATGATGACAAATAGTTTATCCCAAAGTCCCATTTCAATAAGGATTATGGTGAAAAACGATTTTGAGTTTCAAAAATGAGCTTCTGAAGGGTCAATTACAAAAATACATGACTCAATTCTAATAAAAGTTAGTATAAGAGAGAAGAATATAAACAAATCCACACCATATTTACAAGTAGTCTACGAGAAATGTTTCCACATAAAATCCAACAGTTTTCTCAATTACGACCTCTGCGAATAAAAAAAAATCATTGAAATAGGTTAAAATCCGACAGGAATTATCTCGTTTACACTCAGGAACATACATATACAGTATGATGCAAATTATCCCTCGAAGAAGGCCTAGATCAAAGGCCGAAACGTCGATCAAATTGTTAAACTCTGTTAATTGCTTTCTAAAGACTTAAATGCCAATAAGAAAATAAAAAAAATGTAACTGAATATCTTTTGATGGAAAATGAAGCTCAAGAAATAACCTTGCTAAGCTGTGCAATTTGTTTTTGAAAATTGAAAAATGATAATCGGTCCTCCAGTTGAGGGGCGCTTGGAATGGGTCCTATATTTTTTTACAAGATAGGTAGGTACTAGTTTTCGCTATGGTAGGTAAAGCTCCAAAATATTTTCAAATGAAAATTATTTAAAAAAATAACGTTTGAATTTAAAACTTTTCCTATCCTATAACTACCCAAACTGCATTGTCATATAATAATCATCGTTAGAAATGAAGCCGCCTGAACGATTTTAAATTAAGTTTGACCCGTTGATTGAAAAGGTTGCCTACTCCTTATCTAGACGGTTGCATGAAATAAAGCTTAGTTCTTTTAGAAATGGGACAGTTACGAATGCCTGTATCTCAAAAACCATTCGTTTGAACGAAATACTTTCTATGAAGAAAAAGAAGGCAATGTTATGATCTTTCATGAAAAAATTTGAAAAAAAATATTTACCGTTTTTTGTTAAAGAAATTTCTACTTTATTCTTGGTATCTCTCATTGGCCGGCGCACACTTTGTTTAGTCATGGTATTGATCAGTTTCTCCAACTTACACTTCGTAAAATCTATATTTTAGGTGGCTTCACCTTCCTTCTTCAATTTCTGATACTTTCTGGTCCAATACTTCTCTGGAAACTGGAAACTGGAAGCATTTTAGTGGATACAGTTGTTTCGAAATGAACAAATTTGATTATTTTTGACCACATTTTTGAACGTTTTTTTTTCGGTACCGGTTTTACAGCTTAAGAGCTTTGGAACTATCAAAAAATGGTTGTTTGAGGTTGGATTTTAATGAGTCATCACTAGGCAACACTTTCAGCTTATCGGAGAAAATTGTTTTGGACATATCAGCGATCTACCCTTGGTTTTTCGTTTATTGAAAATTAAAAATGCTGGTATGAGACTTGCATTCCTTGATGATCCTTAACCGTTGTTGCCGATCATCTGCTTCACTCCATTGCTTGATTTGAACTTTGTGGACATTATTGACAGTGTTTGCATACTTATCCACCACAAAAACTCAGTAATTCTTTGAATAATCAACGGTTTTGTCAGCTATCAATTTGATAATGACGAATTTTAAAGGAAACTGTGCAAAATTATTTTTTTCTTTTTCTCTTGCATCGTACATATCTCAAAAACGCATAAATTTTAAATTTTGGAAAAAATTGGTCAAATAGTACTTTTTACAGGCAACAAAATGTTGTTAAAATTTTTAAAATCCAATAACTAGTTAACGAGCTATTAGCAAATGAAAGTGTCCCATTTCTAAAAGAACTAAGCTTTATATAAAGAATATAAAATACCGTCAACTGGGGCAACATGCAACAATTTTCAACTTCAATAGCTTCTAAAAAACTTATGTTCACAGTTAATCGTATCCTTTATGCATCAAAAGTTTTAAGGATGCTGGGACATCAAATTGGCGTAGTTAAAAAAATGTTGGTTTCTTCAGTTATTTTTAATTTTCTAAAAACATGCGATTTTCACCCTTCTTAGAAAATGGGGTAACTTGCAACAAACTATGTTTTTAATGAAAAATCTTATGAACACGTACGAAAATTCATAATTTTTGATATATTTGCGATGTCTTAAAGATCATTACGCATGACAACACCAATTGCAGTAGTTTTTGGGTCTGTAAAAACAAATTTTCACATTTTTTTTCTGAAAATAAGGACGCTGCATACATTTAGGGGTTAAATAATACTACGAAAAATTCTAAAAGCTGAAATCATAAAAAGAAATGTTTGGATGAATGAAATTTAAATGTTTACAAACGCGTGATTCAAAACATTCATATTCTAACACATGGAAACGAGATTTACAAGGTATTTCTTTGATTTGCATTTTGTTGCATTTAACCCCAGACACCTAACTGAATATTAAAAATATTCATTTAATAAAATTGGGTGATTGTTTGAAAAATATTTTTACACCAACAATATTGGTATAATATGAGGGAACCTGTAAAAAGTTTGTAGGTAATTTTATCAAGCCGATCCGTCATACTGGGTAAAGTTTTTTTCGGCATCAAAAAATGTTAAAATTTGTACATTTATTGCTCGATTTTTCAAATTTTGCATAAAAATAAAAAACTTAAGAGAACTAGCTTAAGATGCGAGAAATTATGTCATCATCATTTTGTTATCATTAAAAGATAACTTTATTACAATACATTAAATTAAAAATTGATTCAATGTAGTGTTATATAAATGTTGCATCGAACCCCGCTGTTGCATGATGCCCCGTTTGACGGTACTTATTTAAATTTTTTTTTTATTATTTATTATTTATCAGTTTATTACTTGGCTTTCAAAATCTTTTCCTCATCTAAGATATCTTTAAGAAGTTCAAATAAAGGTTTCCCCCAAATAAAAATTTTAAAAAACTTCTTTTATTTTTAAGATGTCTATTCAAAAAGTTTTTGTTAAGTAAAACGCAGGATTTTTTAGCTTGATCCGGTGTACTTAATCAGGGGAGCCGCCCTATTGGGAAAGCAGTAAAAAGTCGGGATTGAAATTGCATCCGGATAATACGGAAATTAGTCGGGAATTCCTTAAATAAATCATAATTTTTAGTCTAAATGCATAATTTTCAGTGCTATGAAGTATTTTAGTTCTTGCAGAACAACCTTTTATATTTTTAAAACAACAAAACGTCGAAAGAAAACTCCCAGAGTACAAAATGTTTCTAATCTGATGGATATTACACAAAGGAATTTCTGCCACAGAGAAAAATTTCCGCGATTCGAGATTTTAATTTTTTTCTTTCTTTTGCTAACTGTATTTTGAGATTATCAACGCAAGATTTTCGCAACAAAACAATTCACCAGAAAAGCAATTCCGTACCGGCACAAGCGAAGTAATTACATTAGCGCTACGATACGTTACAAAAACATGATGAATTATAAATACCTCAACGATAAAGCTTTTGTTTAACAAAAGTTGTTTGCTGTCATAAAATTTTTTGCATATTTTAGCGAATAAAGGTTCGACACGGTGGAGCTGATATAAGAATACTCCCAAGTAACACAGATTATGCCAACTAGCATTAGGAAGTTTTATTATGGTTTAATTATGGCATTTTTTTGTGCACCTCGTTTTATGGCGGTTTTATTATGGTCATGCAGAATGCTTATAATTTTTTTTCGACCATATGTTTTTAGATGGTTTTGAAAACTCTAATAAAACTTTTATTAAACATGCTGTTTTAGTTATTTTGAAAGAGTTGTGAATGCTTTTTTTAAACTATAATAAAACACAAACCTAGAAGTTTGCTCCAAGCTTTCTTTTGCATGTTCTATAATAGCACTCAGTGCATGATTATTAAACCGCCATAAAACTTAGTGACAGTTCTCGATCAAGATGTCAAAACAGGACACGCTCAAATTAGATAGCACACATTTGTATTGGAACTCCCATTTTTACACATTTTTGGTAAGTTATGCGTGTTGGTTTTGAGTTAAAATTAAAAAATCACCGAAAGTGGTATGAATATCTTTACAATATGAGTATTGAGTGAAAGGGCCCAAATAGTAGGAAAAAAATTGTTGCTTGACGCCATCATTAATTCAAGATGGCGGCTTCCGCTTTTATTTTCAAAGCTGTAAATTACTGAAAATATCGTGAAACCTTCACAATATGGTTATTAGGTGAAAGTAATAAACGAGTAGAAGTCAAATTTCGTTGCCCGTCGCCATCTTAAATCCAAGATGGCGGCTACCACTCAACTTGAAAATACTGTAAATGACTGAAAATCGCATAAAACCTATATTATAGGGGTATAAGTTGAAAGAAATCAACCGGTAGAAGTTGAATTTCGCTATCTGACGCCATCTTGAAATCCAAGATGGTGGCTTCCGCTAAACTTTAAAATGTAGTAAATGACTTAAAATGACATGAAACCCAGGTGGTAGTGGGTGGAAGGGCTTATCGAGTAGAAGTCGAATATTGCTATCTTACGCCATCTTGAAATCCAAGATGGCAGCTTTCTATAAACTTTAAAAATGCTCTAAATCATTGAATATCGTATGAAACCTCCAAAATATGGGTGTTTGTCAATTGGAATAAGCTATAAAAAGTTTATTTTTTGCATTCTGTCGCTATCTTGAATTCCAAGATGGTGGCTTCAGCTGAACTTAAAAATACTGTAAATGACTGAAAATAGCATGAAACTCCCAAATATATTGTATTGGGTGCTAAGGCTAAATGATAGAAGTCAAATATCTCTTTTCGCGTTTCTCTGAAAATCTGTAAGTGACTGAAAATCCCACAAAAACCACCACAATACAGACCCCATTCGTTTTTGGCAACATTCGATTTTGGCAACATCGAATTTGGCACATGTGCCTAAATCAGACGGTGAACAGAAACAACATAACCTTTATAGTTTTCGCTAGAATAAGACCAATACAATTTAAACATAATAGCATGATAGGAATAATAGAATTACATAAATGGCAAAAAAATCAAAAACTACAAAACAAAACAAGAAAAGTGCTAAATGCATTAGAAACATAATGAAAAAATAATAAAAGTGATTTAAAATTATCTAAATTGTCTTAAAATAGTAGTTTTAATGTAGTATTACGTGAAAAAAGTTGTGTTCAAGCGATTTTCATTGATTAACAATATTTTAAATTCAGTGGAAGCTGCCATCTTGTATTTCAAGATGGCGTCGGAATGAAAAAAAATCGACTTCTAGTTCAGCCCTTTCATCCAATACCCGTATAGTGGTGGTTTAATGCGACTTTTTGTCAGCATTAAGTATTAAAAGTTGAGCGGATGCCGCCATCTTGAAATCCAGCTGATAGCTAAATTCAACTTCTACTCGTTTAGCCCTTTCACCCGATACCCATTTTGTTGGGGTTTCATGCGATTTCAAGTCATTTACACCATTTTAAAGTTCAGCGGAAGCTGCCATCTTAGATTTCAAGATGGCGTCAGACAACGAAATTTGACTTCAACTCATGATTTATTCCACGGGTGATTAAAAACCAATCCGATTTTATTTAAAATGTCTGTCCTCATTTACTGTACTAAGGATTAACAACTCAGAAATGAGGAACTCATCCTTAGCGTGTAATTGGTTGGCTTGCGAGAGAAACGTCAAATCGTAGCTTTTTTTGGGGTCATCATTAAACCATAATAAAACTATGAATTGACTCACGCCATGTTGGTTGGAAAATCGAAGGGCACAAAATGACGCCATGTTGATGGATTCACAATGCAAGCATTGGAAAATATTTTTTCAGGCCTTTTTCCATCAATTCCATCATGATTGACCATCAGATTTAACGAGGCGCATTTATTTTAAGATACTATTTCATATACATTTTACCTAAAATCTTGACTGGCAGTAGAAAAGAAGCTCAATATATGGTTAAAACATTGGTTTTTTTAGCTATTAATTTTACCAGATCATATCTGAATAATGCAATCATCATTCATCAACCATTATGGTTGCTGGAAAAAAATAAAAAAAAACTCCGAGAACTCACAGAATCGAAAAAACAAAAATTTCTAACTTGTTTAATAATAGCTCTTTAAAAGCTTTGGTGACCAACATTGATGACCAACAATGATACGTCTTGATGACGTTTCTAGGGTAGGGCCAAATAGCCTGATTTTGGCTTTATTAGAGTCCAGGTGATGTTATAGAATGCGCTTTAGCTTTGTATGAAGATTAATGCGATAGTCCAAACGATATTTTCCTGACCATAATAAAGCTAAAATTGTTACTTGGGCTGTAACTGCATAACTTCAGGGATAAAAATGGTTTAAAATTCAACTTACTTTCTCACATACTAGGTATTTAACATAAATAAAATGGTAGCGATTTAAAATCTGACACCTGTAAAATAACAGAAGTTTCAACGCATTACATTTTACTTACCCTTGATACATTTTTGTTTCAAAACAATTATATTTCAGCGCGTGGAAGCGACGAAAAAACAATTTACAATGCATAAACCAACAAGGGTTTTTTCTTGTTTTTTTTTTAAGTATAACGAAATTATCTAGTGAATTTACTAGAAAGTATCAAACTAACTAATAAACAGACGCAAAACCTAGTCCAGATAACGAATATAATATTCTTTACATAGAACTATCCCTTGGGCGTTTATAAATGTGCAAAAAGAAGAACAAAAAAACTAATGATTTGAACTGTGGAATATTTTAACAAATGAAAACAAGTTTTGTAGCTGCATTCGGATATTCGGAAAAGGAGAATATGTTCACGCTTATCCACGAAGACGACGTTTTTACTTTTTCCGTCCACGTGGTATGTATTTGAACATCATATTTTAGAAAGCTCTCAATGCCTGACGCCTTTACTTTTACGCTTTATGTCTGTAAGTTCTCCATTATACCTATGTGAGCTTTATTGAAGCTTCGTTGCATCACTCAAAGGTAGCGCGCGAACTGCCACCTACTCGTCAGTACTGCAACTAAAACACTGTGTCTCGGCTTCCATTCTATGTTTTTTCTTGGCCTTCTGCGCATGTCGTTCCGAATGGCCTCCATATATTGCGTATCGAAATTTCTATTCCAAAAAAATGGAATGTTAAGCTGACGGCTTATCTGATACGTTCGCTCAATGGATCAAACCAAAGTTTTCGAACATTTTAAGTTTAGGACATCATATATGGCTGCCCATCAAAACAGCTGTTGATCAGCTGATTCATATAAACAGACTGTTTAAAAACATCGCACAGAGAGTGAAATGAAAACATGTTTCCGTTCGTCTCCAGGTTGATTCGAAGATGTTACTCAACAAAGGACACGATTTTTGGACTATCTTCTGGTAAGTATGAATGAAATGTCCATATTTAAAGAAAGAATAATCTTTTTCCCAACTTTTAGGTTCCGGTAAATGTGGCGTGGCTGTGATACGCGTCTCGGGAGAAGCAGCCAGCGAGTTGGTTCGACGCAAAACATGCAATCCAAAGCTACCGGTTCCTAGGAAGGCCGTTCTTAGGAAGATTTTTCACTGCAATTCCCGTGAGCTGATCGACAGGGGACTGATCCTGTGGTTTCCGGGTAAGTGAGCTCGATATGAAATGGAACATGAAATGTTTCTGTTGCTTATCAACAGAAAAATTGTGTTTAATGAGAGCATTTCAAAAATGATTACACACTTGATTCAATATTAATTTGTAATAATTTTCTCTACTGTGATATTGAAAAATGTCTAGTAAAGTAATATCTGGTATCTTTCCAGGTCCAAATAGCTTCACAGGAGAAGATTCCGCCGAATTTCACGTTCACGGTGGCCTAGCTGTTATCAACGCCATGTACGAAAGTTTGGGATCCTTCGAAGGCGTTCGACTGGCGGAAGCAGGAGAGTTCACAAAGCGTGCTTTTTACGCCGGTAAAATGGATCTCACCGAGGTCGAAGGATTGGCCGATTTGATCGAAGCCGAAACGGAAGCTCAACGAAAGCAAGCACTGCTGCAAGCAAACGGAGAGTTGTCACGGTTGTACAATGAGATGCGAGAACGGTTGCTAAAATGTATCGCCCACGTGGAAGCATACATTGATTTCGCGGAAGATCAAGATGTGGATGATGGGGTCTTAGATTCCGTGAAACGTGAGGTAGAAACTTTGACAGTTGATATCCAAGCTCATCTAAATGATCACCGAAGGGGTGAGCGACTGAGAGCAGGAGTTAGAACGGCAATAATAGGGGCCCCAAATGTTGGAAAAAGTAGTTTCGTCAATTTAATCAGCAACAGGAAGGTCTCGATTGTTACCAATATTGCCGGTACAACCAGAGACATAATCGAAACTCATCACGATATTGGAGGGTATCCGGTAATTCTGGCTGATACGGCTGGTTTGCGAGCTAAAACAACTGATATAGTGGAGCACGAAGGTATTGAAAGAGCTAAAGATTACCTTAGTTCAGCAGACTTCTTGATCCTGATAATAGATTCGGAAAATTTGAACAATTTACTCAAAGCTAATAGTAACAATTTTGAAACTTGTCTCGATTCATATTTGTCATCATTTGGAATAGGAAAGAAACAATTTTCCTCAGTCAGGTCATTGGTTATTGTTAACAAATCAGATCTTCTCGATAAAGAAGACCTTATACGGTTAGAAACCATTCCAAACATTAGACTTCTTTCCTGTTATTCTAAGCAAGGAATAGAAGGAGTACTGAATGAAATGAACCAACATTTGAAACAGTTATGTGGTAATCCAACCAAAGAAAGTCCCAATCTGAGTCAGCAAAGACATCGCTACCATTTGAAGCGATGCGTTGAGTATCTAGACAAGTATCGACGTTATTTGGAACAGGAAAACTATCCGGATCTAGCGATAGCAACTCAACATCTCAGAAACGCTACCAGATGCATCGGTAGAATTACGGGAACAATCGATACCGAAGAAATCTTAGATGTTATATTTAGCAGTTTTTGCATAGGAAAATAAATTTTCATCCTAAAATTATATGTTTATTTTGTTTAGGTTTACATACTGAAAGAAATTTTAAATTTTCATTAACTATGATTTTTTTCAGAAATATCCTACTTAACTAAAAAAGAAATTACTTTCTGAACACCAAGAAACAACGAACTTCCGGTTCTTAAAATCACGTTTTCCAGGCT
Source organism: Uranotaenia lowii (assembly GCF_029784155.1). Taxonomy (NCBI): domain Eukaryota; kingdom Metazoa; phylum Arthropoda; class Insecta; order Diptera; family Culicidae; genus Uranotaenia; species Uranotaenia lowii. Next base: position 210,469,187 of record NC_073693.1, on the reverse strand, counting down.
TGAGGAAAAAAAATGCTAATTTCAACGGATAAAAAGGATGATCTCAATCGTTCCCCCCGTTAAACATGGCTTAAGCCAAACAAAGCCAGCGTAGATGCGAGCCCAATCCTGCACGAACGGATATTCTTTGTACAGGAAAAACACTAGCAAGAGAGCGAAAAAATATTCTGAAAAGTTAACATCAATTACACTACCCCGGGGTAGTCATTGTAAAAGCGAGCAGATTTTCTTCCATTCATCCCAACACACTGCAGGCAATTAACTCGCTGCTAAACGATGACGATGGCGCATGCAAGTTTATATGCTTTCTTCGGTTGACGTTGAATGGTGCAATACAAAGGTACGCACATGTGCTCTCCGCGTACGTCAGCTGCCCTGGCGAAATCGTGATTTATGGTAATCTGTAGATGGATTCATTTCTAGGAGAAAAAAAAAATATAATCAATCAGTCATAATAAATAGACTGGACATTTTTTTATAACAAAATATAAGAAAATATGCATCTACTCCTTTAAATAAAAATTGCCTGGACTATTCAATTTATATAAAGAAGCAAATTTTTCAGTAATAAAATTCGCCTTTGTTTATGCAATGCACCTAAAGGGACAATTCTAATCCCCTTAAAACTTGACTTGACATTAAAAACGACTGATGCATAAGTTTGAAATAATACATACTTACTAAACTTTGGGTTACTACACAGTTTCACCTATTAATATTGAACCAGTCCAATGCCTGAGCCAAGCAGATGCGCCTTCGGCCAAGCAGGATTTTTTCTTTCCGGTTTGCAGCACCGGTTCTTTTTTCATTCTGTTTCATTTTATTTTCTTAATTTTCCGGTAACGCATGTAAACGACAGCCCTTCACAGGTGTACCTTGAAAGACTTGAAGCGATTTGGGAGACATCTGAAAAAATCGCATGCTGGCACAGCTTTTTTTCAAGACTCTGCGAGAATTTTAGATTTGTTGCTTACCGCGAATGTGTTACTATTAGAAGGATAATTCAAATGTTATAAATTTGATAATTAAACGCTGTTCTATAAAATTCAATGCAACACTTTGGTTAACTTAAAGATACAGAATTTATAAAATTTGATCCATTGAGTTTCGAGATACATTTTTTTCTTGTACGGGATTTTCATCCTCCTTTTGTTACAAACAACTTTTGTTCTGCAGAAATTTTTATAAATTAGAAAAAAAAAAAATTAAAAAAAGCATTGCATTGCATTGAAAATTATTTTTTATGGTTAATTTTGTTTTACGATTTGATAAACCTTTTCTATTGAAACTGAAATCTTGACGCATAAAAACTTTCAAAGACTTTCAACGAATAATTAAATATGTATTTATTAAATGGCATTTAATATTAAAGTGAAAATCGAAAATCGTTTTGCAGACTTCGACATATTTGTAAATAACTTCGACATATTTGTTTATTTGAATCATCAATTAAATTTTGTAAATAATTTTCAGAATGGTTAATCTTTTTTTTTTTTTGAAAAATGAAATCTTCTTCCAGAAAATTGAAAACTTAAATACTTCATATTCATATTTTATTTCAATGTATGAAAAGCCGGTCTAATGTATGGTCTTTAGAAATTATTTGCTGAATCATATAAGAAAACTTCAATTTCACTTTGAAAATTTTTAGATTTTGTATTAAAAACGATTTTTAAGGCCGAAAAACAACAACTTTTGTTTTTCCTGTTGTTCTGTCTTTGTTTACCAGAGCCGGAACAGTCCGAAAAATATTTCTAGCAACAGCCTTTTGGAACTGTGCTTTTCCTGTTGCTTTGTATTTTTTACCGGTGTCGAACCAGAAACAAGTTGTTCGTAGAAGCAGCCATGCGAAACAGCGCTCCCTGTGCCAATCCGTCTTTCCATCGGGTGCCGAATACGAAACAATCAATCTTAACAGCAGCTTTAAATATCTGCACTTCCAGAACTAATCTGTTTTTATTTCACCGGGGCCCGAATCAGAAACAAATGTTTCTTAGCAGCAGCCTTGCTAATCTGCGCTCTCTGTACACTCAGAAATAAATAAAATATAAAAATATGTTTTATTTAATCATCACGTTATTTCTATGCGAGTAATTGCCGCAGTGTCTAAAAAATATGTATCGGATTATTAATTTTTAATGCACTTGAAACATTTCTCAGCGAGAAATGTCCCAGCGCATAAAAAATAGAACCGAAATATTTCGAACTGTCATTTTCTTATTCTTTTTCTTGCCATGCATGGCAGTCGTTTCGTTATGTTTGTATTTTTTTTTCAGCCAAAACGTGCAAAAATCGTTTGCGGATGTAAGTATTCCTGCCTTCTGCTGTTTTCTAAAAAGAAAATAATAACTCCGTTTTATTAACTACAGGCGGTATTCGAACGTTAGGAGCTGCAGCAGCACCATGGGCGATGACTGGGTCGAAAAATCAGTTCGGTCCACTGCCATCAGAAATGTGGAATATTTGTGGGGGGTGTCGATTGTCCGGAATGGATTCAGCCTCTCCAGAAGGATTCACGCAGGTGATGCTGATTAATTGAACCAACACCGAAGCTGCTCATCCCCGGTCGAGCGAAGCAAAGTTCAGCGCTGCTCGTGGGTGTACTTAATTTGTATACGAGAATCTTAGAAAAGGCTTCAAAGAATGCTTTTCATTTTCAGATTGCTAAGCAACATCAACATGGTGCCTTACTTAGTAATGAATTTAATTAATGAATTTAATTATAAAATCGTGAATCATTTAATCCTGAAATCTTTTCAATATCATTCGTTGCATTCGTTTAGTAAAACCGCCGTTTTAAATTTTGTTCCATTTACCACCACCAGATGTCACTGTCGTAGATATTTCTCAATGCACAAATTTTAATAACCGAGATATTTCTCGATGAGAAATATTTCAGAAACTACACGCCGAGAAATAATTCTGGGAGTGGGCACGGTGAAGCTTGAAAATACATGAAAAATAATAAATTTATATTTTTTTCATTTCTGAGTGTACATATTCTATCAACTACACCATTGTTGTGATTTTACAAATTTTAATAATATCAATTCAGAGATTCATTCAGACACGTCTTTCTTTCACAAAAATAGGTTAATCACTGACGTGACTGACTTTGTTATTTGTATTCCCTAGTGTAGCCAAAATAACAAACCTTGCAATAGAAATGTATTTAAATTAATTTATTCTCAGAATTACAGAATAAAGGGTGATACGGTCAAAATTTGGTCAAGGGAAAACGCGTGTAAATCGGTGAAATCGTTTATTTAAAAAATCAAATTAAAATTCTTTTTCAACTTTAATTAGTATAAAATTCAGGAAAAATATTCAGTTAGGCTTCCGCTTTTCCAAATCCGAATAGCCGGGCCTTACGCTTAACCCCTGCCATCAGATTTTGTACAGCCACCTTGTCCACCTTCTTGGTCGCAGAAAGCCAGTTTGCCTTGAACTGCTGCTTGTCCTTAGCACTTTTTTGGTCTTCTTCAGGTTCCGCTTGACAATAGCCCAGTATTTCTCTATTGGGCGGAGCTCTGGCGTAGTCAGGGTTCTTGTCCTTGGGAACCACCTGCACGTTGTTGGCGGCGTACCACTCCATGGCCTTTTTACCGTAATGGCAAGATGCCAAATCCGGCCAAAACAGTACGGAATAACCGTGTTTCTTCAGGAAAGACAGCAGACTTTTATTCAAACACTCTTTCACGTAAGTTTCTTTGACAGTCCCGGAAGCTACGAAAATGCTGCTTTTCAAGCCACAGGTACAGATGGCTTGCCAAACCAGATATTTCTTCGCGAACTTTGACAGTTTCATGTGCTTGAAAATATCTGCTACCTTTCCCCTTCCTTTTGCCGTATAAAACTTCTGTCCCGGAAGCTGCTTGTAGTCGGCTTTGACGTAGGTTTCGTCGTCCATTATCACGCAGTTAAACTTCGTCAGCATCGTCGTGTACAGCCTCCGGGATCGTGCTTTGGCCGTCGTATTTTGTTTATCATCGCGATTTGGAGTCACTGCCTTCTTGTAAGTCGATAGTTTGGCTCGTTTTTTGGCTCGATGCGCGGTTGTAGACGATACAACCAGCTTATTTGCGGCATCTCGGAGAGAGAAGTTAGGGTTTCGCTTGAAACTACCGGCAACTCTCTTTGTCGTCTCAGCGGCTTCCGGTTTTCGTTTTCCCCCTGATCCAGACTTCCTGGCTGCCGTCAAACGTTCCCCTAACACTTTAATTACATTTGTAACGGTTGATTTGGCAACTTTTAGCGATTTTGCCAGCTTTGCGTGCGAGTAGCTCGGATTTTCGCGATGCGCAAGCAAAATTTTGATACGCTGCTCTTCTTCCTTGGACGGCATTTTGACAACTGAAGAGTGAATTCCAGAATCAAAATAGGAGCAACACTCGCTAAATTTGAAATACTCAGAGCCCGGCTACCTTTTACTCAGACGTCGCCACATGTATGAAGCAGCCGACGGCTGATCTTAATGAACTCATACATCAGCGGAAAAATTACTCAGACGTCAGAAAATTCGGCACTCAGAGAACTCGAGTGTTTGAAGGCGACAACTGAGTAAATGTTGATCAGTTTGTGCGAGGCGGTCGGACTTGGTTGTTTTCGTGCGGCAAAAACTAAAAAATTTACATGGTGAATATTCATTTTACAGGTAATTTCTATGGCTGGTAATAACATATTATTTTTATTACAGGGTTCTGTGACGAAATGATGATGGTCCAAATACAATTATTACGAAATATAACGGAATAATGGGTCCCGGCCCGGGAGAAGAACCCGACGGACGAAAAAAAAACTTTGTGGATTTTTTTTTTAAATATATGTGATTGCACAACATTTGGACTTTTGTTATTCATCATATCAACAAATCCATCATTTGTCTGGAAAATAATACAGGTTTCAACTATTCTAGCATGGAAAAAGCGGCCAAAAACCGTTTCAGAATTATTCGCGCATTCTGAGTAACCATGACTCAGTTGTCGCAAAAAGGGCTGTTAGTCAGTTCTGAGTAAAAGCCGTTTAGTCAGAACTGAGTAGGTGCGGTTTTGGCGACAACTGAGTAGCCGTCACCCTGAACTGAGTAGCTGAAAGTTAGCGAGCATTCTACATACACACACCTTCAAAATGAGGGGTGTTCAGGTTTTTTAAATGCAAAATTGAACCTAACTGCCAAACTTTTTTTTAGATCGGTTACCAAAATAATAATTTTTCGAAAAATAAGACCATTTTTGATTTTTTTTTTCATATTTTTAGGCTTCTCTTAGCAGTAGCTTTTGCCAACTGCTGACAATCAAACAGTTTTCATTAGTATGGATTGTTAGATATTGACATATTTTTGTGCGAGGTCCATCTTGTCGCTGGAACGAACTTCATAGATTCCCTTCGGGCCCGCGGAAAACCATCCTATGTTCCAGTGAGAGATTTGCTGGCGGAGATAGACTTGGACTACTTGTTCGAATTATACCTTTTCCTAAAAGCTATTGATCTTCATCTATAATTCATTTTATTTTCATATTTCGCTATCTTTCTTCTTTTTCCTTAAAAAATGAACTAGATATAAGCACACAATTGTAATCAAACAAAACGAGTTTGGCTCCTTAAAGCCTAAAGGTATGAGCCGTTTCAAATAAAGAATTTACAAAATAAAATAGACATATTTTTAAACATTCTGCACAAAAATTATTTGCAAATAATGATTGGCTTTGGTTTAATGCCATATCCGGACCGGGCAGCTCCGGCCAGATTTTTCAGGCAATTTTCTGAAAAATCCGGCCTGAAGTGATTCAGTTTTTCGATCCGAAAACCGGGAAATATTGGGGCAAATCTGAGCAAAATTTGTGCATCACTAAAAAAAAATCAAGAGGAACATGAAAAAAAAAATTTAAGATTAAAATTTTCACTTAAGCACATCAGCAGAGTTCAGAAATCTGCCTGAATCGTCAGAATCAGACAACATAATTTAATAAAACATAATTTATTGCTGAACAGATAATACCGGCTCTTAATTGAAGCATACATTTTTGCACGTAACAACTTGTCACGGAAACCGAAAAAATAATATCCAAACTGTACCATGGGCACGGAGTAAAGTTAGAGTTATTCTAGCAAACCAAAGAACAGCACCTGATATAATAGAGGTATAAAAAACAGATATGGAATGGAATCGAAACATTAATGTATCGATTCCATTCCATATCTGTTTTTTACGCCTCTATCGCATAATAATCGGCGCTAAATATATTTTATTTCAATATTTCGCGTATTTTAAAATATTTTATTTTACAAGGGATTAGATAACAGTGAGGGATGTGTTGGCTGCGGTGGACCTAGATTACATGTTCGAATTATACATTTTCTTTAAATCTATTGATCTTCGTGTATAAATACGTTTTCCCTTTTTCTTTATTCTTCATCTATTTTCTTCATCTATACAATGTATGAATTGTAAACACAAAAAACAAGGGTTTGGCTCTTTGAAACCTTCGGTATGAGCCGTTTCAAATAAACACATTATAAAAAAAGGAATTAGATAACAAAAAAAAATTAATACAAAGCTTAAAAGATATTAGGGTAATTAAGACACTTGAGAATGAAGTTGGAGTTGAAACCACATGCCGAGCTGTTTCATTTCAATAAGTTACTGCTGAAAGAACCCGAAAAAAGTAACGAAAATAGTGAGTGTCCCAATTTGCTTCGATATCTGAAAAAAAAACTTTTGTAAATGTTTTTTGTGCACCTCTTTGTTGACCTCATCGATAACAAGCTTGCACAGATTTTTTTTTCCTGTTTGCGATACAAATGGTGTCAATAGCTCCTAGTTGTGCCAAACTACCGGAGTTTCCTGGAAAACTTTGCTGGACTAGACCAGTCAATTAGTTAATATTTAAACATGTGTTACAGGAAAACTTTCAGTTCATTTCGAATATAAGCCAACAAACTAGTTGGCACCAGAAAACATATACGTACGAAGGAAAGCTAATACTGAGACATTTCATTCGGTTTGGCAGCTGGAAAACTGGAACGAGCACGACTCGGGGGAAGTGTTTGGCAGAAAAACACCCCTAACCGATTCGGGCTTTCGGTTTGTCACTAAGAACATTGACACCACCTTTTAGATCAGGGTAAAGGTAGTGTCACTTACTTTTTCGTCTTTTCCAAATTTGTTTTAATAAACCTAATCTCGTTTGTTAGATAAATAAGTAGTCAGGAATACAGAATCTATACTTAAAAAACTTGTAATTATAACTTTCTAATTAGAACGAAAAAACACGCTTACCCACAAAATACATAGCAAGTATAAAACTGACTGAGCAGCAGCAGTCAGATTCTCAACTACTTGCAATTTCCACGAATGACAAAGTTCGAGTAAACATGTGGCTCTCTAAAGTTTTCCATGTTGCTGGCTGGAAGTAATCGGACCATCTTGTGACACTACACTTCTACTAGAGGTACCTATTTTCATCCCTTCGCTCAAAGCTATTTTAATGCTACATCCTGAAATTGGTCACACCTTAGAGTAACGTTAATTGTTCCGAACATATTACTAGTACAGCGTCAATGTTCATTTTGCATACAGTGAGCGAAACAAAAACGATACTACCTTGTATTATGCTTGTTAAAATATAAATGATTGAAAATCGTATAAAATTGCTCCTACTTTTTTTTTATTGTTCAACAGATAAATCAAGCATAGGTTTTTTTTCGATGAAGCAGGATGCGGACAAAAAGTATGAAAAAAGGATGCGATATCAGAAAAGTGCCACTTATGTTTTTCTACAAATAGGATATTTTTTTGGAATTTACTGTACAAAAGAGAATTTTAATTTTTCAACGAACTATTTGAAAAGATCACTGAATTTTAGGTGTAATCTAGTATGCGTAGGTTTTAAAGCGGTTTTTCAGAAATTTTCATTTATTAACCCGCCATATTTCAGTAATATCTGACCATGGGGAGGGGTTGCTTGAGTCTCAAGCGTGAATGGGATTTCAAAAGAAAAGCCAAAGATATTGGTTTTCCATTGATAACTGATTGATTTTTATAAATATTTTTCTTAAGGCTGGAACAAACATAAATTTCTTCTTTTGTTACCCCGCCCTCTTCGAAATTTCTTTAAAAAAGAACCAAAGTGGGGGATAAATAAAGTTTGAAGTTTTTTTTTGTGAATTTCGGAAAAAAAAATCAAATATCCGAAAGATTACAAGACCAAAGAAAAATTTTATTGAATTCTTTGATGAAAACTTACTTCATTTAAAGGTTTTGTGCATACTTTATACGATACACAACAATAGGTACAAACAATTTATTTGTTTTTTGCATTATTTGTTATCTTCCCAACCTCCCCCCAACCCCTCCCTAGCGATGTATCAACTCCGCGTGACAAAAGAAGGATTTGAAATTTGCTCCGGCCTAATTGAGACAAATATTTCACCAGAAAACTGCAACAGGATTGGACTTAAAGCCAGAAAAGGTATTGCAGTTCAAAGATTGTATTTTGTCTGCATTTTGTCTGCATTTTGTCGTCTTAAACGCAATGCCTATAATGTTCTCATTGTGAGTTAGACGACAACTTTCAACCAACATACAATCTTTGAACTGCCATAACTTTTCAGTTTGAGTCCAATCGTGTTGCAAAGATTTTCACGATTTTAATTAAAATTTTGTAAACTAGTGTTATTCACATTTACACAATAAATTTTAATAAATAATCTAGATTTTATGGAAGAAATATAAATGGTAGGGAAGATAAGGGCATAATGGCCACCTTAAGGAAAACGCTTATTTAACCATAGAGAGCAGCTATAATATGGGAATTACATCATTGTTTCGTGTTCAGACACTCAAATAGTCTATGGCCTAGTTGGACGAAACTTGATAAAGTAGATAAAAATGTTTAGAAATGCGTTCCAAAATTGTTTGCCGTAAAGTGGAAATCCAGTCACTGTAAAGGCATAATGAGAACCCCCTGGGGCAGTATAAGCACTATTAATCGGGGCACGATGAGCGTTTTCCGCCGGGGAATCTAGCAGCGAATTCGATTCGATGAAGTCAACTGAATAATAAAGCTACAGCTTGACTTGTTTCATCTGACGATTTGGCCTATTGGTAAGGTGTCGGAGAGGTAATCAGTAGACTCGAGTTCGATTCCTGTTCGAGGGGATTTTTTTTTTCATTTATCATTCATGATCGATGAATTTTACACTAAACGGTGAGGCGTAGATTCATCAAACAAAGCAATAACAAAATAATCTAGGTCTGTTTGTAGAATTCAAAAAATTAACACATGCTCATGCATTATGTTTCTGGTGTTTTGTTTGACGGGTGATGCTACTAAACCGTATAGCATAACAATTAAAAAATCAATCATGAATGGTATGTGAAAAAAAAATCCCTCGAACAGGAATCAAACTCGAGTCTACTGACTACCTCTCCGAGGCCAAATCGACAGATGAAACAAGTCAAGCTGTAGCTCTATTATTCAGTTGACTTCATCTAGTTCAATTCGCTGCTAGATTGTACGGCAGAAAACGCTCATCGTGCCCTGGTTAATAGTGTTCGCCCCAGGTCAACAAATTAAAGTACAAACGCTTTTTAAAATTGATTAAAGTTAAGATTAAAAAACTTTATGGTGGTGAAAATTGAGAAACAATGTGTAAATCATGTTACAGTGCGTACATTTCATATCAAACAAATAAGCTTTTATGAATTTAAAGGTCATAAAAGCTTATTTGTTGGTGCTCAAAAATTAAAATATTTTCGTCACTTGAGAACCTAGCTCGTTATTAGTTCATATTTCTGTAAAGATGAAAAGGATATTTCTATTTTTGGTGAAAAATTAATAGGACTATAGGTAGTACGAAACAAATCCTCATGAAAATTTGTTTAAGAAAATATGTACTTTTGTAGAAAAAAGGAGTGCTTATTATGCCTGCTCGTTATGCCCTTATCTCCCCTACTATTCACATTTTGCTCTTTTTTATGTATGATATCCGTTTTTTCGAAGCTCACAAACAACTCTCTGGATAAAACGACGGCATTTAGAAGGAAATTGTTTTTTTATGTGGAAGTTTAACTTTTTTCTTTATATAGGTATAGTTTTAGAGTTAATTTTGTGGTCATTCTGTAATAACTTTTGGATATTAAAAAACGGAGATTTTCTATGAGAAAGCCTGCATATAATAAATGGCTTAAAAACCCTATCAAACTGTTAAGTTTAAAAAAGAAAAGAACATGGGAACAGTGGGAGAACCTAAAGAACTGAATGAAGGTGAAATTTTATTTGTTTTTGAGACCAATAAATATGGAAAAAGGTTTATATTTTTTGCCCCTAGATGTATGCTGCAAGCCTGCAACATTGTCCATCTTTTGAGTATATTTGTACTAAAGAGGCTACATAAACAAAGAGGCGCCGTGTGCCGATTGGAATTTTCGTTTATCTGTCAGTGTCATTCCAATCGAGCAAAAGTTGTGTCAAATCGTTTGTTTTGAAATTATTGGAACAAATTGGAATGAGAGTATTGATATTTGTATAACGCAAACGAAAAGAATACGAATGCTGTCTGTAATCCGACATGACAATCGGGATTACGGATTGATGAGGTGTTTGTGATATGAACACAACCGGATGACTGAGCCTTGCGATTTTCGGGTGGAGATGGAAGGTCAGAAATTTGAGCCACGATCGGAGACAATGGCAGCGCACCTCTGTTCTTCAAAATCTTTCCATTAGCTGAAGCCATATATAAATCCTCAGAACCGAAATGTAGATGAATTCGTGCACCCAAAATAATAAAGAAATTATTTATACGGGATTTTTCACGTAAACTAAGATTTTGCTGCATAATATCGATTCTACGTGTGTCTGTAGTAAACACAGTGCATAAAGGAAGCCCTGGTAGTAACTTATTTACTTCCACATAACTGACTCATGAATTTCACGTAAAGTCTAAGTGGATGGCTTACAGTACATTTTCTCATGTGTGTGTTATTAAATTCTCATTAGAATAGAAGCTGCCTTCAGTCAGCAACTTTTATTTACTATTTCGAAAAATCGTGTTAAACGTTGTGTTTGTTTTTTTGGTAATCTCGTGGATTCACGGAAACCTGGAACCGTGGCCTTAATTTCTGGCACTCAAAGTTTCAGTTAATAATAGAATAAATTCTGCCTCAGTCCGTGAGGTGGTTCTTCAGATTGAAAAGTTCCGGCAACTCGAGAAGGATGCCATAATCGGTAGACCACCGTTTAATAGCTTCAAAAAAGCGTTTGCATTTTGGTGATTTCGATTAAAGATATCTTTTCAAATCTGTTTCAGTATCTGAGTATTCAATATTTTTCAGGCAAGTCAACTGTACTAAATTGGAAACAAACCCAATAGAAATGAAGGCCAGTTTCGTGTACTCCATCCATAAATTTCACAATAATTGTGATAGTGATAAGTGGTAGTGGTTGTGTTGAATAATTTAGAAAATAAATTTAATGCAATTTAGTTTTATTGTTATTTATTTCAAAAAAGAAAAAGCAACGAGAAAATCGACCCCAATTTAATATCGAAACCAAAATTATTTCATGCCTTTTTCATAATCGCTCCGTGTCGAACATACTTAAAATTCACGTAAATTGTAGCTGAAGCTCATAGCGTGCGAATTCTTATTGAGGTGCGTTCACATGGTTTACTCGTACAAGCTACGTGAAAATCAATTGGATAAAAATTATGTAGTTTTTCACGTAGCCACGACGTGCGGATTATTTTGGGTGTGGCAATAGTATACAAGATAATTTTAAAATGTCTTTTTAATTAAATATATACTTGCACTACACAATCGGCTACTGTCCGTTATATGGAAATCAGATGGAAGCCCACAGAATATGAGCCATTGATCTCGCTGTTTAAGGTAGGCTTGCCAGATGGTTTTCAAAAAAAGCGGGACATTTTGAGAAAAAAAGCGGGACACAGCCGAACAAAGCGAGACATTTTTAAATCTGTTAGAAAAAGTCATGAAATGTGTGTAGGGTAGAAGCACGAGTTATGGAACAGGTACCAGATATTGAACACTAATAAAACACTTACCAATTAAAACAATAATATACAGTAGAAAAATGAATTTAAAATCGTTGTGCCACTGTTGGAGCATTTTCTACCTCTAATCAAATTTTTATCAAGAACTAGCTGATCCCATACGAACTCCGTTTCGCTTTCAACTTGTTGTATAAATACGCCAATTGTCAAGCATTTTCCAGATGCACTTCCATAATCATTGTTGTTATTATTGCAAAAATATTGGACGTTCACTTTTCTGTCGTCTGCTACTAAATTTTAAATCAGAAATCAATTGAACGTGCCAAAAAACCCCGTGTATGAATTTCGACTCGACAGTTTCATAACAACGCAATTATTGCCAAAAAGTTAAACCCCTTTCGGTGGCCTCTTATACAATCTTTGATATCTGAAATTAATTTCCTTCCCTCAAAACTTCCGTGCGCAAACTTTCAAGGAAATCTATTGCATAGTAACGTCAATATTGCTAAAAGCAGTAAAAAACTAATGGACGACTCCTGTCGTAGACCTCTGGCAAAACATATGACATCTATAATCGATTGTCCGTCCCTGAAAACTACCGTGTGCCAATTTTCATCCCAATCCGATGTATGGTAACGACGATATTGCAAAAATATTGAAACGTTAATATGGACGCCCACCTTTTGCCGGCCCCTTACACTAAATTCAATACCTGAAATTGATTGCCTCAAAACTCTCGTGTACAAATTTTCATCCCAATCCTTCATCCTTTCATGAAAAACATTTTTTACAACCATCATTTTTCAGGAAGCTTGAATAGATTTGGCTGAATAGTTTTATCTTCAAAAGATTAAACTGCTTTTTTATTATTTCCATCCCCTATCTAATGAAAATATCTGTTGAAGATTATCCCACTTTTCAATATGGATGATCTCCCTGTAAAATGGTGTATTTAAGTTTCATTTAATTAGAAATTTCTTAAAAAAACCTCCGAACTTTGTTGAAGCATGTTGAAAACTCACTTTGCATGTTTTCAATTGCATGTGAGTATTTTTTTTCGCTTTTCAATTTCGCCCTGTTTTATTATTAGTTTACCTTAAATGTTGAAAGTTCAACGAATAGCTTTTAGAAGTTATCGAAAGCAAATCATCCCGAAAACACCATTTTTATATTATGAAAAAGGTTTTTTTTAGTTCTGTTTTTTTCATGGACACAAACATCCCATTCAATGATAACTCAAAAGTTAGAAATTGGCCAGTGAAATCAAATTGTATAAAACTCAAAACCTCAAATTTAATTATCTTATCATTTTTCTAATCCCCCATTAACATTCCAATTGGAGCGTTAAAATCACAGCCTTGAACTTATAACTCTGAATCTAAAAAAAATTTCTTTCTCTATGAGGAATTCCAAAAATATAAAAATCGTTGATCCTGAAAGCCCCCCAGCGGCGGTAAAGAGCACTTTAAAAGCCACTACTATTCAAGTCAATATATTCCTACAGGCTAGTTTAATTTTCCAATCAAAATGTAGGCTTATAATTGCATCCAAATATCTCGTACCGGTAGCATGTGCTTTGAACAGTAGAAGGTACAAAAAACACCCGCCAAAATTTTTACTTTCAAATTTTTAATGCTGAGCAAGCTTTGATTTGCTATCCAGTACATGTGAGCTCTGGATGGTCGTTTCTAATAGCCTGCCTATGGTGATGGTGAAAATAATCCCGCCAACGAAACGAACGGAAACGAAAGTCGGTTCAAAAAATGGGTGCCATGACTTTTGGTTCGGGGGAATAAAACCGTTGTTGTATGGACGACCGCCTTCAAAAGGGGTCATCCGAAAATCTAAAAACATTTTTCATCATTCCTGGTCCTAATGAGCACCCATGCCAAATTTCAGCTCTCTAGCTCTTAAGGCAGCTGAGCCTATTGAAGACAAACATACAAACGAACAAACAAACGGAAATTACTTTTTATATATATAGATTTCGGACTCTTAAAGCCACAATCCCCGAAACTAGAATATGTGTTCAAATTTTGGCTTGGTTTTTCAATTGGATGAAGAAAACAGGCTTTTGTGATTGGGAGAAAAATCTGATTAAAGACAAATAAACGCCTGAGGTAATTATATGAGTGTTTTCAACTAAGTCTTTTTAAATGATTTCTGGAAGAGTGGGAGCCTTTATCATCCCTATTTTCTTAAAACTTTACAAATTAAAGTGTTCAATCATTGGATCACAGAAAACGCCAATGTTTCAGTTATTGAACGTTCAATCTTGCAGTACTCGTTTCGTAAAGAAATGCATGTACCAGTTGTTGAACAAACATCGGTTGGTGTTTGGAAATATTTATAAAAAAACTGTTTCTTGGTTGCTAGCTCAACCAAAATCGCCCCTGCAAGGCATACTATAGAGCTAAATACCCCTAAATATATGCAATGATATTCAATGTTTACGTGTTCAATAATTAGAACATTGCCGGTCCAATATTTGAATCATTGTGTTCAATCATTGGAACAAAAGTAATTTTGAATAAAAAGGCTTAAATGATAATTTGAAAACATATTTCCGGGAAATAAAATATATCGATTCGAAGCTGAGAAACAAACTTAAGCTACATTATCAAAATTTTATCCGGAAAACCTTTCGTTACTTTTTATAAGCCACAAAGGTGTTGAAACCAAAAGATGGTGCTCAATATATAGTGTTCTTACCCTATTAGACTGCTGCAAAAATGACTTTTTGCTCCCATATGTTTTTTTCGATGCCTTTTGGGTCACCAAGCATCAGAGTAAAATTTGAGATGATTTGGTTGATTCCTGAATTAGCGTGACGTGTTTCAATTTTGTATGGAAATTTGTATGGGTATTATTTTTTTTTTTCATTCCAATATCTCCACAGTTGTACTGAAAGTTCTAAAAAATGTAACTTCGGATGAAAAATTTCCTTGATTCAAAATTTAAGCTTTTTCATGCTTTTCGCAAAAAGCATCTTTAGTAAAAAAAGTGAAAATAACACAAAGATGCTAAAACAACTTTGATTTAAATTGAAATAAAACCAATGATAGAAAAAATGACTAGCATTACAAGCGTTTTTTTTAGTTTTTAAACATTAAAAGATATTTCTTTGGTTTTTACTATAGTGGTTCTTGTATGTTAAGACAAAATAGTTATTGAATTCACAACAAATAAATAAATTTTGTTGTTATTCAAAAGTTCTGCATGTTTCAGTTCATAGGTATTAATAACCTTGAATTTAAAGCTGTGTAAAAGAATTCCTGTTAATAATATTCCTTCGCATGAATATTTTTTCCCTGTTTAGAAAAAGTCATACAAGTCGAAATTATTTCTATACCAATTTATAAGATATTTCTATACCAATCAAATAAACCATTTGAGTGCGAAGTAGGGCTTGTGATATAGCTCAGTTGGCAAGTCTGTTGTCTCCTGAGCCGATGTCCGCGAGTTCGAGCCCAAGAGCAAACATCGAACACAGTTGTACCGGATAAGTTTTTCAATAACGATCCGCCAACTGCACCGTTGATAAAGTCGCGAATGTCATAAAGATGGTAAAACGACTATAATCGAAACAAAAAAAAAAAAAAAAATTGAGTGCGAAGTAGAGCCAGTAAGTCATTTTACCAGTTTACCACTAGCATTTCCCAGAATCAGATAATTTTGGCAACATTTTTTAACGAATTGAAAAGCTACATAAATAGCAATATCTTGGCGCTCAAAATTTGATAGATTGCTATCTCAAAATAGTTCTTCAAAATAAACCCATTTCAAGTGGAATTTATTTTTATGTATGTATCGATGAGATGAGGTACATTCTTTAAGAATTGATATTTCATTCAAAATTCAATCTCCTGAGTTTTCGTGATATGTAAAGATCAATCAGTTTGAGGGAGTTTGGATATAACAATGAAATCAAATTTTGGAAAACCTTTTTTTTTTTCGAAAACTTGAAAAAAGCGGGACATTTTGACTAAAAAGCGGGACGGCGGGACATTTTCGAAAAAAGCGGGACATGTCCCGCTTTTGCGGGACGGATGGCAACCCTAGTTTAAGGTCGACCGGGAACCGAAAAAAGCTATGTTTTTGAAACTTGGTGAGGTTTTGTTGCCGCAGGTTTTTGCCAAACATTTCATGTTTGTAACTTTCCGTTTTTTCGATGACTAAACAATGTTTATTAACACAACTGAACGAAAAGTTTTTCAATCACAAACTAAAAGGAAGAACTTTGCAAAACGCAACCAAAACAAGTCATGTGAAATTTTGAACAATGACAGTGTTGCTTGCATCTGACTGATCTAACCGCCGGGTTGCTATATATGTATTTTTTCTAATGGATCAGATGGCGTATCTTTGTTTACTATAGTTTCTTTAATTTGTACTTGAAAGAAAACGTGAAAAAATTCAATTGAGTCTGAACAAAAAGTTAATGCTATTGATGTTTTAAGCCGTTTGTGCTAAATAGTATCAATACAATAATTTTGAAGATGTTGTAATTCGTTAAAACCATAGTGATCAAAGCAAATAACCCCGAATCGTGAAATCTTGTAATGTAACAAACATTTTGTGATAGCCACTAATGTTGTTTGAATATTCTACTATCAATGATCATACTTTTTCCCTATCTATTTAGACCTAAGCAAACAATTGAACACGTAGAAAACGAGTTTGGCTCCTTAAAGCCTCAAGGCATGAGCCGTTGCAAATAAAGAAATAACAAAAAAAAGTAAGTATTTTAAAAAATTTACGTTTTACAAAAAAGCACCCTTTCCAAAATATTCGAAAATGTATGAAATAAGTGATTGATGTTTCCCCCAGTTTGCGGTATATAGAAACTATAGAAACCCTAGAATTTAAAACTTTCCCCCACACAATGTTTGGATTCAAAAGGCTTGTTGGGGGGTTTTTACGACAACAAATCGACAATAAGTAAATTCGATACATTTCGTAGGGTTCAAAGCACTCAATATTAAATAGAAATTCATGAAAGGGTTTTAAGATGATATTTGGATTGTAAAGTTATACTAAAGTTATCATCAAACCGCATCGAATAGTATTTATTTACTTTTTTCGCTAAATTTAAAAAAAAAGATGTCTATTTATTTATTTATTTATCGTCTTTGGTTGAACTACCGTCCAGACTAAAAGTGCATTTACACCTCTTGTGAACGTGAAAATGGAAATACTTATTTTCTCAAAAACTCGACTATACTGCATTTCATGGTTGCGAAACTAGGTGGAATAGATGCGGAAAGGTCGATAGATTATTTTTGAACTGATTTCCTTGTTCAAACCACTTTAGAATTGGATTTATTTTAATTCCCCCGATTTCACTGCAGAACATTTTTTTCGCATTCACTGCCATTCAGGGATGCCAAAATCGAAAAACCTATAATTTCACAGAATTTTGAGTCAATTTTCATCACGGAATCTGTGTCAAAGAACACAGAATTTTAGAAATATTCACAGATTTCACAGAATTTCACAATTCGTTTTTTTATTCCCATTTAAATTTTGGATTATTATCTTTGAATTGCAAAAATTTGATAACATTGGTAACGTTAATTGATTTATCTTAAATAAAATGTAAAAAATACGCAATTTGACATGTCTTTTGAATGAAATTAATGGAAAAAGCATCACAGAAAATCGTCACAGAATTATGAGGTAAAATCACAGAAAGTCAGAACTTTTTTTTCGTCAAATCACAGATTTTTTTTTCGGCAACCTTGCTGCCATTCCGCTCGAAGTGAAAACGCGCAAGAGTGGTGAATATAAATTGCATGTTCATTTTCACGTCCGAATGGCAATGTGCATTCTGAAAGAATTTTTCACCGATGACGGAAAAATTTTTGCTTCATAAAAATTTGTTTTTTAATAGCAAGCACATTTCAAGATAATTAAACGCTTAAAAATATTACGAATTTGCAATGACATGCATACGAAAGTCTTTTTTTTTATTTTAAAACCCGCTTGGGCTTCATTCAATTGTATATCTGCTGGAAGAGTTTCTAAACGAATACATGTAAACGATCATTACCATGCCAATGGCTAGAAAGAGAATTCTAGAAATAGATTCCGCCCTCTTCAAATGTGTGAGTCAAAAAAAGTATGGTAATGATTGAAAAATCATGTTTTTTTTTCAAAAATAATGTGTTTTTAAAAATCACTGAAAAGCAGCAAAATTAATGAACAAAAGTAAATCGATGGATTTAAATTACATAAAACTTTTCGATTGTTTCATTTTATTAAAAGTTATTATGCTACCTTTTTGTTGCCAATTTTTTATCAAGAACAACAAAAATTTGGCTATTTTGTAGAACGTTTTTCAATAAGTTTTTTTTTAGAATCAAATAGCTAAAGCTTGTTACTCCTTGATCGATGAATACTTCTTGAGAGTACTTAAAATTCATATTTTAAATTTAAATTCATTGTATTCATGGATAAGGACTGTATTCATGTTCATTCAGGTGGAAAATGAATTTTTGATGAAACATCGATCAGTCACACGCAGAGATGAACCAGAAAAAGGCTGAAAGCCTCTTAAAATAAATAAATAAAAAATAAAAACGCAACCAATTTGCAAACAATAGCTTGTGGGGAATCGTTGGTCACATTTTATGGGGTTTATCTTGGGCCACCTCTATTTTTATGTTTTTATACACATTCAGAACTTAAAATACGTTTTCTCTATCTGAAAAGTTTTCTTATGAAAAACGAAGAGTCATGAAAAACATTTTGTCCATCCTATATAAGGAATTTTGCCAAAACGATCGGGAGACAGGTTTTTGAATATATTCGATCATACACAACTCTCGTTTTTATTTTATCATTTGAAATTGCTTTAAAGTAACGAAATGAGTTTTGAAATCACAGTTTTGGGTCAACTCATGAACTTTGCATGTTATTTGGTGAATTTGGATTTAGTGGCCCACGATTCCCCATCATTTTTCAAAATCCAAAAAATATTGCTTATTTTTTAAACGGTCAAAACTATATCATTTTTGGTTGCTATTTTATATTTTATAATATAGAAGTTATGGAACAAAGAAAAAAAGGTGCTCATGATTTCCCACTCTCCCATATAAGATGGAAATGAAATGTTGTACGTGAGAGTTTCAAAGGGCGGGCAATTGATTTCAAACATTCTATATTTAATCGGGGTTGGGAAAAGGTCGGCCATATTGATTGTTCATTGGTTTCGCGATATTATCGTATTATGCATCTCATTAAAATGAAACTATGGACATGAGGGTTTTGAGAGACGAGCAATTTATTTCGGGTATAAAATTAAGGGTCACAGATCGGCGAAAGAGGTCCACTATCCATATTCACTTTTCACTGTCTTTTTTTTTTTAATATTTACTTTGTAATGTATTGGAATGATACACAAATTTTCGGTCGGCCGAATATTCGGCGCCGAATTCCGCCGGCTCACCGAATAGTTGAGCTAAGTATTCGGCCGAATAGGTCGAATATTTATTATTTAAAATTTATACAAAAACAGACCTCTCAAATTTTTCAACTGATATTGGAAAACTTATTAAATATCCAAAGGTAATGTTGAAAAACCTTCAAAATCATCGAAAAAATTATTTTTTTAAACTTGCCGGAATCAACAATATTTTAGAGTTAATTTATTCGTTAGATACGATTTGAACACTTCTGCCGTAATTCGATGAAAATTTTAAATTTCAAGTAATTTTATTTCTTTTTCCTCTTGTATGTTTGAGAATAATGACTATTTTCTATTCAAATTTTCCCTTTTTCCACAAGTTTTTCAAAAAATCGTTCAGACCCGGCCGTGTGGTAGAAAGTATTGTATACTTAAGGTTAAAGATCATCGAACTTTTTGGCAACTATCATGATGACGTCTAGCAAAAATTAATCATTCATCTAATTCGATATAAAAAAGCAATTTGAAACAGCTTAACACCTGTTTTGACATGTTTTGTCCCAGATTTCACTGGAATCTATTCTTTTTTGAGATAAACGACTTAGAAGCGACAAATCAGCTAATGGCTGACATTTTGAAAATCAAATAATGGCGACATTTTGAAAATCAGAGAGATCACTATTTGAAAAAGATCTGATACATCTAGTTGGTAATAATCGACTTAAAAACGTGAGGGGCATTAACAAGGCAGAAATAGAAGATTGTTATTAGAAAATAGCAGTAGAAATAGTTTTATTTCTATTGAAAACTCAACAGAATATTCGACCGAATATTCCGCCGAACATTAATAACTCTTATTCTTTATATCAAACCTGAAAAATAGCTTGAGTTTGCAGTACTTATCAGATTATATTAGATTATTTTTGTTTTATGCTTCATTACGTATTATTTTTAAACGTCAAAATATTACATCAAAAGGTATCAAAATCTTAAAAGATTTTATAAATGTTCTTGAGTTTGTAAATTTGTAAAATTCAAAATGCATTGGTTAGATATGTCAAACGGCTGAAGGCGTATTAAACCCGCTAGGCGCATTTAGGAACAGTTTCTCCTACCTATTCAATTATATTTTTTTTCACTTAAACAAAAGCTTGTCTAAAAACAATCAACAACACAAATGTTAAGACCATTTTTAAAAGATATAACAATTTGTTATTGATAACCACTTTTTTAATTTTTTTTTGTTTCGGTTAAAGTTGTTTTACCTTCTTTATGGCATTCGCGACTTAATTTATATTAACGTTGCAGTTGGCGGACCGTTATTGAAAAACTTAACCGGTACAATTGTGTTTGATGTTTGTTCTCGGGTTCTAGCTCAAGTTATATTATGTAAATTTTTAAATGCATGACACGTACAACTTTAGCCATGACATTGACATATTTAGTTCGATTGAGCTTTGTTAGCGTTATATATATTTTTTTAGATCTTTGTTTTACCTTTAAATTATTTCTGCTTACAAGTTGAGACCGTTGCCCGTCACGTTTGCCCAATTTTTGGGTAAGGGAAAACCCAGGCCTAGAAACGCAACCAGGAACCCGATGCGATGCTTGTCGGATAAAGGAAAAGGTTTTTCTTTACTATCGGAAGGATACATCGGTTAGACTTTTCCCAAACAATTTAGGTTTAGGAATAGCCGATAAAACCCGTGTCAATCACGCTAAACTTTTGCTTTTGTCAATTGACGCAACTCTTGGTCGTGATAAGAAATGTAATTAAAATACGCGGGAATTTACGATGGGCGTTATGCTGATACTCACAGGATGAAGGTGAGCACGTTTTCCCTTTTAAAGCATTCGTCTTAAATTTAAAAACCCTTATTGAAAAACTTGAATTAAGACCTTAATAATCATCAATTTTTAGCGTTGCCTTTAAAAACAATCTAATCGCAATCTGAGAATTCGTCAAAAAATAAAAACAAGCGAATAAATGATTCGGAGTTTTGTCCAAATATTCAAATTATAAACTTGGATCGACATGTCCAAAATGGAGGATATCATTGAATCGAGATTTGCGTTCTCATTATAGACCATGGTTCCTCTATAATATGTATTAATTTTTAGCGGAACTGAAGCACTGCATGCAAACACATCGGAATGCCTTCCAAATTCACAAAGAGTACATTTTAGATTATAGTTCAAACGTGAAATCAGGCACCACAAGCCGAAAAAATTAAACGTATCAATGGCGCTCGGTTGTTGAAGCGTTTCATTAATTTATCACCAATTCCACACCTGAGACCAGCCAAGCACGCTCGAAACGGAAACAGACCACGTGCATTCAATTCGGAAATAAAATTAGGAAATTATAATAAGCGAATTCGACAATGAGCCCTGAGGTCGTTCGGATCCGTTCCAATCCGTTCTGCGTAGGTATCTGGACATCTGAAATTGCAAATTATCCATGTGTCGCAAACAATCCCAACTTCCAAATTGCCTCGCCTCCCATATCGTTGTCCTCAAATGGTGCAACGCTTTGCCAATTTCGAACATGGTTGGCTGTTAGTTTCCCGGTACCATTAATGAAAGTCAAGTGCAGTTTAACGAGCATTTCCACTGACCCCAAAAAAAAGCCTTAATTTTAGAAATTTGCTGTCGAAACGTATCTACGCGAATCGTTCCTACACTACTGACACGGGCATCGGGTCTAGGATGCACTTTTGGAGCAACGGAACTGTCACGAGTCGTCAATTCGAAATTTCCCACCACGGCCATGAAACCTCTTAAGTAGATTGTTGCAGCTGGAACAATCACAATCGATCCACTTTGCAGGTAACGGAGAGCACGTATCCGGGCCGGGCAAATCCGGGCAATTTTATATAAATCTGCAAAATCCGGACAATGTCTGGGCAAATATTGTTAACACCCAGATTTTACTCAACAAAAAATTAAAAAAAAATCCAACAGAACTTACCGACAGATTTAAAATTGTATTTTGAGCCTCCAAAAAAATGAAAAGTTGGTAACTTTGGAGGCAAAATCGAACAAGCAAAATGATCATGCTTATGACGCATATTTCTTTATGTATACCAGCCGTTGAAAAATAGTCGAGCGCACTCGACAAAACACGTTAGCTGTGATGGGCATTAAAATAAACAATGAATACTGTTTTCAACACATTTTCAAAGATTATTGCATCTTTGCGCTAAAATACTTTTTGTTCAACGAAAGTTTTTGCTCCTCTTGGTCTAACCTAACCATTTCGCTCGTTGCGCCCTTGCTCGCCTCGTTCCTACCGGATCCGCAGTGAACACCTGTTTTGCAGGACAGTCGCCCGGAATACTCGCAGCATATCCTGCCTAGCGTATCCGGCCAACTTTCACCACCTTCTAAATACTGGGTTAGCCGTAAAGTCGTGCAAGCTCCTGGTTCATCCTTCGCCTCCACACTCCGTTCTTCTGCACGCCACCAAAGATGATTCTTAACACTCGTAGCTCGAATACTCCGAGTGCACGCAGGTCCTCTTCGAGGAATATCCTTGTCTCGTGCCCAGAGAGGACAACCGGTCGATTGAGCGTAATGTATAGGTTACACTTCATGCGAAGACTAAATCTTCTCGACCGCGGTTGCTTGTGGAGTCCATTGTAGGCACGAGTTTCGCTGATCATTCTCCGCAGGATCTCACGGCTGGTGTCATTGTTTACGGTCACCGGTCTTCGACTATCTCCAGCTTGTCACCGTCGATCGTGGCCTTGTTATCGCTGGACAAGCAGGATTGGTCGGTCTCGGATCCGCAGGCTAGTGTACAGATACTTCGTCTTCGTCCAATTCTTCTTGTTTCGCGTTTTAATTTGCGGTAGCTTTCCTTCACCGCCGTAGATGATCTGCCGACAATATCAATGTCATCGACTAAGCAGATAAGTTGACTGGATCTGTTGAAAATCGTGCCCAGCACTTGTAGAGTAACACTTCTAGCGCCACGTTGAACATCATGCAGGATAGACCATCGCCTTGTCGAAGCCGCCTGTGTGATTTAAATGAACTTGACAATTCACCCGAAACCCGCACACAGCACTACGTTTCATCCGTGTCGTATGCGGCTTTGAAGTCGATGAATAGATGCCCAGCTAACATGAAATCGTAATAGAAATGATAATCCAAATCGAATATTAAGACATTTTCAATAACCATCGTAAACAAGCTGGTATTGAGTGATTTTCTATCATTCATTTACGAGAAGCTTTGTCCAAAAAAAGTTAAATCGGATAGCAGTTTAGTCAATTCATAAATATGTCTCCAAATAGTTGAGAATACGCTAATTCAACATTTACAATTTGAGTAAACTGATTTACGAAAAATGGGCGATCCTTCCTTCTTTCTTTCTTTGACCGGTTTGTGAACAGAAAATCTCACATATAGAGCTATAGCGCGAATCATTCCAACTTATGAGTTGGCATAGTGGTAAGATACCGGACAGACAACTCGGAGGCTGGAGTTCAAATCTCGTGTGGGGAATTTTTTTTTTAGTTTTACTTAAATTACTTCAAATCGTATATTTTACATTTTGTGGGGAAATCGAACCGTTAAAATCTTGTCATTGTAGATATATCGCCTTCATTTTCATAGCTATATGCTATTTTGGTAAGTTTAATACAATCTTTTCATCTGGTATATTCGTTTGATTAATTATGTTGTTCCTGCGATATACCCTCTTAAATGTTTGCTGGGTGGTTTGTAGGGACTTGGTATTCACGACATTTTTGGAGGATTTGTTGTAATGTGAAGATCTAGTCTGTCGTAGAACGTCCCTCTATGAAGCCGGGCTGATGACTTCCGACCTCAATCTGTTTGCTTGTGGCGTTAGGCGACGGAGTAGGATTCGGGACTGCACTTTGTAGGCAGCAATTAGGGCAGTGATCAAAATCCCTGATGAGGATTTGCGCGTAGAATTAGTCTTTGTCGTCACCGGTACTTCCGAGGTAAGGGCTGTGCACGTTGGTGAAGCTGATGTTGAAGAATCGGCCCTTGGTTCTCAACTGCATATTCATGGGCCGATCGGCCACCACCTGATCACGCGCTTCTACATCTTCCGCTTCACTATAAACGCTGTTGTAAGCTCGTGTGTGTTGCCGCAGCTCTGGTAGATGTCATGGACATCTTGATAAATACCATCGTACCATGGAGCCCTTCAAGCATACCTCCTGCAGAGCTACGATGTCGAATTTGCGACTCTTCAATTCGTTGGAGACCACGTGGATACTGCCAATGAAATTTAGAGATCGGCAGTTCCATGTTCCAAGCTTCCAATCCCTGGTCCCTTTTCGTCGCGTGGGTCTTTGCCGATTTCCATTCACAATTTGTTGTTCGTTGTTCGTTGTTTGTGTTCTTTGGCGTCACAGGCTCGCAAGACTCGCAGCTAACCCCACTATCTCGCAGGAGGACCGTCTTGGTGTAGCTGTTTTGGGTCCCAAACACCACCAGGACGTTGTTGCACTCCGCACGACGCCCTTGACGTGGAGAATAGACCCGTACGGAGCCCCCTAACTCAGTTAACATACGCATCCGACGGGGTTGGGTACCCGATTTCCTTTTAGGTAGCTCGCACTCCAGCTAGCACCACGGGGAGGTTGAGAATCGGAGTTGTAAGACAATAGGTGATATGATCACTACCCGAAGTTTAGGTGTATCGAGTCTCGAGTTGCACATTGTCTACCGCTTGCCAGCCATTTGGATGATATTGAGAAGCTGGTTTGAGTTTTCTGAAATAAACAAAGTGGATCACTTTCACGTTACTAGATATAGGAAGAAAACTCAACTGGCTCTAAGAATTATTGAAAAAGATACAGCTCATTGTCGTAACTCACATTTAAGGTGTAAAATCATCCTGAAAAGGCCAGATGCGCAGGGTGTAACTGTTTGAGGTGTTTTGGAATCAACTTGGAGGTTCGTTCAGGGAAGCTAATCGTGTTGTTGCGCTGACCGTACAGTAAACTCGGGTGGCGTGAGACTTGTGTCAGTATGGCTTTGAGTCAAAAACATGCCTGAAAAGAACAACCTAGGGATCATTAAAGACGACCGCATCTGCAGGAACCGCACATTTTCCCCTGAAAATCGACCCATGCAGCATTGGAAAATTAAATAGGCTTACACTAGAAGAGACGTTTGGGAATTTCAGATCCTTACGAGAGTACGCGGTGTTTTTTTGGTTACCCAGGTGGTAAATTCAAGAAAGAATTCTACGAATAGGTACCAAGGCACGTCGAGTGCCGTGTCTCTCCAGAACTCATATGAGTCCATGGAACCAATGAGTCGACTCGTTATATACTCATCCGTATAAAAATACACACTAATCCGTATAAACATACACCTGGGGACTCAGTCCATTTCCCAAACCGAAACTGCGCTAAGGCAATATGTACTTCGGAAGCTATGTGATTTATCTATAGGTGGGGACAACCAAAAACTGTAGTATTAGTTCGTTGTATCCATACAGTTGTTTATTAACGATTGTGACGTAACGCAACGCCATCACGGAGTCAAGTGTTAAGCGCCCAAATGTAGCCATGGAGACTTATAAGGAGGAATGTTTGGGACGCAAATAAACTTGTTTATTATTTAGAACGAATAAATGAAAAAGTGCTTTGATTGTGATTTATGACATTGCATAGAACATTGTATGCCGTCGGTGAATGGCGACTTCAACGCCGAGACGCTCATGAACGATTGTGACGTAGCAATCAAAACATTAAAAAAACTGATTCTCACACTCGTGCAAGGGTACTCTTGTCTCCACCTATAGATAAACCACATAGCTTCGGAAGGGTGTCTAATTCACGCATACGTACTACTCATGCAACACTTGCTAAGAAGTTCAGATTTAAATTAAATATCATCCTGACCGGCCGAGTTAATCTTCACGTCGTGGTCCGATCGGCTACGCTGATTACGCTGATTACGCCTAGTTCATTTGATAGCTTTTGGACTCTTTAAGCTAAGTAAAGTTAAGTTACGTTGTCCTACGTCAATCGCAATTCGCGTCAGTCTCCAACTCATTTGCAGAGCAATCATTATCCGGGCGAGCCCATCGCTGATTGCATGCCATGTGTTGATGTCATCACACATCTTTTGCAACATCTGTCCACTGTCGTGTCTGATCCGCAGGCGGCAATTATGTTGGAACGTTCTTCTTCAAATCTTGGACAAAAGATCCCATTCGACCTGGATACGAGCGAGGAGGAGTTGATAACGTTAGAAGAACTGCGCGACACCGCAAAATCTCTTCAGCTGGAAAAGGCTGCCGGTCAAGATGATATCCCGAGCATTGCAGTTAAGGCCGCGATTATGGAATTTCCCGAAAGGATATTTCCAGATGTTTGGAAATGGCAGAAGCTGGTTCTGCTGCCCAAATCAGAAAAAAACCATTGGGGATATACAGGCCAATATGGATGCTGTTGGAAAGGTTCTGGAAAAGGTGATCTTGAATCGTTTCCTGCGGTACACCGAGGGCGAAGGTTGATTGTCCAACAATCAATTTGGCTTTCGAAAAGGGCGATGCACAGTCGACTCCAATCGAACTGTCATCGATGTAGTACGGACGAGGAAATAAACGGAAGAAATAAAATTATTAGTTCATTGTGAAACAACTAAAAACCCGATTTTCTTTATTCATATGATGACAAAAAACAATCTATATATATAAAAATGAATTTCTGTCTGTCTGTCTGTCTGTCTGTCTGTCTGTCTGTCTGTTCCCTATAGACTCGGAAACTACTGAATCGATTTGCGTGAAACTTGGCAGGTGGGGGTATTGGAGGCAGGGGAAGGTTCCTATTATGGTTTGAGACCCCTCCCTCTCTCATGAAGGGGGGGAGGGGCCTCCCAAACAAAAGACAATTTTTTGCATAACTTGAAAACTAATCAAGCCAATGGTATCCAATTTGGTATGGGATAGCATTTGGGAAAGAGGAATATTTCTATGAATATTAGGTACCCCTCCCTCCTCTCAGTGGGCTGATAGGAAGGGGGGAGGGAGGCTACCTTACAATTTTTCATATATCTCAAAAATTAATCAAAATATTGGAACCAAATTTGGAATGGGAAGGTATTTGAATACGTAAAATATTTCAATGATTATTTGAGACCCCTCCCTATTCCCAGTAGAAAGGGGGAGGGGGTCTTTTTTATGTTTTTTTACATAACTCAAAAACTTATAAAGCAAATAGAACCAAATTTGGCATGGGAGGGTATTTGGATACAAAAACTATTTCTATGATTATTTGAGACCCCTCCCTCATTTCTGTAGGGAGATGTAAAGGGGGGAGGGGCCTGTTTTATAATTTTTTACATAACTCAGAAACTAATTAAGCAAATGGAACAGAATTTGGCATGGGTGGGTATTTGGGTACGTGACATGTTCTAATGATTGTTTGAGACCCCTTCCATCTTCCAGCGGGGAGAGGGAAGAAGGTAGGGAAGAGTTTCATACAATTTTTACTGCATAACTCAAGAACTACAACAGCAAATGGAACCAAATTTGGCATGGAACGATATTTGGGTACGAGAAATGCTTCTATGAATATTTGGTATCCCTCACTCCTTCAAAGAGGTGGATGGCAAGGGGAAGAGAGTTCTCCGCCACAATTTTCAGTATAACTGGAGAGC